>NC_071094.1:1430000-1802500 GCF_027358695.1 Spea bombifrons
TGCGGTTGAACTACAACCTTCTCGTAAAAAGTATTGTCTAGAACAACGGAAAAACAGGTTTCTGGAGGTTTTCGAGCAATGCCTGAAGGTGAAGAGTCGGCTGATGGTAAAAGAACAATGGCTCCTTGTAGCAACCGACTGTAGGGCGTATTCACTAACGTGGGAATCTGTAGCGGCGAACGTGTCAGCTCCCTGATTTACAGGGCCAATCCTATTATGAAGGAGCCCGTCTGAGGAAGAGACCTCTGAGGTTCCAAAAGTTTATAAAACCTCAGATTTCTATCTATGTTGGGCTAAAAACTAACGTATCGGCTGTCCCTTCTCTATGACTGATAGGACTTTATACATTCACCGGGATACAAAGTATCTCCGGCCACCTAAGAGGTCCCCAAGGAATTTTAGAAGTTAACTTTGGGCATTTCCGTGGGAACAAACAGAATTGGTGATTCTGCCTCGAAAAAAAATATCATTACTTAAAGTTCTAAATGAATAAAATTAACGACTATTGAACCTGTCACCCTTATTCAGCGGCGACGAGAAACGTTCTCATTTGGTTAATTTATTCACAAGAAAGTCATCGCTGAACCCCCCCCGACATTCCAAAATACATTTGGTTTCCAATTACATTAAAAATGCTAAATAAATCTTTTATCAGAAATATTATTTGGAATTTTCGATGAATTTCCCAAAATGAAGAACCGAGTCTAGGATGACCCCCCCTTATCCCCCCCCCGTTACGCACCTCTTCATATCCACCGTGGTCAGGGTGAACGGGACGCCTTTGTACATCAGGATCATGAACAGACGCTGGCAAAAGGGGCAATTTCCAACACTTTCTCCATCGTCGCTCGCCTGGAGGGAGGGAGACGGGGCAATTAACGCTGTTATCCGGAAAATGCAGTTTATGACATCGATTTAACCAGAAAAAAAATATACGCGTTTGATTTCATCTTAAAAGTGATTTGCCTGAAATTATGGAGTAACGGAGAACCCAGTGAGGAGCCCCTACATTAATTATACATTGTACAGGGCCGGCTGGCCCTTCATAATGAATATTAGAGTCAATTCTGTAAAACACATATATTTCCCATCTATCTGATATAATATCTGAGAAGGAAGCCATTTTTAGCACGGACACAAATTCAGCCAATGGGAGATGGAATCTGTGCTTTGGTTCATTCCCATTGGCTCTTTGGAGTTCTGATTTAGAACCTGGGATCTCTTGGGATCTCTTCCCAGAAATGTATTGTGAATAATCAGTAAAACGTGATGAACGGGTTCCCCGGCAGGCTGGGAGTTCCCGTAACGTGACGGTGACCCGACGGGCGAGAAACTCCCCGTTGTGAAATCCTCGTTTTGCGGTTCTCTATCGGAGTATCCGTCCCACCCGGGAATCCTGATGGCTGCCGCTAGGAAGACTCCACCAGGGCCTGTCTAACGAGTTCAGCGAGGCTGGGCGCTGCGGAGAAGAAGTCGCCCTCGTCGAGTTCCAGCTGGGACCGGCCCCATTGTTTGCCGCGAGGGGCCCGAGAACGTTGTGAGGCGAGGCGGATTAACCTGGTGCAGGGCGCTATCTATAAACGCTGCAGCCCCGGTGTAGTAATGGGAGTTCTGCGTCAACAAACTGGAGAGCCAGTTAGGATTTCCTCTCTGATCTATATCTCCCCTTGTCTCCCGCTCCCCATCTCTCCCCCCATCTCTCCCCCTCCCCATCTCTCTCGCTCCCTATCTCTCCCCCTCCCCATATCTCTCCCTCCCTCTCTCTCGCTCCCCATCTCTCCCCCTCCCCATCTCTCTCGCTCCCCTTCCCTCTATCTCTCGCTCCCCATCTCTCTCCGTCCCTCTCTCTCGCTCCCCTCCCTTTCTCTCTCGCCCCCTCTTCCTCTCTCTCTCACCCCCCCTTCCTTTCTCTCTCGCCCCCCCCCTTCCTCTCTCTCTCGCCCCCTCTTCCTCTCTCTCTCTCGCCCCCCCTTCCTCTCTCTTTTGGCGTAAATATTTGGGAAGCCGCATTGGAGGAAAATAATAATATATATATTTTTTTTATGAGCCAAAACCTCAAAGTTTTTGTCTGTTGGTTAAGCGGGAAACAGAAGCCGATGACTCAGTAAAGGTGGCATCGTGACCTCATTATTAATTACGCCCTGCGCTGCCGGCCAGAAACACAGAGAAAAGAGGCCGGAATCCAACACTAGAGGGTCAGCAGCTGAGA
This sequence comes from Spea bombifrons, assembly GCF_027358695.1. Taxonomy (NCBI): domain Eukaryota; kingdom Metazoa; phylum Chordata; class Amphibia; order Anura; family Pelobatidae; genus Spea; species Spea bombifrons. The sequence goes on from NC_071094.1 coordinate 1,432,210, forward strand.
TGGAATGACTGAGAGGGTAGATAAATGGAACAGCCTCCCAGTAGAAGAGGTAACCCCCCCTCTCCATCACAGAGTGAAGTGATAGACGTGTGGAGTCAGGTCTCGGATCAGCCGCCGCCTAGACTTCCTAATTTAGCTTTGATGTGAGACGCTCCTGCCAGACGCACCGCGCTGTTACTGCCGACGCTGCAGGTGCGAAGGGATTTAAGTCTCAGTCATGAAAAAGCCTTTCTGCATTAACCTTTTCTGCAGACAATGACAACCAAGACTCTTTAAATAAACCACCGGCCAGACGGGGTGGTAATAGGTACTCCTGGACAGCCGTACAAGGGGAGGCATGGGGCCAGTTATCACACAAACACGTTCTAACACCCACTCACCCTAACACCACACTATCTCCCTCCTCTCCCTCACACCACTAACTCCAGACTGACCGCTGACACTCTAGTACCATGTGCCGACACACACACTCATCCTAACGCCATACACTCACACACGCCAGACTCACAGCATTCCCTCACATACACCATACAGTAACGCACACTCACTCTTACACACGCCAGACTCACAGCATTCCCTCACATACACCATACAGTAACGCACACTCACTCTAACGCCATACACTCGCACACGCTAACACTACACAGTAACACAAACACACCATACTCACACACATACACATTATAACACCCACGGCATCGCTGAACCACAACGTCCTAATCCCCCCAAAAAAGATGAAGGAAAACAGCGCGGATGTAAAATGCGTGGGGAGAGGCGAAGCGCGGCGGCCGCGGGGGGGGGGGTTGTTTATTCACAGAGACAACGCTGAGGAATTGCAATAAAAGTGTGTTGTTTTTCTTTTTACTGAAGCTATAACTTCTTATTACCGTCCTTGAAAAACTTAACCCTTACCTGGCCGCAGAAACCTATCCCAATTGTACCGAAACCAGGTCCCGGCCGAGATACCCCACCCCGCGCCGCTGACTCAGTCCCTCCATCTTCTTTTGCAATAATTAATTGTCAGCTCCTCGCGTAACATTCGCGGCCGGATGAGAATTAGGAGGTTTTTTTTTTTTTGCTGCTGCTTAAAGATCTGCGCGCGATCGCTGTACGGTACACAAAGGGTTAATGGCCATCTGGTTCAGGGGTCTGGCATTTGAAGGGTTAATCCTGGATACACTTTTTTTTGGCAGAAAAGTCATTTACGATTAATGTAAAGTGAATTAACCCTTCTTGTCTCAGACTGATGCGCACACCCGGGAACTCTCAGGTTTTTTTTGCCCCAGTCTCGGGGTAATGGGGCAGATTTTCGGGGGTCACACAGTCCGGAGCTGACGCCTTCCTATACCCCCCTGCTGTGATTATATATAAGACGCCCAGTTCGTGCTTTTGCTCCCAGTATGTTATGGGTGACATCCCTGCTTGAATGCAGGTGACTCAATTTAGTGCATCTTTAAGTAATGACAAAGTCAAGGTTTCCATGACAACCGGTATTTGGGGAGTCGCTGCATAGAATTGTCACGATTCGGCTATTAAAGGGTTAACATTTCCAGAATCTCAGGGGCCGCTGATGAGGAGGTTTAAAGAGCCGGAGGCTAAGAGGTTAAAAAAATAAAATAAAAATTAACGGCGCTTACCTTGATGAAAAGTTCGATTTTGGAGTTTTCTGCCATAATCGGCGGTTATTCCGTCTCCCCGCGGCTCCCGCTCCGGTTGCTCCGCGTCGCGCTCTGCTTGCCCCGGCTCCGCTTGCTCTGCTTGCCCCGGCTCCGCTTGCTCTGCTTGCCCCGGCTCCGCTTGCTTCGCGTCGCGTTCTGCTTGCCCCGGCTCCGCTTGCTCTGCTTGCCCCGGCTCCGCTTGCTTCGCGTCGCGTTCTGCTTGCCCCGGCTCCGCTTGCTCTGCTTGCCCCGGCTCCGCTTGCTTCGCGTCGCGTTCTGCTTGCCCCGGCTCCGCTTGCTCTGCTTGCCCCGGCTCCGCTTGCTCTGCTTGCCCCGGTTGCTCTCGTCCTGTTCTCCTGCAGCTGCCGGCGAGGATCTGACGGCGTGCCGACCTGTGCAGCGCGCGACACTCCCTCCCGCCGGTCCGCACCAACCGCATTCCTGCCTCGTCCCGCCAATCCCCGCACGCGCTTACACCAGCATTCCGTGCACACCCCACCCTGGGACGCCTCCGCCAGGACAGACTACTTCTATTAAAGTACATTAGATTATTATTATTTTATTACCCCAGTGGGGGGGGGGGGGATTCGGCCCCTGCGACTAACGTGGCGCCTCCGTTTTCCCTCCTCTTATATTTTAACTGGGTCTGGAATTTGGAAGTTCTTCTGTCTGCCGCCTCTGCCGGTTGTTGGTTCCATGTCCCCAGGACCCTCCCCGAGCAGACAGCACAGAGACCAGTCTCAGCCTTTCTTTTTGAACCGGTTTCCAGTCCCTGCGTTTATGGGAGAGACGGGTTTTTTTTTTCCTTTTATCGGCCGTCTCACTGCTCTTTTTTACGAGAGACGGAATTCTCTGCTTAAAATATTTAAAGCACCGGCTCCATTATTCCTCCCCGGAGACACTCGGAACAGTAGGAATAGATCCCCCCCTCCCGATACCCCATTGAGGGCAATTTGCAGGGCTGATCGCTAAATGATACTAAGTGGAAGTCGTGACACAGAGTTTCTGTTGAGAATTCTCATTGTTCTCAGAACGGGAACTCCTTAAAAAAAGGCTCTATAGAGTCAGATTAGAGGGTAGATAAGTGGAACAGCCTCCCAGCAGAGGTGGTAGAGGGTAATACAGTGAGGGTATTAAACATGCATGGGATAGACATACGGCTCCTGAAGACGAGACCAACGACTGATTAAGGTTTTAGGGATATTATTAAAGCGAGCTGCTTAGTCTTAGGTGCCCCTGCTTGATCAAAGGGCCTAACCACCTGCGCTCAAGTAAAAGTAATGGGAGTTGGAAGCCATCGTGAGACGTCCCTGGAAATGAAACGCGGACCCCGGCTGGAGTTAAAGTGCATTTTTTTTGCTCATTTCATTTGCAATATCAGAAAGAAAAATAAAAACACAAAATAAAGCATTTTTTACACACAATTCCCATTTTTTGGCAGTGCAGATCCTAAAATGCCCGTAAGGGTTAAATGCTGGTTCGGCGGACCCTCCGCCTGATGCGTTAAACATTGGATGGCACGTCATATCACACAGAGACGGGGGGCGGCGCGGATAACGGGGAGGAAAAAGTCTACAGACAGAGGAGCGGGTAATCGTCGGCGGAGAGCCGCGCAGGGGGAGACGGGAGAGGAGTCCGTGACATGCGCTCTCTCCGCTCCCCACAAACCAAGGACCCATTGGTAACACAGCGACAGGTAGGTCCGGTCGTCAGTTTAGCACCAGCCAATCGACGGTCTGCAGCAGGGTCCGGAATTCTGGGGCAGGAAGGCAGTTACCAGAGAACTCCGCTGCCGGCCCTCGGTTCGGTTCCAGGTGTCCCTTTTAAGTGCAGAAAGCTGGATTATGGACTCAGAGCGCGGCTCCTGCCGCAAGGAACCTTACATGATCACGCTGCAGACTGCAGGCGCGTTGGAGCTTCAGTCCGTCCTGCCTGCGTTGTTGACCCCCCCCACCCCACCCCAGGCTCCTCGATGGGGCAAACGTGGACAACGCTCAGGAGCTCGGCACGGCTGGGAGACCAAAGTTCATGGAGCGGAACGAGCCGGGAGCCGACCTGCACCCGAGAGCGCGAGGGAAAGTCTCAGCAGAGAGTGTCCGTGTTGAAAGCCAACTGAGCCTGGATGTGCAAAGCAAAGCGTGTGAGAAGCGGCGAGACGCCACCATATTATAAACTATTTATCAAGACTGACTTTCTCCAGGCCGGCGACCTCCGACACAGCTGTGACCAACACCGGTAAGGGTGTATCGGGGGGTAAGCGCCCGGTAAGGGTGTATCAGGGGGTAAGTGCCCGGTAAGGGTGTATCGGGGGGGTAAGCGCCCGGTAAGGGTGTATCGGGGAGTAAGCGCCCGGTAAGGGTGTATCGGGGGTTAAGCGCCCGGTAAGGGTGTATCGGGGGGTAAGCGCCCGGTAAGGGTGTATCGGGGGGTAAGGGTGTATCGGGGGGGTAAGGGTGTATCAGGGGGTAAGGGTGTATCAGGGGGTAAGTGCCCGGTAAGGGTGTATCAGGGGGTAAGGGCCTGGTAAGGGTGTATCAGAGGGTAAGTGCCCGGTAAGGGTGTATCAGGGGGTAAGGGTGTATCAGGGGGTAAGTGCCTGGTAAGGGTGTGTCAGGGGGTAAGCGCCTGGTAAGGGTGTATCAGGGGGTAAGCGCCCGGTAAGGGTGTGTCAGGGGGTAAGCGCCCGGTAAGGGTGTGTCAGGGGGTAAGCGCCCGGTAAGGGTGTGTCAGGGGGTAAGCGCCCGGTAAGGGTGTATCAGGGGGTAAGCGCCCGGTAAGGGTGTATCAGGGGGTAAGGGTGTATCGGGGGGTAAGCGCCCGGTAAGGGTGTATCAGGGGGTAAGGGTGTGTCAGGGGGTAAGCGCCCGGTAAGGGTGTGTCAGGGGGTAAGCGCCCGGTAAGGGTGTATCAGGGGGTAAGCGCCCGGTAAGGGTGTATCAGGGGGTAAGCGCCCTCGTCGGGGCAAAGACTTCACCTATCTTTCGGTGAAACTCTTACCCTTTCCTCTTCGAAGCTGATCAGACCCTCATCGTCTGTTTCCAGGTCCTCGGGCTCCTCCACGACGAGGGCTCGGAGCTCGGTCGGCCTGGCGCGGGGTCGGAAGAGATTCAGAACCCTCTCCAACGGGGACGGCGCGGCGCAGCTCGGGAGCCCCTCCTGCTGCTCCAGGTTATCACTCTGCTTCTTGGCAAAGTTTACAAACACCTGGCGGGGGGGGAGTAGAAAAGAGGCCGATTACCAGCCGGGACAGGGAAGGCCGCGACGGCAGCCATTATCGCCCGCCGTGCTCTCCAGAAAGCCTCAGGCTAGAGACGCCTTCGCTCAGACAGAAGAACTTGGTCCAGAAGAAGACGACAGACGTCTCCATGACCCTTTGCGGTCTTCCTCGCTACTCACGTTGTCCAAGGTGGTCTGACTGACGGAATAATCCTCGATCCCTAGAACGTCCAAGACCTGCTCCATTTTACTGAAGACCTGGGCCAAGGACACCTGGTCTGACTTCAGCTGGTACTGAACCTTGGTGTGGTGTCTCTCCTGGAAAAGGGGGGGGGTAAACGCATCAGCTTCGAGGGACTCGACCGGCAGGAATCGAGCCGCCGGCTCCGTCTCATACTCACTTTGAGTACAGCTTCTGGGAAGTTTCTGTTGAAGAACCGCACGACCTCCTTAACGTTCGCGCTGGATTTGGTCCGGACGGTGATCATGTACCCATCGCCAAACCTGCGGGGCAAATAGGTTAAAGCGTGACAGGAATAACACGATTCTCTCCGGGGGGGGCTTTTTTTTATATTCTCACCGGTTTTTCAGATGCTGGGTGCTTCCCAAGCATTTAAAACGTCCGTTCACCATAATGACCAGCCTGGTGCACAGCGCTTCGCACTCCTCCATGCTGGGGGCAAAAGAGACAAAGATTAGAACCGACGCATTTCGCTCCACAATATCTCAGCTAGAATAAAGGCAAAAGTCGGCAGCCGCCCCAACCCCCCCCCCGGTAAATCGGACGGCGCCGGTTTTAACCACGGGGCAGATATGACTAACGCCTTTTCTAGATGCCCACCTGTGCGACGTCAGCACGACGGAGCGCCCGGTCTTAATAATGTCAAGAATTAAGTTCCAGAGAAAGCGACGCGCTTTGGGGTCCATCCCCGTGGTGGGTTCATCCTGTAGGGGCAGAAAAAAAAAAAAGACGCTGTTAAGAGGGAAGACTCGGGAAGACTAAATATTTTGCTCCATTTTGGTAGAGAAGCCATGTTTTGGACAATTCCCCATATATGGATCATCCGGTTGCTACAGTAACATCTCACCAGGAAGATAAAAGATGGGTAGCCGATCAGCGCGATGGCGGTCGACAGCTTCCTTTTGTTGCCGCCGCTGTAGGTTCCGGCCGGTTTATCGGCGTATTTGCTGAGTTCGAGTTTCTCCAGCGCCCATTTCACCACCTAGCAGGGGAACGATAGTGAGTGGGAGCTTCCAGGCCGCAAGCTGGGGGGGGTCCAACGGGTCGCTCCGGGACTACAAGGCCCAGTATGCTCACCGGGTCATACCGTACGCGTTTATAGGGCTAGAGCTCGGAGAAGCGACGTTACGTTGCTGTATTTACAACGAGAAGATATCCGGTTGACTTCTCCAACCTTTGGTTAAGCATCATAACACCTTTGGTTAAGCATGGACCCCCCTTAATATTCCTACGTTACCAAATCTATTTAAAATTAATGAAAAATGCGAGACGGGGAACCCAAAATACTTGGCACGGAGTCCTTACAATAATTTTGATCGCCGCTATCGTACGAATGGGTCTCAGCCCCGCATCCTCACCCTCTCCTCGTCCTTCCAGGGGATCCCCCGAAGCCGCGTGTACAGCTCCAGGTGCTCCTGGGCCGTGAGTTCATCAAACAAAGCGTCAAACTGAGGGCAGTAGCCAATGCTTTGTTGGACCTGAAGAAGATCCTTCAAGATGCTGTTAAAAGATGTAAGCGTGAGCATGAGTGTGAGGTGAGCAGCCACTCATATCCAGCAGATGGATTCATTTTCCTCTGGCCTTAAAGGAATCAATCCCACCTTTCCCAGCGAGACCACCATGACTCGGAAGCCTATGGAAACCTGCACTCCGCGTATCCGTTAATGAGTGTAAGGTACATGGAATTGGGTGCCGTTACCTGTGCCCGTTGATGAACGCCTCTCCCCCCGTGGTGCTCTCGTCGCCGGTCAGCATTTTAAAGGTGGCCGTTTTGCCGGCGCCGTTCACGCCGAGGAGTCCGAAGCACTCGCCGGGCCGAACTCCCAAACACAGGCGGTCCACGGCCAGAATGCGCCCCATCTTACGGGATTTGTAAACCTGACGAGAAACGATCGGAAGTCATTAAGCTAGAAGAGGACGGCGTGGAGAAGACACCGGTGAGAAATTGGCCAAACGCAACACCGGCCGACAAATGAGATGCCGGGCACCGCGCAGGGAGGAGCGGAGAGCTTGGTCAGCGGCTGGATGAGGAGCTGGTTTGTTATGAAGAATTGGGGCGATGAGGCGTCCGGACCGCATTACCTTGGTTAGATTATCAATCTTTAACATGTCATTATCCGCTCCCCCCCTCAACACTCTTTGCCTCTCGTTTGCGACATCGATGTCGTCATCCTCAATGGGCTTGTTGGAAATCGGGAGACGCCTGGAAGAGAGGAGGGACACATTTTGGGCCACAACACAGGACCCTCCCGTCCGAGGTTCCCTCAGTCCATGAAACCCCAATGTAACCAAGTAGCTGGCGAGTTTATGGAGCTTCTGTGAAGTTCCTCTAGAATTAAACACTAAACCAGTATGAGTTCCAGACCAACACGTTCAGTCACTACGACAGATCCATCAAGAGAACGTTCCACGTTAGAACAGGTCAGCCAAATCAAAATACATAGCCGATTATCATTAACCAATCATATTAAGATTCTATTATTATTATTAATATTTGTGTTTAGCTTCATCCAATCAGTCGATGGATAATTCAAAGATTCGCCAATAATCATAAGAGAATTCAAAATGGCCGGCGGGTTCAGCGTTATTACAGAAAGTGGAGAAAGCAGATGGGGCTTCATAAAAAGATCAACCATCAGAGCCATAAAATCATCCCCTGGTTATTCATCAAAAAATTCCCAGCAATAACGGATACTCACTGTGGCTTGCGCAAGAAGTTGTATTGACACATAATAGTGATGAAGAATCCCACAAATCCTTCTATCGCCATAGCAACCAGGCCACGTGTAACAATGTCCCACTCAAACGGAGATTTCATCTTATCGAACTGACCTAATGAGGGAAAGTCACAGCGTTAGCGAGTGGAATCATGATTAGAGGCGGCAAGAAAGACGTGGCCCGTGGAAGCCATCATCAGAGCGGAATGGCCACCGTGGCGGACCCGGTTCTGTGGCTTTAGTAATAATGAAATCTCTTAAGACCCCAATCAGGACCAGCTTCTCGCGGACAGCATCCATCATGCCTCTCCGGCCGCCGTCATACCCCGCGCCGCCAGCAGAGGGCAGACCATATACAACATGCCCCTCGCCGAGCCGGGGGGTCCTTACCGATCTTGGCGTAGTATTCGTTGATGTACTCGTTGTAGGCCATCTCCATGAGTCCGTGTCCCAGGTTGTAGTTGGGGAAGATGAGGAAGCAGCTCTTCAAGTAACTGTTCACCAACTTCAGGTCCTACGCGGCCAAGCGACAAAGACAACACCAACGTTTAACACATTCACCAAAATGACAGAAAGAAGAAGTCTGCCCCCGTCTGTCTCATAAACGGCCGACAGCGATGGAGAACAGCTCATTATTATGCCCACCAGGTGATTCATTCCAAGGCTTCCCCCAAGAAGCGTCTACGTTCCTTAAGTCTTACGGCACGGAGTCTGAAGACAAAGATCCACCACCGTTTTGAGGCGTTAATCACGCACCTTGTCGTGTTCAAACAGCTGCAGTAGGAACGTAGCCACGGTGGCCGTTATCCCAATGAACAGATTGATGACGATGAGGAAGACGTAGGCCGTACTCGGTACCTCGAACCAGAAAGAAGCCGGATACATAATAGGAGTGATGGACCAGCTGGGGAGGGAAAAACAGTCAGAGTAATGGCTGCCAGCCAACACGCTTTAACGGGCTGCCCAATGGCATTCGTCAAACACATGCCCCCCACGCCCGTTACTCACCCGTACAGCAGGAAGAGCGACAGGACGGCCGGGAAGTTGGTCGGGGACGTGTACGCAGGGAGATCGAACACGAAGAGGATAATGATGCAGCAGGTCGCCGGAACCAGGTAATTCAACTGAAAATCAATATAAAAAAATAAAGCCAGGGCAAAGGGGCAGTTTTACAGTTCCTGCCCCGGATCCTAACTGCCCCGACACTTTCCTGTATCAAAGATGTAACAGGCAAATGCCAAAGTATCAATAAGATTCCGTACCTTGATACATTCGGCCGTTCTCTAATGAGAAGTTTCTGGCGCTGCTGTCAGATAGCCGGCCCCCAGATTAATCAAGGGGCCGCTCCAAAGCATTACCCAAAAACATGAGAACCAAACCCATCCCATCTCCTACGTCTGACGTAGGGATCCGCGTAGCTCCCTTCCCAAGGTATCACAACCAACATGACGTGACAGCGTGGTTGGAGGGACCGGTACAGCCGGGTGGCATGCGATGGAAATATATCCTGGGGCAATAACCAGCTTACCATATCCCACACGTAATTGGCCAGCCAGTAGATAACGGGATTGCAGCCGCTGACAAACTGGAGGTGCTTGGCTTTGGTGGATTTCTCCGCCACCAGGAACACCACGAAACTGGCGGGGACGAAGGACATCGCCACGATGATGAATATGGCAATCACCACATCTGTGCCTTGCAAGCTGCGGAGGGGAATATTTGTCCCTGAAATCACCCATTGGCACAATGGACAAGCAGATTACCCCAAGCCAGGATCTGGGAGGCTACAAAGGGGCAACGGTGAGTGTGTTTCGAGTGGGGTCAGCACTGGACCAAGCGGCTCCATTACCACAAGCGTGCGTCATGGCCGGTCTCCCGATATAATGGAATGGTGGTTATTAAAAGGTCATCAAAGGGTTTGGCTACTTACAGGTAGTCCAGGGACAGGCTAGCGCTGGTCTTGTTCATTGGGTGGTTGGTGACTGTGATGCCTAGAAGAGAGGAGGAAGGTTTAGGTGACCCCTCTACGCTCATACCTTCTGGAAACCCTTCCAAGATGCCAAACCCACCGTAGGCTGCCGGGTTCCCCCGACTCTTTTTCAGGTTGGCTCGGAGGATGGCGTTATTCAGCGCGTTGAGGTAGGTCGGCATGCTGTGATAACCTTTGTTGTTGTAGAAAGCCTTAGAAAAAGAACGATTGCCATGAAATGGAAAAGAAGAAAGAGGAATTCTTTGTGGCTAAAAGTGTCCAGCTTTGGGTTAACCCCCCCCCCCATAAAATAGAAGGTAGTAGATATAAAGAGGCACTTACCTGCGCAGTGTGTCTGACCGCAATCTTCCTCAGCATGGGGGGAGCCTTAACCCCAAAGGATGCTGGGATGCTTTTTTGTATATTTCCAAAGGTTAGCGCTCCATACCTGGGAGTGAAAGCCGGACATTATTCCACGATATGTCTACATAAACCGCTTTTATTTTTTACTGGGTAGGTCAGACGATAACGCAGGTGGTTAGATATTTCCAACCTCCCTCTCCATGTAAAACCCTGACGCGTTTCTAGAGGTCACCTGTGAAGCCGGAAACGGTCCGACGTGTACAGCAGGTACTCGGACACGTTACGGCCGGTAATGTCCACCATAATATCTCCTGTCACCACCTTCATCTGCGGGGGGTGACCACCGACCCCGCTGGGGCAGGAAAAGCCAGTTCCTTGCATGGAGCAGGTGCACCTCACAGGCTCGTGGATCCGACGTGGCACCGATGGGGTGGTGGTGATGGCTTCTGCTGAAAGAGTGGAGAACCGTGGAGATATGCATTACTAAGGTCCTTCTACAGATCCTGGAGGACAACAAATGACCCCACGTACGTCGGTGCTAAAAAGAATAATTTGCTCTTAAAAGTTAAACAAAGCCGGAGGACAAACTATAAGGGTTTGTTGGCTCTTCTCGTCCGGTAAAGCAGGAGTTGAGCAGCTTTTCATTACCTTGGACGGGGGTTGGTGGGTAGGTGGTGGAATTCCAGAAGTGGGAGAAGTCCTCGTCCGGCGGGTAATCGGAAGGGGCCGGGGATGGCGGAGGCGGCACGAAGTTAGAGAGGGGCAAGCCCTGGGTGAAAGAATCCACGCACATGGCGTCGAAGAACTGGGCCGCCAGCATCTTGGACTCGTTGCTGTTGAGGTTTAGGGACTGCACCAGCTGGTCCAAAGTGCTGTTAAACGCCGTCTTCAGGACACAGGTGGCTCCGATTCCCGACGGCATGTAAAAGGTTTTCACAAGAGCTTGCGGTCCAGCATCCGGAGATTGCTTGATCCTGCCACGGGAATTAGAGAGAAGTCACACTGTGTGCAGTAAGGGCAGTGAAGTTGGGGATTTCACCCCCATACTGAGACCAGACATCCCGCTGCTTGTTGTTTTGGTTCTAGAGATCGCAGTCGTCTCCATAAACCTTTCTCAGACGATTATCTGCTTTAAACTGGCTCGTAATAAATGGCTTCTTAATAAATTGGCCAAGACGCTGTTGCTCTGCAGAGAACGAGTTGTGTTATGAACGGCTGCACGTAAGTCTCCTTATGGGAAGAAGCTCAGGTTTATTGCAGAGCTCACGGGTAGAGCCGTTATTATTAATCCGGCTCATTCAGAGTCAGACAGGTGATAGCGTTTCCAATTAAATCAGCAACCAAAATATATACCCAGACGGTGCATTTATAAAGCCGTTTCCCTGCTGTTTCTATACACATTATCGGGGCTTTTAGGGCTGTAGAACCCTGCGATCCCCTCATACCCAGCAAACATTCTGACCTCGACAAGGATGGAGGATTCGAAGTGATTGGGCTCATTATGTTACACTTCATACTTACATGTATTCCCGACGTTCCTCGTTGGCGTACGGCACAAAGTTCCCGCGGGGTTGAGTGTAGTTGTGATACTGAGATGGGGAGAGAATCAGCGGAGGGAGGTCTCCTGGCGGAAGGAAACAAATTGTAACCGTTAGATTCTTTTTACCGCTTTATGAACTGATGGCGTTACATATTTTTCCACCGTCGCGTTTCACGATTTACCGTGTTTTTTTATATCGAGTATCTGCTCTGGTTATACTCTGGTTCTCCTCCTGCTCTAGAGCCATTGGATAAATGGATAAGCGCACTTACCGATTTCCGGCACGGACAGCGCCACCGTCATCGCGACGCAGACAAAGAATGCTGGGAGCAGGATTTGCGAGAAGAGCCCTTTGGTGTTCCTCTTGGCGCAGTGGAAGCGTTTCACGATCAGTCCGTGGAACTGGCGCAGTTTCAGCCACGATCCCTCCAGCTTGTAGCTTCCCTGCCCGTCCAGCAGCTCCATCTCCTCCGTCTCCGTATCTGAGAGTGGAAAACACGGCTAAGCCGTTAATCAGGCCTCTCTTCTAGGAGGTCTCTGGGGGAATTCAGTGGCGCTACACCATATACCAAGCAGAGGAACCACCGGAAACTCACGCTACCAGAAACTGAACACTCACTCATACTCAATCCTAAACACGGAAGATCGCTCACCGTGTAAACTCAGGTTCTCAGTGTCCTGAGGGTTATCAAACAGAGGAGAGTAGTCCCCGTAGAACTCGGCGTACGCTCCACCTTCTTCCCCCCGTATAGAGCCGACAGAGGATGACGAGCCGGAACGCAGGGAGCTTGGCGAGTGGCCAAGCCGGTTTCCTGACGCAAAGTTGTTGAGTTCCACATCTGGCTTGTCTAGCGAGTCGGCGCCCGGTGTGGACTCTTCTCCCGTCTCGGGCTGGATTAGAGGTCTCAGGGAGTCTTTCTTGGACTCCTTCACGTCTGGAAGATAAAGCAGAACAGGCTGTAAGGGCGTAGGGTAGAAGGAGGTAAGCGGGGTAGAGAGAGGTGGTCCTCTCTTGTATATGGGAACCGAATTCCATTGTCTTAACAGACGTCTGCGGCTGAGGTTTATGGAGAGAGGTCAATGCCAACGACGAAGGTTCACCCACTAAGCAAACAAAAATGGAAGAGCTGTGCCACAAACATCATTGGAACAAGCAAGTCCAAATGGGAAGAGTCTTATCTTCTTGATAAATCCCTCAGATCTCTACCTGCGTCGCTGTTCTCAAGAGACTGGTCTTCTTCTGAGACCTTAAGGAAAACCTCTTCCAAGGTGGTGTCCATCAGTCCAAAGCTGGTCAGTTGTAGATCACTCAGGCTCTGCTCCAAATGCTTTCAAACCAAAAAAATGAAGTCAAACAAGAGTCAAAATTAGCATTTAGACCCAAATTCCTGCCCTCCTACAGAAAAGTTCAAGGTGGGTACCTGGAACAGACGCTCGAAGCATCCCTTTCTGACGGACTCGCTGGGAAGAATGTACGACAACTCCGTGTTTGTGTCGGAAACCAGCAGACACGAGGCCACGTATTTCTTAATAAACTGGGAGACTCTGGGCTCGGAGCAGGGGCTGACGTTGGAGCCGGGGGTGTTTCCAGCATCTAAAGAGAGAGAAAGACCCAGGGGCAAAGTAACCAGAGCGAGCGAGTGCATTGAAAAATGTAAAAGGATTCTAGAGTGAGACTCAAGACTTATCTATATGTTCTAGACTTATCTATACGTTCTAGATTTCATGTTTGGTGAAAAACAACAAACCTGGGCCTCTCTGTTTTTTCACCACGGTCAGTTTGTACCCGTCTCCGTACGTGCTCTTCAGAAACAGCGGAGACCCGCAGCACTTCAGCTTCCCGTGGGAAATGATGGCGATTCGGTCTCCGAGGAGGTCGGCCTCGTCCATGTGATGCGTGGAAAGGAGGATTGTCCGGCCTGGAAGTCATAAGGCAATCGGGTCAATCAGCACTCGTCACGTAAAGGACACGATGTGACACAATGCCCAACGTATGCCGTACCTTGCTTGTATTTTAGGATAAGGTCCCATATAGCTCTCCTCGCGTAAGGATCGACTCCGGCCGTCGGCTCGTCCAGGATAACGGCCTTCGAGCCTCCGACGAAAGCAATCGCTACGGACAGTTTCCTTTTCATGCCGCCAGACAGGGTTTGGACTAAAGAGTGGCGCTTGTTGGACAGCTCCAAGTCCTCGATCATTCTGTAAAAGTAAAAATATGCGTGTCACTTAATGTCTTTTTTAACCGGTCTGTCATTTAACCCGTACATTCCCCCCAAAAAACAAAAAAAAATACTCCATAAAAGTACTCCAATGTATTGCTAATTTAAAGAACAGCGAGGAACCCAACTTCTAGATATTGAGTCGGAAAGGTTCTAGAACCATGTTACAGACCACGGATGACAATTTGTGGAGGTCCTAACCAAACTTGGACTACAACTCCTATAACCAACAGACCCAATCCATGCAGTACCGGCTGTCCCTGCTCTCACTACGTACTTGTCCATCTCCTTGCGGATCTCCTCTTCAGCCATTCCTTTCAGGCGGGAGTACAACCACAGGTGTTCCTCCACCGTCAGCTTGTCGAAGAGCACATTGTGCTGAGGACACATCCCCAAACTTTTCCGGATCTCGTTCATCTCCGTGCGGATATCGTGCCCATAAATGGTTGCCGAGCCCGAGGTCGGGGGAAAGAGGCCGGTCAGGATGGACCTATTTATGTGAAGGAGACAAAAATGTAAGGCCGCCTCGCAGACACTCCATGGTTTTCATTAGTACAGCGAGCGAAGGGTTGAAGCTGCCTTCTACTTACATGGTGGTGGTTTTGCCAGCTCCGTTATGTCCCAAAAAAGAAACCACCTGGTTTTCGTGAAGATTGAGGCTCAGTTTGTTCAGAGCCAGCTTCATGCCAGTCTTGTAGATTTTGGTCAGTTTGTCTATGCAGACAACCAGCGGTAGGTGATTGGGTTCCTCTTCGATGCCTCGAGTCTCCTCTGAAAAGCCAAATGGATCATTGGGTCGCGTAAACCTAGCCTGTGATTGAGGCATGTCTGTAGCCCACTATGTGACTGATTGTCTTTAGCCCACTATGGTTTTTTCAGCACTCACCCATACGGTGGGTCTCCATGGCGCAGGCTTGGTCTTCTTCCATGATGCTTAACCTAGGTGGCCGTGACCAGGGCCACGACCATTCCCATGACTCAATACGACCATTTCCAAGCCAGTACGATCTCTGGAAAGGGAAGTACCAGGGACGTGGGAGGCCATACATGCCTGTAACACAACATGGAGCCAAAGTATACACGAGTCAGGCCAATATTTCATGTCTGAAGGTCAACTACACCTCTCAAGACAAACTATGAGACAATAATTAATGAGGGGACATTTTCACATTGAATTAGATAGTAAGGTTTCTTTTTTACCACTATATACAAGCCCTGAGCCAAATTTATCAATCATTAGTATTCAAGATCTCTTGGGATACTGGAAGAATCCCGTGTATCATACCTGGGTGAACAGCCTCAATATACCAGGTCAGGACTCCATACACAACCGCATCGATGATCAACATCATCATGGACAGCATGAGGTTAAAGTCATCTCCTTCCACCGGTGACTGGCTAAACGTATGCCACTGAATCCCGACCCCGGCCACCTCGTACAGGGCAAAGTACTTGGAGCCAAGGCCGAAGGCTGTAGTAGACATGAGGGACTGTATGGAAAGAGTAGAAACCCCATTTTTTGGTACATTGACCAAATAAAATGCTCTAAAATGTATCAATAATTCCTGATGGAACTTCCAATAAGGTCTCTTCTACTTTTAGGTCTGTGGGGATTCTGGATGTTACTTACAGCGATGCACTTTTCGAAGGCTGTGATTTTGTCATGGGCCACCTCTTCCCTGATGGCTACATACATGTACGGCACGTAGCTCAGGAAATAGATGATGCCACCACACGCAGAAGCCAGTTTGGCTTTGGAGTATAGCACCGAGACCAGGAAACTGCAAGGGGGCAGGAGACAAACCGACACAAGAACCTTGTGTGAAGTTATTTCTTTCCCCTCTTTCCTTGTGTTCCACTCATTCTTCACATTGTTACCCTTTGTTGGGTAGTTGTACAACCGCACTGGGTCATTCTTTTTCATAGATACATGTCCCCATGCGATGAAACGATCCATATATCCCTCCCTGTTACATACCTACTCCCTCCCGGTCATCACCTCCTTGCACTCACCAGAACATGATGGTCGCCACTGCGTAGATGGAGAGGAAGAGCCAGATTATAAAGACATTGCTGTGCATGAGGACCTGGCCATACTTCAGAATGCCGGTCAGGGCCGTGACGGAGATGGAAAGCTGGACGAACCCCGTGATGAACCACGCCACCCAGTGTACTGCATTATTCAGACCCATCATCTTCATCACCTGGGCACAGCAAGAGAGGAGATGAAGTTCCCCATCTCAGGAGGGAAATGGGGTTTACACATGTCTGGGACTAGATTCTTGGTCATATTACCTCTTTCAGACGATGCTCCTTCTCCGCCACAATATGCTGGATCATCATGGCCACAGAATATACCCAGGAGATGACCATGCACAGTGGCATCATATGTTCGATCACAAACAGAAAGCTGGAGGGGCACGGAGACAACGTGATCACGCACTTCGCAGCCATTGTTTACAATTGCATTAACATTGTTGATAACCCAAGTACTAACGTGAAATCACATATAAAGGGTTGGCTTGCTATGCGTCTACCAAGTTCTACTGGGTTCAAGGTCATGGACCACATCAAGACCACCAACGATGGTACCTACTCATCACGTGTGTAACAGGGGTATGGAAACATCTGCACGTAGTTCCCCGGTTCCACAACATCGTGTCCCACGAAGTTATTGATGATGGCTCGATCCATCATGTCTGCAAAAAGTCGACCAAGAAATGTTGAGGGTTCAAAGGTTAGAAGGAAGCCTATAGATTGTGTGACAAGTCTGAAGACATGCGTGAAACATGCGCGGGGACACAGGGATAAAATTACAATCCATTCATGGAAATAGAAAATGTATCCAATATTCTCTTTCCTAAAATATGGTAAAAAACACAAAGGGAGGTCATCCAGGCATTTAACCTCTCTTTAATATATACGATAATGACCTTGTATCCACACGAAGCCGTACAGGAAATAAAAGCGCCCGCCGGTGTTTGGCCCGGGACGCCAATATGCCCGGCGGATTTCGTTGGTTTTTTCTGTGAAGCTGGAGTTTTGTCTTATCTTGTACATGACGTGAGGGGGAAGCGAGCCGTCTGGCCGAGTCTGGAAGATGACACCTGGGCAACGCGAGAAAAATGGAGAATGAATTACTATTTTTCAGTAGAAGGGGGAAGTAGATTATTGATGCACATTTCACTTCCTGTGTCTTAGATGCAACATGAATAAAATCAATGAGAAGAACACAATATGAATCGCCATCCCCCAGGCACTGACACCATTAAATGTTTAAACAAGTTTATGTTAATGATCATCATATGACTTCCTGACGATTAATTACAAATTACGGTAATTAAGAACTGATAATATTAACACGCGATTTTCCCCTGCTTTTCACAGACCCGTGAGTCACTCACTTGCAAACACCGTGACGTTATCATGATAAGCCTGATTCAGGGTGTAGTTCACAATACTGTCCTCGTTCGGAAAGCCTTTAAAAATGTCCACGCTCACCTTATGGAGAGAGGAAGACAAAATGAACTTATTTACAGAAGACCCCCAACTAAAAACTACACATAAAAAAATTGAAATGGAAATTAATTTTAACAACTACATTTTCCTTACAATTTTTTAATGCCACATTTTCCAGTGTTTATTTGAGAGAGATATATTTTCTCCTTTTATTAGTTGGGAATCCTGACATGTAGGAAGCCATCTTGCTTACTTTGGTTCCGCCCACTCCACTTCCTCATGAAAACAATACACTTTGGTTCTGCCTTATGATACTCATCAGCTCAGTTACATCGTATGCACACTATGGTTATAGCCGGGATATATTTGGTACTCAATATCCTAAAATGAGGAGTATCCTTTGGGGCAAATAGAGGACTCGTTTGCACACGTTCCGGACGTAAGTTGCCCTCACCTTGGACATGAACTGTGTCCACCCGCAGGCCGCATTGTCGATGGTGTCTAGCTGCTGCAGCAAAGTGCTGGCATTTGGCATGGAGAAGTTCGCGCCGATTACCCGTTGCAGGAGGTCGCTGTCGGTGCCGTTCAGCAGCTCTGGGTGTTTCTGAAGGTCATTCGTAAACTGTCGTGGAGTTAAATCAGACAGCGTGAGAGCGGAAGCGACAGAACCCTAACCTCTGGGTCCACATGAAGCCATCACTGTTGGGTTCTAAGGCTGTTCCTATTCATACGCGATGTCGTAACCCTTACCGCCCCGAGCCTCTCATTCTATATGAAAGTTCACCACCACCCGAGCGGGGATTTTAGGCGTCACTGTCTGCCGTTACCTGCTGTAACCACTGGATACGCTGTTGCAAGATCCCATCTTCCAGCAAACCGCGGATCTCGGTGGAAATGTTCATCCACATCCAGGCATATTGGGTCACGTTCCCCACAAACGCAAAGGTCTCATTCGCCTACAACAAAAGAGTCAAGGTGTACCCTCGATACAACGTAACCAGTCGGGAAACACGGTTTCAACAATCCCCAGGAAAGGAAATCTCTACCCAGCATGTCTGTCAAACCTGCCTTTATCATTATTGGAGCGCAAATCCATTAGATACAAATTCCTGAAACATCAATTTAACCAAATTGGACTTTTAAAGGCGACCAAAAAAAAAAAAAAAAGAATTAAATCGGATTGTGTTAAGTACATAGAACTTATACTATAGTTCTTAGTGTACTAAAGATATAATAGAAGTGGACAGGATCAGCGTCAAGGGAGCCAGGAATATGGATTTGCTTTTATCTGACCTGCGGACTTGTTTACGATACTCCGGAGGACAGCGAAGAACGCCATGAAGGAGTTTACAGGAACGCAGTTTCATTACTGACCACAATTTATTATAAAGCCATAGAGGAGAGGTCATCCACAGTCCGATTGCTTCCCCCTAAGGAATTTATACCTTCCGGATCACCTTGTCCACCTCGGTACCCACTGGAGAGTAGAGGATTTTGGGGTTGCTGGTCATGAGATGGACAAGAAGCCCCAAGTTTCTTTGTTCTTTGCTTGTAAATCCCAGCGAGCTCATGTTCCCTTGTTTGAGTGCCTCTGGTTCAATGGTCCTACGAGGGAGACACAGACAGAGGGTTGGAGAACATCTCCAGTTCATAGCGAGAACCCACAGCTTGGAGGAAGTCTGCGGAGTGGACCATGGTCTAGAAAACCAATAGACGGCAGGGAAAAAACCATACAAGTCTACAAACAGAATTGGGTCATGGGTCTAAGACCGTGTAGTCCCCAGGTCAACGTTTAGTTTGTAGATATTGGCCAGTTTGTTCCCCTCCAGAGAAGTCACTGGTCCCAGTACCCCTTTCTAGATGCTTACCGGTTGATGCCGCAGAGGATGGGCTGGAGTCCTGCCCAGAGCTGGACGAAAGCTGAAAACTGGCTCTGAGGGTTTTCTGCATCTCCATCCGGATTCTTGGTCTCTTCTCCATCTGCGGTGAAGTTGGAGCCTGCGGTGGAGTTGCTGCCCCAGCTGGTGGCGTTACCAGGGGTTGGAGGGGATTTGCTCGCGCACGCACCCTTGGGTAGCAGTTTTGCCAGAGCCGAAAGGATGTCTACGTCCTTCAAGATCTTTTGAACTTCCAGCAGGTCCTCCAGCAGGACGCGCAGCCGACGTTGAGTTGCCGTGGCGTTCACCTCGTCCAGACGAAGCTGGAACATCAAAGTTGAACGTCAAAGTCATAACAAAACTTCCAGACCCATGATTTCATTCCTTCAACTGCTACTAACTGCATATAAAATAATTCATATAGTGCCCTCCGGGTGACCAAACCAAGTTTTTAAAAAAGTGATTCAACCTTATTTTTGTACATAATAGGGAGCTCTGGAGATTATGCTTTGTGGACCTTCTCGCGGTTACTGGAATATAACACGGCGGGAAAGGCCGGGTCACCTACTTGGCTGACGGTTTTGGAAACATCCACTTGGTCCTTTAGCTCCTCAGCAAGCTCCTGAAAGCGCTCCATGCGCAGCTGTCGGCTCCCATTGCAAACGATGCTCTGGTAGGAGGCGAGAAGAGGGCGCGTCAGCTCGGAGACCCGAAGAACGCTTCCCAGCTCGTCCAAACTCCCTTCGCAGGTCAGGGCTTCCAGGGCCGAGGGCGTAAAGAGAACATCCTGCATGAAGAGAATACGTTATAAGACAACCCCTCGATCTTCTGACCGATCCAACAACCATTAGCAGGTTAGGGTACCTCTAGTTCCTTCACCACCGCCTGAGGGTCATAGCTGTCGGCCGGCGAATTGGGGACAGCAAGGCCAAGAGCTAGCGTCAGGAGTCGAAGGGCCAGTCCGTGTTTAGATTTCAACGGATCCTTCAGAGCCTTGTGAATCAGCCCTTCGCGTAGCGACTTCCATTTGCCCAGGATGTTCCCCTGAAAACACCAAGGGATGAGGAGGACAAAGAAAAGGCAAAGAGAACCGAGAGTAAGAAACATCCACGAGCTAAAGATGGTAAAACCGCGACAGATAATAGGAACCAATGGCAAGAAGTAAATCCTGGAAGGTCTTCAGACACGGGGCGATGTTCCTGGCGCCATTGTTAAGCGATGACGTTTGGCTACAGGAGTAGAATCTTATAGACTTACGTGAAGATTGAGGATTTGTTCACCGGCGCTGGTGGCGGCTTCCCAAGGACTTCTCTCGGGTAGGTCTTCAGGAGATAAATACGGAGAGCTGAAAAACAGATGGTAAACCTGCGGGGGGGGGGGGGACATAAGCAGGGGCAAAAAAATATATATTATTCCAAAACGTGCTATTTTTGTAACAACAGATATGAAACAGTAATAGATCTTATTTTGTTATTCGCGTTGTCCAAGAATTCTGCAATATTTGAATTTGCAGAGAGTCCATTTAGAGACAATTCCGTAGCGATTACAGAAGAACGGTTCTTAGTAAATTCTCTTTAAATTCTCGTACCCGACAAAGCTATTCCACTATAGGAACGGATATGAATTATATCAGGACCGATACATTATACCAAGCACGAGAACGCCAAACAATATCTTGTTATTTACTAAGCTTTTGAGGTAATCTGTCCGCAGTAATACTCGCCGGCGCGCTCCGTCCGTACCTCCTGGGGATTGATGTTAGAATTGCCCAGAAAGTCCACGACGTCACTCGGCAGCGAGAGGTTTTGGCTGAGAAACGTACGGAAAGCCGTCCTGTTCCTCACGACGGAGTCCAGACGGAAACCTGCGCCAGAGATTACACATAAAAGCATACGAATGTCACGCTTCGCCGGGATGGCCCTGGAAGTGGCATTTATTGCCCAGATTAGAGGACATCCTATTCCATAAAGCCAATTGGTTCCATAACGTAACACAGGGAGGTTCCGGCCAATTTGCCCGGCGCACAGGTGAGGCTAGGGTGGGCCAGTGGCGGATGAGCCGCGGTTACCTGGCCGGCTGTGGAAATGGTTCTCCAGGGAACTGGGGTCACTGCTCAGAGACTCCAAGTGATGTTTGAGGGACTCGAGCTCCTCTTCCAACCCGGGTCTGTCTGTGTCAAACAGGTTACTCTCCTCCACCACCTCGTTTATCCTCTCCAACAGCTGCGTGACACTGGGAAGAAAGAAGCTTCCGATACAGATCGCAATTTATAAGAAGCAAGAGGAACTTCTTTAGGAGAGAGAGGAACAAGCAAGGAACCTTCAGCTAGGAGGACTAGACTGGTCAAGAGGTTCAGTAATAATATATCACATAATGTATCCACGTTGGCCCGATAAAGTGTTACTAAGAAACAGAGAAATATACAGAAGGAGCTAAGAAATGACCCAGTAAAGGAACTTCCCTACCTAGAGAGAAGGTTCTACAGCTGACAATGTATTTAAGGAGGAGGAATATGCTACAACGTATCGTTCTAAAGTCTGCCTCTTGGATCAGTAAAGGAAATGCTGTCAACCCTCGATCTATACATTATCGTAAGTTTTATTATCTGGTAACATTTTTATTGGCTACAAAACCACCTCAAAAGCTGGAATTTAATTATTCAACAAAGAGGCAGACGAGACCAAGGAAGTCAAGCTTCAAATACATTTTTTTGGGGGGGGGTTCTTGGATTTGAGGATCTTGGTGATTTCATGTCCACCATTGTGGCTGCGCGAGGGTTACCCGGGTAAAACTCGCTATTCTAAAACAAAATGACAAAGGATGGAGAACTGAGAGATGGCTACTCACGTGGAATTAGTGTACTGCAGGAAGCCAAACTCATCCCGTTGACCGTCGGGGCACAGAGACTGCATAACAGGTAAAATCCCAGCCGAGGTCAACGGGGCGGCTGTGTAGAAAGCTGAGGAAGGTGAACGAGAGGAGAAACGCGGTCAGAGCCCAATAATCAGGATGCGAACAGAAAACCGGGACCAAGGGACAGATTCGCAAGGAGAGGGATTGATCTATGGAACAAATCTGGAACGAGGAAAGACAGGAGTAGAAGAAAGACGTGTAGATATGATTGAGGAGGAAAACTTTGAAAGTTATGATTGGAGGAAGAAGAAGGAAGTACAGAGACAGAAAGTCACGGAGGGGGTCGAGGATTTAAACGTGGAAGATGATTATCAAAAGAGAAAGAAAAACTGGACACATTGTATCGTGTTTAGGTAAAAAAACAGCGACTTGGATTATTTCGGGCGTAAGTAATTAGTAATTTTCCAATTTATTCAAAGAACAGCTGGGAACAAGAAGCTACAGCAACAAACAGGTTAAATCTGCAGATAAGTAGGACCTGTCAGACCAGAAAGTCCTTAATCAGACATGTGATTCGGGATAAGTAACTCATATCACAGATTTAACGTGGATAATAATTAACTTCTACCTTTAAAGAGAAATCTCCCGTTTACAGAGAAATTGCATTATTTCAAAAGCCCTTCTTCAAAGCGGCGGCGCGGTTAACCCTTCGCTGAATTAACGAGGGCTCACAGACCGTGGCGTCCACTCAATCATTTCCGACAGACGATGAATTAAGGCTATAACTTCATTTGGAAAAATTCAGTCAAAAAGGGGCCCTATTTGTTTGTTTTTTTTTTTTAACCTTGCATCTCCTCGCCTCTAAGCAGTAAAAAAAAATTTAATTATCTGAGGCAGTGATTTATTTCTTGCATCCAATTTTTAACCTTACATATAACCCACACTCCTGCGCTGCAACCCTCTTCCTTTGATAAACTAAGACTCCTACGGTCCTCCACCTGAGCCGCTCTCTCCATGCGCAGCCCTGGCTGATCTAGCATTCTGATTACCAGGTCGCCCCAACTTATCTCATGTCTGTTAAGAAGGACAATTTTTTTTTCACATGTCCAGAAAAGGAAAAACTTCGCCGTTGTTATTGGGGGGAAAGAAATCTTATTGCTTCCATGCCAGCTAAACATTGTGATCAGGCAAGCGAGTAGGGGGGGGCTGGGAGGGCGGGCTTCAATGAATTTCAAATCGAAATTTAGTTAAAGGGGATAAAGAAAAGAGGAAATTTAACAAAAGACTTCGCTCTGCCATAAAGCAATCAGCGCAGTGAGGTTTACAAGCAGTGGGCGTCGGCCAAATGTCACATGACCATCAGCAATGGGGACCTGCAGGCCAGCTGATAGATTTTAGCAAAATATTTTGAAAAAAATAAAAATGAAAAAAAAAGTACTTTGTTTAATACTCTAAAGGGGAATTCTGTAAAAATTATTAAAAAAATGAGCAAGCATTGAATGGGGGCCCCGGGACACAGGGCCCCCCCTGTAAATAAATTGTTGGTCTATGGATCTAGTGATGTCATTTGCTTTCCTGTCTTCTCTTACAGATCACAAGGTCTACTTAACACGGAGACGAGAGAAAGCAGAAGGAAAGCAGGTCTACGGGGGGGGGGGGGGTTATGGCGACACCATCCCGGAAAAGCTTTGCTGGGCCCAGACCACGAGAAGAAACCGCTTTACAACTTACAAACTGCAGCATGCGATGTGGAGTCGGGCAATGGAGATGAGGAACGAAAAGAACAACGCGTTTGAAGAAATCGGGAAGAAAATAAAATGAAAATAAACAAATATTCACAAACATTGACGTTCAATGACAACATGAACACGGCGTAAACACGGGAAAACGAGAAATTGGTTAATATTAAAAAAAAACCCACAATAAATTAAACGTTTACTTCTCCTAAATGTTATTCCTCGGGGAGGTAGAATGAGATTTAAAGCTGCTGTTCCACTTAAACAAAATATGATTTGCGCTCTCTTGTAATGTTACGCAAATAAACCTTCACAGATCTGTCTTTTCATTCTTTCCATGAAAGGGTTAATCACTTAAAACAACACAGTATTAAGAAGCCCCCCCCTGCTTTTGTGTCACATGACAATTAAATATTTCCGGCAAAATTATGAATAAGGAACTTGTTTCTAATCAGCCATTTAGTTATAAAAGAGTTAAATTCACTAAAAGTCATCAGGTTTATAATTCTTAAAAGGATTCCTATTGGCTGTGAGGATATGGTCATGTGACCAACAGGAGTGCTTTAAACATCGGTTTGTTCTGGGCAATGCTTTTTATTCCTGTGTTTTTAGCAAAATATTATTTATCGTTCTGTCCAAAAACGCAACAAAACATCTTTAAAAATAGATCGGTTTATTCATCACTTAAGGGTGACAACCAAATAAAATACGGAAGCCGCAGCACCGGCCGCCAATCGAAATCATTCAGTCTCATAAATGTCAATACTGGAGACCTTTAAATGCATACAAATTACAGCTCAGTAACTGAAAAAAAAAGAAAAAAAATCTAACAAAAAAAGGACAGTAAAATATTTAACACCCCCCCAAAAAAAATAATATACAGACTAATGCCTGATGTAGAATAATACAGAAAAAAAGCCATTTCTAAATTAAAAATTTTAAGTGAAGGAAACCCGCCAGGGCACTTAAAGGGTTAATAGTGAGGTCATCCTTTTTTTAAACATTTTTATTTTTATTTTAAAGCGGTGCCGGGGGGGGGGGGATCAGATTTGTAAAGTAGCAATGGTTGAAGATATTATGGTTATATATTTATATAATCAGCTCGGACAGCCAGGAAGGAACACGCAGCTTTTTTTTTTTTTTTTTTTTTTTTTTTTTTTTTAAATCAATTATCTGATTAAATTGCCTTTTTTTTTTTTTTTTCAAAATTACTGCAGATAATCAAAATAAAATTGGGCAACGCGTTTCTCGCATCGGCCAGAAATCGTTTTACTTTATCTGAGATTCCGTAAACTGTATTATAATAATTAGAAAGACCGAGCTGCGGCGGAACGTTGAATAATGACACAGAAAAAGCTGCGGGGATTTCCAGATTCTATCATCTTAAACGTAACCGACGGATACAGAACGCCAGCATTTACTTCATACCATTTTTATGATTTTTTATTTTAAGAAACTACCTAAGGAAAAAAATAAATAAATAAATAAATACATTTTTATATATATATATATATATATAAAAAAGTATTTTAAAAATATGGCTATTTTTTCCATTTTCCAGCATGCCTTCCCCTGATTGGCTGTTTCTTTGTAACCTTTTACATTATTATTATTATTATTATTATTATTATTTAGGATTTGTACCCTTGAACCCCCCCCGTACAGCGAGTTCCATGACAGCTCGATTTATTAAAAGCCATAAACTTCATTCATTCACCTCTATTTTTTTTTTGCTGTTGATTAATGTATGGTTTTCTGCGGGGGGGGGGGCGACGTGACATTTAATCGCATTATAGAAATTCCCTGCGCGCAGAAAGCTGATCGATAGATCAATACGTTTGTTCTTTGCTACACTGTAACAAACTATTAACCCCGCGCATGGACGCCGGGAAGAGATATTCTTTATTTATTGGACGGAGAGATTAAATGAAGCGGCTTTCTGGGTCACCAACCTCCAGCCATGAAAACAGGATTACTTAAGACATGTCAAGCACATTCATCTCTACCCAGGGCACGGCGTATGCCTAGAATGTCCCGGATTGGCAAGTGAGTTTTTTAGGCTACCGGGAGAGTGGTAGATAAGTGGAACAGCCTCCCAGCAGAGGTGGTAGAGGGTAATACAGCGAGGGGATTAAACATGCATGGGATAGACATACGGCTCCTGAATCTAAGACGAGACCAACGACTGATTAAGGTTTGAGTCGTTACAGCAGGAGGAATGGGCGACTAGGCGGGGGCCGGATGGGGCCGATCTTATTATGTGATGTCATCCATGATGCTAAAATCTCTCTAATAACATATTGACGGTTTGCACAGCGCTTACCTTCCTTCACATGAATCGTCGGCTTCTTCTGCCGCAGGCCAAGGAGGATGAAGAACAGGACGAGGGGGATGAAGATTTCAAACGCCAGCACCCACTGGAAAAAACAGATGACATCATAATCACAGTTCTAACGTATCGAAATGTATCGAAATAAACGCAACCACAAGCAGAACAAAACATCTATTCAGTTCTAAATATTATTATTTATTAATAATAAAAACTTAAGTGCGAAATAAAATACAAAAAGATAATTTCAGCAAATTCTATCAGAGAAATCCGTGTATAAAACATGAATTTTAAACTAAAAAAAAAATATCGTATTTTTATTAATATATAATTTGAAGCCAATTTATTGCACACTAATGACACTAATTACAGGCCGCTGCTTACAAATAGATCTATTTTAGCTGAACATTTATTCTGTTTTGGTTGCTCAGGTCTGCCCATAAGAGCTTGCAATCTATTTCTAATCGTAGTCAGGTACGCTTTCCGTAGTAGCAGTTAATGAGTGAAAGGGTAGCGTTGCCCCCCGCCAGTGGCTGTTTCTGGGGCAATCCGTTTGTCTTGCCCCTTGGCTCACGGATCCCTACTAGATCCATCTGCGCGCGCGGACAGGGATCGGCGTGTAAATAAATCCACGATGGGTCCGCGATGCGCTGGGATCCCCGTCCCAAACAATCAATAAAGGTTCATTAGACTAATCATTAAACGGTGAAATCCGCACAAGCCCCCCGAGATTAATCAGGGTGAACGCAGAGTGATTGATAAGATGACGGATCAAACGCCATGACGGGGTGGGGAGGAAAAAGGCAAAATCCTCATCAATCACTCTTTCCACTGCGGCAGAGAACGTGTCGGCCGGCAGAAAATGGAGGGCCTATGGAACGGGTGGAAGACCGACCTAGCGGCAAGCGGCCCTGGTGGCCAAAACAATATTATATGGAACGGCCTTAACTTAGACTATTAAATAGTAAATGTAGGTCGTCAACAAAAAACAAACAAGAAATGCGTTATTACACAACGCGTGTTATTGTATGATGTATTACACAACGCGTGTTATTGTATGATGAATTACACAACAGGCGACGGCATTCCGTGTTTCACACTCGTCTGGTTTTGGGTTGCTGTGTGATGCAACACGGTCCGCGATGTCATCGATGGAAAGAGAACGTTGTCCTTCAACAGAAGCCAAGGATTTTCCACCAGATCGGCCCCCATCCGGCCCCCGTCCAGTCTCCCATTTCAAACCTTAATCAGTCGTTGGTCTCGTCTTAGATTCAGGAGCCGTATGTCTGTCCCATGCATGTTTAATACCCTCACTGTATTACCCTCTACCACTTCTGCTGGGAGGCTGTTCCGGTTATTCACTACCACCACCTTTTCTGCTGATAAAATGAAGTATCATAGAATGCACCTGACCCTCTCCTCCCTGATTGGCTGCAATTGTAACCTCGTTTTAATTCTGTAACTGATGAAGACTCAAAAGGTCACGCTGCTGCCCTGGCACCAGGTGGGTTCATATAGTTGCCCCCTGCAGTGGCCCACAGCCCCCCCCCACACCCTGTGCAGCCCACCCAGCTCTAGGGAGAAATTAGGGAGAGAGAAAAGACGGAAAAAAATATTTCTGTTTCTGATTTCCTAAGCGGTTCGTTCCCGAGGTTTAGAATCCCGATTGTTACTTTGTATCAATAATAACAATAACAATAACAATGATAAGAATAACAAATGTTCTCAAGCATCCTGATTGGCTGTAGAAAACAAAAAAAGTGGAAATCTGCCCTTTTCCCGGCCAGGGGTTATAAGCCCCCCCCGCTGGTCACGCAGCGCATGGCACGGGGGGCATTAAACGGCCGGCTGGTACCCGGGGCTGGGGGTGTTTATCAGACTAGGCTATGAAAGCAGCAGATGTTACGAGGACTCTCCGTACCGCGGCTCCAGGATGATCCGGGGCCAATTTCCACCCACAAACCGCGTGACGGCGACAGCGAGGCTCTGCCCCCCCCCGCCCCTTCCATCTGGACAGACGCCGCCAACCAGAACAGATAAACCCCGGCAGGGCGCGGACCAGGTGACCCAGTTACAGGGCATCAGCGCAGCTGGGCATTAACTGCGAAAACAACTCCCGCCGTACCCAACGAATCTCTTCTATACAATATATTGGTCTGGGTGACTTTACTGAGAGGGTGGTAGATGAGTGGAGCAGCCTCCCAGCAGAGGTGGTAGAGGGTAATGCAGTGAGGGTATTAAACATGCATGGGATAGACATACGGCTCCTGAATCTAAGACGAGACCAGCGACTGATTAAGAGAAATGGGCGACTAGACGGGGGACAGACTGATGAAACCTACATTTTGTAATAAGCATATTTATTCCTCACGCGTTTCGCTCGTCATGTGACCAAAGCGGTTCATAGCGAGGAATTTAGTCCTACGACAAAGTTTTAAATATATATATAAAATTATTTTTGCTTCTACCGACGGCCATCCCTCCACACCAGCCGGTATCGAGCACCAATGCGAAACGCGTGGGTTTTTTTTTTTTGTACACAACAAGCAAAACAAGTAGCTGATTCATGGAGCGTTCGCGGGGGTCGGAGAAGCCGATAGTAAACATCTCCAGACAAAACAGCGAGGATCTGTGCACAAGAGACAAATATATTCCTATAACCCCCTCCGCGCCGAGCACTCATTGCGGGATAAAAACAAACCACGCGACCGGTTTTTGGTTATTTTACGGTAAATCCTCAAAATTTCCTTTATAATTTTTTTTTCCTGCAGCCCCGGAAACATTTGTGACTTTCTAACAGTTTCATTAAAAGCGAGAAATCAAACATTTCTAATTCATCGTAATAATTCCGACCTAAAATATGTAAGATTTTAAATTATTTTTAATTAAAGTAGGACAATGGAAGAAAAAAAAATATATATATTAACCCTTTATGAAAAGCTGTAGATTTGTTTTTAATTATAGGCAGCCCCGCTTTATTTCAGGACCTGTGCTTCCTACCCCACAGCTGCCTCCGAATACCCGCCGGGGGGGCAGTGCCGGGTATCTGGACATTCAGACTCCCAGCGCGTTTCACCTGTGAGCCGGGACTCAGCAGCGCCCTCTACGCGCAGCGCTCGCTTCTTAAAGGGACAGACACCCATTCATTTCGCATGCTTATCGCGTGTACGGCCCGGCACGGCGCATGTTCTATGTTCTGAGCCAGAAGGGGGTGAATCGCATGTAACGAGTCCTGTAACACCGCGTCCGGCGTCTCCGCGCGGGTTAATGATTTATCACGCGGAAGCGGAAGTCAGCAGAGAAGCTCAGAGGACTAATGTCGGTCGTCGGTCCTGACTTCGATTCAGGAGCCATATGCTTATCTCATGCATCTCTCGATGTATTAACCTCTACCACTGCTGCTGGGAGGCTGCTCCACTTACCTACCACTCTCTCAGTAAAGTATTACAGAGATCTTTATAAACTCTCAAATGCCGCGCAAAATCCGTCGCGTAACCGAACAAAACTGAAAATTCCATCGATGGGAGAATTTAACGCTTTTAGAACTTTATTCATTACCATAACCATAGCGACGGTGAGCGGCCAGACCCAGCGCAGAAACAGTCATTTAATCCTCAAAAAATAAAATAAAAAAATTGCTGCGTTAGTAATTATTCAGGGAACGCTTAATTGTCATATGATGCAGGAGCAGACGGTGATAGACTGTTGCTATGGAAACTGAAATAGCTTCTGAAAATGTTACTTTGTTGCTTTCGTCTGATTAACCCTTCAGAATAAAACAAATCCGCCAATCACAGCGCACGAGAGAGGGCAACTCATATTTCGCCAAGTGGGACAGCAGCTTTAAAATCGGCCCAGCATCGCCCAACTAAACGTCTGCCCCATGAAGCGATACCCCTGCGGGAAATAAAGAGTTAACAAACCAGGTTCGGAAGCTGGCAGAGAAGCAAAAAAACACAACTGCCGGTTATTAATCTCGGGGTACTTAATAGCGATCTCGGCGGACGCCCCATCTGCCCAGGGTCTAATTATCATTGTTTATTAACAAACATGTTCGGCCCTCCGCGGACACAGAGCGCTAAACTTACGACACAATTAACACAGACGACGGGGGCGAAAACACATGAGCAGGAACCCGGGGGGGGGGGTTCTGTTTGACTTACGGGGAGGAAATATTAAAGGGCAGCACGGAGGCATCTATGATCTCAGACTCACCAACGAACAAGCAGAACTCCACAATCTACGATATATTCCCCGGGCGCGGGGTTTATTTATAAAGCTGTTTCTATACACATTATCGTGGCTTTTAGGGCTGTAGAACCCTGCGATCCCCTCATACCCAGCAAACATTCTGACCTCCTAGAAAAGAGGGGCATCAGGGGGGAGAGAGGGGCATCAGGGGAGGAAGGAGAGGACAGCTTCTCCCCAAAAAGGAATCTTAAATTACTTGGGTGGTAATCCTACAGCATATCTTCTCAGAAGGCCACACCCCTGAGGATCCCATAACACACCCGCTCTGGTGACCGAGCCCCTGAGGATCCCACAACACCTCCCCCTAGGAACCGCCACACCCCTGCGCATCTCTCCCGTTGTTGGAACGATGGGGGCTGCACGAACTTCTATGTTCTCGAGGTTAGACGCATCGCACAAAACCGGCAGATTTCTGTTTGTATTCAGACAGAATCCGAAATAATCCGCAGGGGCCGCCTTCTAACAACCGCTACATTATTATTAGATGCTGCTTGAGGTCTAACAAGTGAGGGTCCAGCACAGCAGGGGCCGGGTACGGCGAGGGGCCGCAGCATCCTAGGAGGACCCGACGCATTTATTTGCCCCGTGCCTGGGGTAAAACTTTTGTCCCTGGTGGACTAGCAGGAAGCGTAGAACGTTAGGTGTTCCAGAAACCTCGTCAGTTCATCGTCGATACTTAAGGGGTCTCCGATCTGGAACGGGCCGACGCGGACGCGTAAATAAATACCCTCTGCCCCGAGATACGATAAGAGGGCCGTCTTTATCCGGGGGGGGGGGGATGACACATTCAGCATCTTCCAGAAGTCGCCGTGACTAATCGCCAGCTCTGCGTATAAATAACTCGCTACGCGGGGGGGGGGGGTGCTGGGGCGGTGTTATTGGATCCGCTGCACTGAAAGGGTTAAAGATGATAAGAGATGGATTGTTTTATTCTGTAAGCGGCTGATACGAACAGGGGGGGGCATTTATATCACGCCGGGGTTGGGGGGGGTACTTAGTCTAGACGGCAGGTCTTCGGGGAGGGGGGGCTGGAATCTGTACCGGGGTAACACCCCCGCGAAGGGCAACTGTATCTGTGGAATTATCTTGGCCCCCGCCGGGGCCGCTGCCTCCATACATTCCCCCGAATTGCGTTAAATCGCCAAGCGGGAATCGGACGAGAATTTTCGTATTAAAAATAAATAAATAAATAACGTTTTCCGACATTTTTTTCCCAGAACTCGGTCGGTTGGCGCACGTATCTACTACCTACCGATTCCGCCGGACTTTGGGGGGGGTTTGTGACTCCATTATAAATCACCCCCCCAATTTATCCTCCCGTTATGGGTGGGAGTTGACTCCATGGACGCCCCACGGGAAGGGGCCACTACAGCCCCTGGGACCCCTTTTTTGACCCTTCGCCCGTTTGCGGATTTCTTATCGACTCATGCAACTGCCCCCAAAAAACAGCCACTGGGGGGGCATTAAATGATGGGCCCGATTCGCCCCCCTATTAATTTGAGGTGGTCAGTCTGCGGAGTCGGTCTCACCCCATCACCTTTAACCCTTCTTGCGCCAAAACAGGGGGAGGGCCCCCCCACTCACCATCGGAAGGTCCTCACGCAACCCGGATCCTTAACCTTCGAATGCCAGGTTCGGTCTGCGATTACCCCCTCTGCCCCCCCACACTTAACCCTTAATGCAGCAGAGGGTTAATCAACGCATCCTATTCCGCGCTAGAATGTTCACATAATTCCTTAACCCTTTGCGTGCCAGGTGGCTGACCAACACATAATAGCCGGTGCCCGGAGATCACGCCGCCGGCTCCAGGAAGGGGTTAAAGGAGCGCACCGCAGCCCCTAACGCTCGGAGGCTCCATACCGTCCCCAAAACCCAGCCGCAGCGCTGAGAATACTCACGGGGCTTCTCCGCTTCAGGGTGACGTTCTTCCAGAGCAGGAGGTGCAGCTGGTGGAGGAATCCCATGGCTTACGGATTCAGATGCCCCCTTTTCTGCCACCTGCCTGCCCCCCCCTCAACCTTCTACCCCCCCACACACTACCACCTCTTCCTGGATAATTTTTTCTATGGGGAGGAATAAATCGGAGATCCGAGCGCCGATCGAAATCCCATCAACAGTCCAGAACCCGGAATCTTCACGCCTTCATCTTCATCGCTCTTTTTCGCACCCGCCGGGAATTTGTCCGTATAAATGGGGGGGGGCAGCCGCTTACGATCCGGGCCCCTCTACGGTTCATATACAGCATATAGTTGTCTACATTTCAACAGGAACACAGCAGAGGATTGTGGGAAGAAAAAGAGGGGGGTCTTTCAGTGGCAGGTGGGCTCGCGGATGCCGGTGGCCACGGTTGCCGAAGGGTCTGGCGCCGGCGGGTTGACCAACCGCTCGCCCTCCGCCGTCCGCTTTGGCTCTACGGTCTGGATGGCGATCAGCTGTGTTTTGATCCGGCTGCAGCCTCCGCCTCCTCCTCTGCTGCATTGAACTGAATCGCCTGCCAATCTCTCCAGGCTCCTCCCCCTCTTAAAGCCGCAGAGCCCTCATTTCTGAAACAAGAACATTCCCATTAATAAAAAAAACCCCATCATCGCAAGAAAAAAATGCATTCGAGAAAATATACCCCCCCCCCCGCCGCACACGCGTGTCCGATATCCAACATTTAACACATACATCACATTTCATTCGCTGGGAGCCAAACGGTTAATCATTGATGTTCTATCTGTGAGTGTTCTAGATTCTCGCACTGACCCGATATCAGCAAATGTATAATTATACTAATCGTCCAGCGCTGGGGAGATTATGGGGGACGTTAGAACAAAAAGCAACATTCATTTCCTAAAAAAAAGGTTTAAAAAATCCTGCTTGGCACATCCCTATAACACTTTACTGAGATGGTAGTAGATAAGTGGAACAGCCTCCTAGCAGAAGTGGTAGAGGGTTATACAGTGAGGGTATTAATCATGCATGGGATGGGCACATGGCTCCTGATCTAGGTCTCTGCGTCACCCGTTATCGGGGGTTGGAGGGGTCAGAAATGACGCCAACCTGGAAAAAACATAACGAGGGCGGCTTCGTTAGAAACAGATACGGGGATAGATTTCTGGACAGGTTACTCTAGAAGGATATTTTCAGGAGAAGAAAGCAACGCTCTCGTCAGACACTCGTTACAATTCGGAAACAAAGTTATAGTTTGTGAAAGCGGTGAGAAAAAGTACACAATG
The DNA here is from genome assembly GCF_027358695.1 of Spea bombifrons. NCBI lineage: Eukaryota > Metazoa > Chordata > Amphibia > Anura > Pelobatidae > Spea > Spea bombifrons. Next base: position 1,465,856 of record NC_071094.1, read on the forward strand.
TAACAGCTTTGGCAAAAAGAAACAAAAGTGCCAGCTAAATAGATTGTAAGCTCATGCGCGGAGGCCCTCAGGGGCCCACCATTCTGGCTCACGGGCCGGGTCCTCAGCTCCTGCTGTATCTGTCTGTGTAAATGTATCAAACAAACAATAATAATATTAATAGTAATAATAATAGTAATAATAATAATAATAATAACAATAATAATAATAATAATAATAATAATAACAATAATAATAATAATAATAATAATAATAGTAATAATAATAATAATAATAATAATAGTAATAATAATAATAATATTGCACGCCGCCTACACACGAAGCCACTAAGTAAACGGAGCGCTGGAAGAAAGCGGCGGTTTAGATTTGAGAAAAGCCCCCTGAGGTTTCCTGTTGTTCAGAAAACCCTTTGTTTCACCCAAACAGGTATGGGGGCGCCTGTCACACATGCGCGGCGACCTGCGTTCGGGGGTCTGGGGCTGATGAATAGCCCTCGGGCTGGAAGTGATATCAGAGACCTGACCCGGTGAGGCCGAGACACGGAAATAAAGCAGATCGTGCGCCGGGTTTATTGCTGCAATGAATGAGTTATCATGCAGTCATTCTGGACTTTGAGCTGCGCAGGAGCCAATAAACCCAGCGTTTAAAGGGACAGCTTTGATGCATGGGGGTTAAATTGGGTTTAGCTATAGGGGTTTAAATAGTTGGAGATGTAAGGGGTTAAATACTTTCATGTATGGAGGTTTAATTGTGTTTAGGTATAGGGGTTTACATGGTTGGAGACACAAGGGGTTAAATATTTTGATATATGAAAGATTTAATTGGGGCTAGCTCTAGGGGTTTAAATAGTTGGATATATGAGGGGTTAAATATTTGATGTATGGGGATTTAATTGGGTGGAGATACAAGGGGTTAAATACTTTGATGTATGGAGGTTTAATTGCTTTTAGCTATAGGGGTTTAAATAGTTGGAGAGACAAGGGGTTAATTACTGTGATGTATGGGGATTTAATTGGGTGGAGATACAAGGGGTTAATTACTTTGATGTATGGAGGCTTAATTGATTTTAGCTATAGAGGTGCAAATAGTTGGAGATGTAAGGGGTTAAATACTTTGATGTATGGGGGGTTAATTGGGTTTAGCTATAGGGGTTTAAATGGTCGGAGTGAATCGGGAATTTACTCTGCCCTCTAGTGGACACTCCGTGCATCACAGCGCCTGCCTGCCTGCCTGCCTGCCTCCCTGCCTGCCTCCTCCTACATACAGAACGCTTTGCATTCATACATACACACTATCTAGACTTTAAAGCCTAGTCCTGGCACGTATACCGCATTACCCCAGTTTATCCTTTTTTTTACGTGGAATGCTTTTTATTTGAATTGCATTTGTTTTGTGTATAAAACGTGCAGCTTCCGTGGAGTTTTATTTTCATGGGGTGCGGGCAGAAAACGGAAACTTTTTCTGTGGCATGAACTTCAAATAAAGTCTTCGTCTTCTCTCAGCAGATGATTGCGCGTATGGTTATGGAACTGCCTTCTACAAAAGGTGTCCTCTAGATTGTAAGCTCACATGCCAAGCCCTCTTTCCCTCATGTATTTCAGACTCCTTGAATGTAGGGACTGTAAAAAGTGCTGCAGGAATTGTCAGTGCTATAGAAATAATAATAACACATTAAGATTAAGATTATATTTATTTTTATTCATTTATTTATTATTATATTTTTATTATCATTATTATTATTATTATTATTAACAACAACAATAATATTAATATATTATTTGTATTATTATTATTATTATTATAAATAATAATAATATAAATAATAATAGTAATAATAATAATTTAAATAATAATAATGATAATAATAATAGTAATAATATAAATAATAATAATATAAATAATAATAGTAATAATAATAATATAAATAATAATAATAGTAATAATAATAATATAAATAATAATAATACAAATAATAATAATAATAGTAATAATAACAATATAAATAATAATAATAATAATATAAATAATAATAATAATAATAATAATAATATAAAGCAGCAGATGGCTTTACCGTTCCTTTAAGGTCTGGCGAGGAGGCCGCTGCATCTTTCTGGGATTCCGATCATGTTCTGCAGTGAAGATGATCTCCTGGTTCGGTTGCCAAGGCGATGAGTTCCCTGTCGTTGGCGGTCTGCAGTTAATATTTCTGTGATATAGTTACGTATGGAGCTCCTGAATATCCTATTCAATAAGATCATTTAGACAAGAGCCGTCAACAAAGAGAAAGGTTAAAGGTCGCCATTCCGGAACATGTAACAATGGAATGACGAATGAAGAAACAATGTCTCCAATGGGTCATGATGTCACTACTGGGAACCTTCCTTATCACGTCATGAACTGTAGGCTAATGAGGCAGAATCCCCGGCTGGAGTCTATAATGATGACGATTTAAGGAGAACCAAACCGGTGATCAAAACCAGCGAAATGTTCACCGACCCGCGGATAATATTTCCTTTAAATAATCGAATTTACAGATTTAAAGATCATTTTCTTTTTTGTAATGAGACTGAATTATTAGACTTCATACCTAAAAGAAATATAAAAATCAGAAAACTCCAACAGATCTCCAACGACAATGAAAATTCTGAACGTTCCGAACACTCAGCAGCAACGTTCTGGAACATTCTTTATCAAAAATCACTGAAATTCATGCAAAAGTCAGCTGCGCGCTCAATAAATAACCAAGACAAGAATTATTTGTATTAAAAGAGCAAGTTTAACATTTATATATTATTTATCAATAATAATAATAATAACAATAATAATAACAATAATAATAATAACAATAATAATAATAATAACAATAATAACATTAATAATAATAACAATAATAATAATAATAATGATAATAATAATAATAATCATAATAACAATAATAACATTAATTATAATAACAATAATAATAATAATAATAATGATAATAATAATAATGATAATAATAACAATAATAATAACAATAATAATGATAATAATAATAATAACAATAATAATAATAATAATAATGATAATAATAATAATGATAATAATAATAATAACAATAATAATAATAATAATAATAATAATAACAATAATAATAATAATAATAATAATAACAATAATAATAATAACAATAATAATAATAATAATAATATAATATTTTAATATTTATTATTCATTCAAACTGAAAATATAACCGGATAAAAAGTGAAACTTTCCCCGTTGATATAATTGCCCACTTTATGTTACTACAAAGGAAAGGGATGATGGTTTTAATTTGTTGGCTCCACCCCCACCAGGCTCATTTACATATTGGGCAGCATGCGGATCTCACTAATAATGGGGCTTACCCAGTGCCCCCAAACCCCTCTTTTTTCTTGCTATGTGTATCTTGCTGTAATTAGAGCATGGTGGATACCCTAGATTCATGTTTGGGGTGTAAAAAGGGGGGGCCATGGGGGACCTCTGTCCAGGCCCCCGTTACAGAAGCGACGGGTCACGTGACTTGCATGACGTCCCCTCAGTAGTCTCTCAGCAGGGGTACTGAGTGTCCATGTGGGGCTTTAGTGTAGAATGTAAGTGGCGGTTGTTAGTATTTGGTGTAAGCATGAGTGTTAGTGTGTGATGTTAGCATGTCAGGGGTTAGCGGTACAAGGGGCAGGTGGCATGTGCATGTATGTGTATGGCGTTAGCAGGTGTTAGCGTGTAGAGCGGGTTTGCGTGTTAGTATGCGTGTGTGTGTTTTAGCGTGTGTTTGCGATCACATGCCTGGTGCTTTTGGAGAATCGAGATGTTGGGACTCGAGAACAGGAAACAGATTCGGAGGTTAAAGGAGTAATAAGCCGGGTATTACGGGGCGCGCAACCAAACACCCGCTGACAAGAACGCGCGGACTTTCCATCCTCAGGATGTTTGCAACCAAAGAAGATGCTGAGATTAGAAATGCAAAGAAAATTAGATTAGATCAGGCGAAAAATGGAGATCGGCCCCCTTCGCTCTCTGACCTCAAACCTCAGCGGTCTTCTCTTCGGTCGGCCTTTGCCTGCCCTGCACATTAAAGAAAGAAGTATTTCCACGACGCGCTTCTGGTGGAGAGCCGGGAGGGGAGACGTCGTGGGGGGAGACGTCGTGGGGGCATCCTGTGGTTCTCATTTGAGGCTTTTTCTTCTGAAATGCCAAGTTACTCACAACCTGAAACCGTGAAAAGCAAATGTGTGTCAGCTCTGGGGCCTAAAAACCGCGCATGTATATCCTGTACCACCCTGTGCCCCACCACTCCCATCAAGCTCTGCCAACACATTGATCTCACAGTTCCCGACAGCTTTTACAGAGAAACAAGACTTTCTTTACTGTTACCTTTTTTGGGGGGGAATTTACTGATTCAGTGATTTTGATGGAAAACAGATCTGGCCGACACATTCTAGAACCTCAGTTACCTTCATTGTATTATTATTATTATTATTATTATTATTATTATTATTATTATTTTTTTGTTTAATATTATTATTATATTATTATTATTATTATTATTATTTTATTATTATTATTATTATTATTATTACTACTATTATTATATTATTATTATTATTATTATATTATTATTATTTTATTATTATTATTGTCATATATTTATTTTTAGGATAAACTTACGGACGCCCCAAATATTCCTGAATTCTATTAAATTATCAATTTCCCTGATTAGTGTAAAATGACGTCATTGAAAACGGCTACATTTATGAATTTTTTGCATTTTGTCTCAAATCGACTTCATAAAAATATTGCAATTGGAATGAATTGATACATTCAAAAAAAAAGAGGCCATAATCTAAAACTAGGGTCTGGGGCTTAGATGGAATGGAAGGAAGTTTTACTTTACTGAGAGGGTGGTAGATAAGTGGAACAGCCTCCCAGCAGAGGTGGCAGAGGGTAATACAGTGAGGGTATTAAACATGCATGGGATAGACATACGGCTAAGACGATTAAGGTTTGAGTCTTTAAAATGGTAGAAACGAGTGGAAAAGATAGGGGGCCGAATGGGGCCGACCTGTCCGCAGGGTCTGGGTTTTTATATATAATTGTTATTCCAAAATAATATTTGAGGAACTGCAGCGTCCCGCATCTGGCAAAGATCAGTCCACAAAGCGGAAAGAGAGATTCCAGACCCTATTTTTGTTGCCCCAAAATCTACCGACGACAGTCAGAGACGGAGTTACCCAGGAAAGGAAGGAGGAGGTTGCATCAACCAGCTCAAAAAAAGCAGAAGGAACTCAACCCAGCTGTGAGCAAATCATTCCACAAGCGAACCTCACACAGCCACCGACACGACCGCCGGCACCGAGGACCTACCTGCCGGGAGAATCCTGGTCTGAGCTTCTGAAGGACAACTTCAGCCTGAAGAAGGCCAGGTGGTCCCCGTGGAGGCCAAGACCAACCTCATCTAAGAGGACCATCCTTCTGCTTTCCAGGTGGTTGTCGGGGGCCTCAGCGCACGGAGATTCCCTCAAAAGGTACGACTACAAGTAGAAAACAGTCAAACAATAATTTTAGCCTAAAAAGGATAGTCGGCCGTCTCATTGGACCCACTGGAAATCTCATGCGAGATGGAGGTAAGTACCCCGCGCATGGCTGCATGGCTGAGCAGAAGATGCACTCAATGGAAGGGAGTTTAGGAAAACGTAGAGAAAAAGCTATGAAGATCTTCGATGTCTCGCACACCGACCACCAACTCATTGAGCCTTTTGAGGGCCACGGAGCGGACAACGCGTTTGTTACCCCCTGGCTGGCAGATACCCAGTCGATGGGCAAAAATCAATGAGAATCACTTCTTCCACGTAACCGTTAAATCTCTTCTCGGATTTCCATTTGAGGTTAGACGCCTCTTCATTACGAAACTCTAATTTATGAGATTCAGACGTGTCGAAAGCCCGGAGCGAAGTTACCAACCCCCGACCCTGAACCACTTCACCAGCTTCACGTAAAAAAAGAGTCGCTCCTGGTGTAAACTACTCTTTTAGTCAACCAGTTTTTGAGGGGCTCTGGGTGAACCGTCAAGATTTTATTCCATTTTTTAAAATTTTGGGGAAAAAATAGATCTTCGCCTTCCCGATTTTTTTTTATGAAGGAGCAGCCACTTAACAATGGTGTCTTCTCCTTGGTGGCCCAACTGAGAAAGAATACCGGTTTGGCCGCATAATGTCTTCTCCAGTGCTTCTCTTTGACTACTCCGCGTAGGGGTTCATAGAGTTTACGGTCGTTAAATCTGAGTGCTTAAGGAAAAACTTCATTCCACGGTGAGGGAGCATTTGGTGAGAAGAGTAAACTTGGCCAAAACCGGTCCATAGCCAACTCCAGCCAAGTAAACAAAAATCGAGGACAAAAATGTATTTTTAAAATCGTGGAGATGGACGGATAGCGTGACCGCCATGTTTTTTCTCTTCCAGGGCGAGAGGGCGTTTCGTGTTTGGAGAAGGTATTTATGGAGATCGAGACATCCGTGGATAAGGAGAGGAATGGCTGTAGAGAGAGATCTTTACGGGTAGCGTTATGCTAAACGCCTCCTAATTACATCTCTCGTGTTCCTAACTCTAGAACTCGTTCTACCTCAGGCTGGTGAGAAAAATGATTTCAGCAAAAAGACTGCGCTGGGGGTCGCTTGTCGGAAGCTTCTTCGCACTCACTGCTCTCGCCTTTAATGTTAGGTTAGTCCTCGTCTCCTTCAATGGCTCTGAGGAGGTCGTTGTCCCAACCAGTAACGTCACCATCTTGATATGGCACTGGCCATTCGATCGGGCCTTGGACCTCACTGGAGATGTTTGCTCGCGACTTTATAATATTCACCGTTGTGAACTGACCGACGACCGCGGGAAGTACGGCCGAGCCGACGTGGTGGTTTTCCACCACATGGAACTTGGTAGACGAGGTTCCGAGCTGCCCCCTAAGCCTAGACCGCCCGGACAGAAGTGGGTTTGGGCAAATTTAGAATCTCCATCTAACGTCCGTGGGGTTGGGAAATGGAACCATATTTTTAACTGGACTCTGACCTATCGCGAGGACTCGGACATCTTTATGCCGTATGGGAAGCTGCTTCCGAGGGCTTCTATGAGCCCCATCAACACCAACAAGACTGGCCTGGTGGCTTGGGTGGTCAGCCATTACCAGAAGACACAGGAAAGAGTTCCATTCGTCACAGAACTCTCGAACTACCTCAAAGTCGATGTGTACGGACAAGCCAATCAGAATCCTTTATGCCCGTCCTGCCTCGTCCCCACCGTGTCCCGGTACTTCTTTTATTTGTCCTTGGAAAATTCCGTCCACGAGGACTACATCACGGAGAAGCTCTGGAAAAACGCGTTCCTGGCCGGGGCGGTCCCCGTCGTGCTGGGTCCTCCTCGGAAAAATTACGAAAAATTTGCACCCCCCGATTCGTTCATCCACGTCTCCGACTTCCCTTCACCCCGACATCTGGCCGACTTCATGCTGTCAGTGACCCCCCGGCGGTACCTCCAGTATCTTCGCTGGCGGAAGGAATTCGAAGTGAAATTATTCACCGACTGGAGGGAAAGATTTTGTACGATTTGCTCAAAATACTCAAGTTTACCACAAAACAAAACGTATGCTGATTTGGGAGGCTGGTTTCACAATGGTGATTAATTACACGCAAAAATACCTAAAACCGCCTTAAAAAAAAGAGATCCTTCTGCAATGTGAGCGTTACTTAGAAGACATGGCCCGAAACGCAATTCGTGAAGAAATTCATACATTTTATATGTTTTCTATCGTATTGTTTGAATGATTTGTGTAATAACGAGGCTCCTCTATAGACAGAGCTCTGGAACCCTTTGCAGGTTAATTAAAGCTGCCGTTCCACCTAATCTGCTGAATTTAACACTTTTATAACTGAATGCTGCGTTGATAGAAACATCGTTCCTGGTCCTTCGAAATCCCCAGACCCTTCCTAGAAATCCTGCCAAGTTTTGTGTTGTTCATAATTTTATTGCTTCATTGTCTTGTGATACTCGGGCAGACGTTGATTGGCTGTTGCCATAGAAAGTGGGGGGAAAAAGCTTTTTTTAAAGTGTGTGAAACATAAAATCTGCCGGCACATCGGCTGGGAGGCTGTTCCACTTATCTACCACCCTCTCAGTCAAGTCTTGTTTCAGGCATATTCAAAAAAAAAGATTATTTTTTTTGGCTTTTAGCAGACAGGTTTTACCAAACCCTTATGATAATTTTTCGTTTTGAAATGAAAATCACAGCGAATGCCGTGGGTTCTGAAACTGTTTTCGAATGTTTTACTAACATTATGCCACCACGGCTGAGAGCATTCGGTCTCCATCGGAACATTTAATAATTTATATGTTTTTTCCCCCAAAACGAACCAAATGGAATCTTTTGTATCAAAGTATGAATTTTGGTTCCGACCAACGCATTTCGCACAGAAAGAACCGGCACTCGCTGGCTGAAATAACGCTTGCAGCGCCTACGTTCCGTTCCTCAAATAGGACGCCTTTCAAGTTTATGTTACTGCAGCCGACGCGTTCGGCCGCCAACATTCTAATTACAAAGACTTGAATCCTCGATACTGTTATCTGATTGGTCAATGCCATTAACCCTGTATCAATATGGGGGCTTCTAGAAGGGCTTTATACCCTTTTTGCCCCTAAGAAGCCCTTCCAGCCCTGGTCAGCGTGAATCCCTGCCGCCTTCACAAGCGCCTGATCCCTGCGACAAACGTTTACAAACATTCCGTGTGTTTAGTAAACAAATACTTGAAAAATAAAGCGTGTTTTCAACTAAAAAAAAACATTATTTAAATAAAAAAATGAAAAGATCTTTAATGTATTTTATGTGATTAAATGTTACCATGCGCACCACCGTGTGGGGAAAAATAACGTTTTTTTTGCAATTTAATGTTTTTTTTTATTTTTTTTTATCCTATCCCAGAGTTCACTAAATGCTATAAACTAAAGTACCCTACAATTAGTTATTCGTTAAAAATATAAATTTATTCAATTAAACGATCTTACAAGAAATTAATATTTATGCAACTTTATAACCCCCCCCCAGGAAAAAGATAAAGATTTTTAGCTCTGGTGTGGAGGGGGGGGGGCATTTACACAGTCATTAAAACTTGATTTATTAAAAATTACCAAATAAAGGGCCACGTGAAATGAAGTTTTTGACATATATTTAGTCCCCCCAAAAAACTAGAAAAAACCTAAAAAGAACTAAAAAAAAAGAAAAAATAAAGAAGAAAAAGAAAAAAAAAGGTTGCTTATTTTGGCAGCGTGAGTTCTGAGTGAGAGGAAGGCATTAAAAACCGCGCGCTCTTCCTGTTCGAGAGGCAGAGAGGCCGCCACAGACGTTGGTGGGCGAAATCTCACAAAATTCTTAAACATTTTCATAAACGTTATTTTTTTTAATATAGGAATAAAAGTAAGATCCACAAAACAATCCTTTTTACTTCATTTTTCATTTTATTTTATAGGAAACGCAAAATATTATTTATCAGAAAAGAACAGATTGATTAACAGAATACGAACATTCCGCTCATTTCCGGTTCTGTGATACATTTTTAGAAACCCAGAACCTGCCGGCAGATCGGCCCCCATCCGGCCCCCGTCTGGTCGCCCGTTTCTCCTGCTGTAACGACTCAAACCTTAATCAGTCGTTGGTCTCGTCTTAGATTCAGGAGCCGTATGTCTATCCCATGCATGTTTAATCCCCTCACTGTATTACCCCCTACCACCTCTGCTGGGAGGCTGTTCCACTTATCTACCTCTTTCTCTGTAAAACTGTTCCACATTCCATCTAAGCCCCTTTTAGATTACGGTCTCTTGACCCATAAATTATGAATAATAGTATTTCTCAGCAATCAAAGTTAGGCTTTATTCACTTAAACAGACATTAGCATCTTTAATAATTGCAGAAGGTGATGGGGGGAGGGGGGATTCGATGGTGAATAGCTGCTTTTAATGATTCATTGTCGGGGGACCGAGACCCCAAACCACAGGACATAATCCTCTTGCGGGGCCCGGAGGTCACAGGGCGGCCGCCCCGTGCGTACGGAGGGACCTTTAATTCTCGCCATTGTGAGTCGATCAGCTCTGTGGCCGTTTAACTCTTTGTGCGCCGGCTCGGGCAAAGAACTGCGCCGAGATGCATTTCTTTGACACCAAAAGGGGTTAATTGCGCATCACAATGGCTTTATGCTAAATGGTATCGGCTTTACAGGACCCCCCCAGCCGCAGGTGAAAGAGTCGGGGTAATTAGTTTCAGGATGTCCTAGATTTCTGCCCAGCTGGGGGTCCTTAAGAAACCAAAGGGGTAAAGGAGAGGTTTCTGAGCTGGTAATCAGGACCCCCGCTGGCTTGAAGGACAACTTCGTGCAGCCACAGGGGGTCCTCCTCGTGGGTCATGTCATGAATATTATTACCCCCCCACCGGGGTCCTTCTGCTCAGGAAAGCACAAAATTCCAGAAGAGACCCCTTTTATTACAAGGTTTCCAGCAGTAGCCCCCTTTACTCCCGGGGAAGGATACATCGTAACCCCGAACACTTTGACGCCGGCCAAGAGGCTCTCCGTCCCGCGGCAGACCTTTCATTAAACCCCAAAAGCTCCAGGGGCTGACGGAGGCCGAATCAGAAGACCCCGGACCTCAACGCCCATGAAAACGCAGCCAGCTGAAGGTCCTTTGTGGTGAAGACAACGGCCCTTAAACCAGCCCACGGGGGGCACAAAAATACCCCAAACACGTAAATAAACCCCACTTGGCCTCTGCTTGACCTTGAGTTCATTCACCAAGATTCCAGCAAAAAAGGTGTCGAGGAAACAGGGATTTTTTTTATTTTAAATAATAAAAGTTAGTTTTCTAAACGGTTCTGCTGAAGGAACGGACTTCATTAGCACCGCCAGAAAGCATCAGCTCCATGACGAAAGTCACGGTCGTTTTATAAAAAGGTGCGCATGACCTGATCAGAAACACCAGAAGCATCGTGTGTGTGGGGGGTTTAATGGAATAAAGAACACAGTGCCACGGTTTTATGTATTTTTATTTATTTTGTCTTTTTTTTAACAAAAAAGATGTAAAATGAACCTTTCCAGAAAAAAATCAGTGGGAAGAAAACCCAAAAACACCAGAAAACATTATCCAACAGCCCGAGGGGGAGCGGATACTCAGAGCAGAACGATACAGAGGTCATACTCGCTCCAGAGTTAGTGGTTTCTCATACATTTACACCCCCCCCCCAAAAAAAACCCCAAAATATCCATAAAAAATAAATTTATATAAAAGAGGGAGAGATCTGGATTTTTCTGAATTGGACATTAAAACAAATCTCCGCTCGATGCAAGGGACGAGGGGCCGCCCAGCATAAAGAAGTTAACGCTTGCTGTGAAATGCGTCGGCCGCCCTACCCATACCACAACGGGTTAAGTTTATTGCGCTAAACCTCTGCTTAGTATACGGCCCCCCTGTGGATGATTTTGTGGACGGGGGGTGCTATAGAATTCATTATCCTGGCGCACAGACGAATAAATTGATTACCGCTTTTTTTAAAGGGTGATAAAGTTAATATCTCTAGGAGATCAAAAATGTCAGAAATAAATTAAGGGGAAAAACGGGGGCACCCAACAACCTGTTCACAAGGAGACTGGTCAACGCGTACGGCAAATCTTCTAAAAGGGGGGGGCAATAATATCAAATGCAAAAAAACGCGTAGGCAGGAGAACAAAAACTATTAATTTGGGTCGGATAGATGGACTTTAGGGGCATAAAAAAAATTAAATATATTGAGGGGTTGGACGGGTAAATGCCCTTTATCCACCCCATTAGTGGAAGGATAAAAATATAAAATACACACAGAAATAGTAAAAACGGGAGCGGGGCCCGCAGACAGGATCGGATCGGTCAGGAAGGAGTCCATTAACACAGCTGGTTCCCCATGGGCACCATATGGCCGATCGACTGGTGGAACGAATCATTCTTGTGAAACGCGGAGGCGTAGATTCCAGGCGAGGACGACAGAGGGGCAGCCAAGTAACCCTGGGAGGCCATTCCTTGGGGCAGACCGTAGGGCGAGTGGGGTAATAAAGGCTGGACCCCAACTTCGTAAGCTTCTTTGGGGTTGGCTGCGGAGTGCGCGTCCCCCTCGCGTTTCTCCTTCTGTCTCCGGTTACAGAACCATATCCTTACAACCTATTAATAAAATATATATAAGAACGGGCTGTCAGGACTCATGACGTACGGCCTACGACGGTCATCGGAAATCACGCGATGTTAGGATGGGATTTATTTATTTATTTTTTCCTTACCTCCTTTCCGATTTTTAGATCTTTTGCCATCTGACTCATCTCCTGAGCGGACGGTTTGGGGCATTTCATGTAATATTTCTCCAGGTGCGCTTTCACGACAGCCTCGATGTTTGTCCTCCTCTTCCTTTTCCTTGTGTGAATGAGCGATTGCTCCTTCGTAAGCAACTAAAAATAAAATAAAAAAGGAGTTACAGGAGTTACATTTACAGCCAAAAAATTCCTACTTCCTGCTCATCACATAACGGACTTTATACTTCAACTGCAGACCTGGAACCCTCAATTGCTGTCAGTCATGTGATATTTGGGTGACTTTCCTGGCTCAAACACCACACTGAGCTGATGCTTTATGGCAATGCTAATGAAGTCCGATCCTCCATAGACTTTCATTAGACAGAGTCTGACTGGGTGATTAAGACTGAGCCATTCTATTGTTCCCCACAGGCAGTATGATAAGGATGTACGGGGGGGGGGGTTTTACCAAAATCCAGGACCCTCACGGGTTCTACAACATTCGCATCTATGATTTACCTCGAGGAGATTGTCGTACTTTTCAGCCACAACCAGCCAGTGACTGAGGAGAGGCTTCAGTTGGCACATATTCTTATAGCTCAGCTGTAAGGATTCGAACCGGCAGATCGTCGTCTGACTGAATAGTTTATCTGTAACACAGGAACAAACCAATAAGACATCCGCAGCACAAGAGCGCCACCACCTGACCATCTGGTGAATCACAACATAGAAAAAGAGGACCTGCTAGGGGTTTGTAAAGCTTCCGGTACAAGTGAAATATCCAGATTAAAACAAAGAAAAAAGGAGGAGAATTTATACTCCATAGAGAGCTGGGACAAAGTAACTCACCAAAAATAATGCCCAGCATATATCCCACGTCAGCTTGCGTGTAGCCCAGCGACACCCGCTTGTGCTTTAACTCTTTGGCAAACTGCTCCATCTCCACTTCAGTCGGTGTTTCCTGGTAAATGAAGAAAAAAATGTAAGTATGCATAATATATAATATCTCACAGACGAAATTGTGTGCCATGCAGTACTAAAACTGAACACTAGGGGGCTGCAAGCTTCTCCACAGGGATATTTGGGGCGGAGTCATTGAAACAGCGCCTTTAGAGGTCAGCAGTGGAATTACACACGGGGAAGATAAAGTCTTTAAATGATCAATTACCGACAAAATTACCCCCCCCCCCGCGATAAAACACTACAAGTTTTAAAAGATATTTAACACACTAGCAATAAACTGCCTCCCCTATTTCAGAGCAACACATGGGGGTCACTAACCCCACTTGCCATCCCATATAACACCTGCAGACAGCCCAGCACCCAAGTACAGAGACAAAAAAAAATCTCTACTAGAAGTTTATTTATTCCTGCATTCCATGGATCTGTTAGAAATGCAGCCATAATTTTGGAAGGGGTAACAGGACCATGGCTGCAATGAACCTCCTGAAACCAGTCTGGATTCTGGGGCATCCCAAGACCCCCTGGGTCGCTAGAAGTGATCTCAATACCCCCTCCCTCCAATTACACTTGGCCACCAAAAGGCTGGAATTTCACTTTAAGTGACCCTGGCAGCCATTTTACATGAACTTGGGGGCAAAAACAAAATACATCCTATGAAATGTTACCAGTTTCTTAAACAAAATAATAAAACGCAAAAACCCTGCAAATGCTGAGATTGCAATATATATATATATACATACATACACACTACAAAAACAGTGATATAAAAATATATAGAAACCTAAAGAAAATAATTTTTTGTAGTGGCAAACATTTTACCAAAAGCCAATTTAACACAAAAAGTAAATAAAATAAAATATATTTTAAGCTAAAATGCAGGAGGAGACCCAAGATGTACAGAATTCTATAGAGTTATAATAAGCAGGGACTTACCTCCTCCACATCAGACATGTTCCCGTAGGTCCGGATGATATATTGGGTGAAGGAGCCCTTCCCGTCATAGGCTTCCTCGGTCCCCCTGCTCGTAACGTTGGCACTGCCGCAGCGGCTGCTCTCCAGGCTGGTCACCTCGCACTCCGCAGGGGTTTGGGGGCTGTGGTTTGCCCCTGTGGGGTAGGTAGTAGAGTCCTGTGCACTGGGGGGTTTGGGGAGGTGTTGGCTGGGCAATGGGGGGCTTGAGTTGGAGGCCGTTGTGGTGGAGGCCCCCGGCCAGTAAGGAGAAGTCCAGCTGTTGGAAAATTGGGGCTCCGGAAGATTGGGTGCTGGGGAGAACTTCTCAGCCACAGACTCCTCTTTGGACTCCGAATCATAATCAGATTCTTCCTTGATGCTCTTGGCCTCCACTTTGGCCGGACTCTGCTCCCTGGGCTGGGGAGGCTGTTCATAGGAATTCATGTGATTATGGAACTCAAACTGAGCCAAAGGATTCCAAGACATCACCTGAGCCGTTCCTTCACCGTTGGGTTGTCCTCCCAAGTCCACATTATCAAGTTTCCCTGCTGAAAAGTGGTAGTACTGCTGGGGGTAAGGAGGGTAGCCTCCAAAACCCTCCTGAAGAAGCCCATGGTTAAAGGAGAAGGCAGGGTAGGCTTGTTGACCATACATGGTGGCAAGATGATCAGGTCCAACCACAAGGGTTACAAAAATATAAAATAAAAATTGTTAAAAAAAATATTTTTTAACAAAATTAGTTCAAAAATATTTCTTCAAGTCATTCCTAAATAAAAAAAATGAAGGTTTTTGACCCTCAGTTGGCTGCTGGAGGAGACCTCACTTGGTCCTGGTTCAAAGCCTCATCTCTAAAAGTTGCCCCCCTCCAAAACAAAAATACAAAAAACGAAAGCCCCTGCTTATCCACAGACGGGGAGGAAAAAAATGAAGATCAGGTGACTACTGAACTTCTCAAAAACAGCAAACACATCCTAGTCCATCAGCAAAAAGCCCTCCAGAGACAACACCTATGAGGAGGTCCTCTACTCACCACCAATTATTACTGGAGACTGGGGTCTGGGTGATCGACCCCACCCACCTGATAGTTATGTTAATTGGCCTCCAGCTATTGGTCTCTTAAAAACAAATACACCCCACCCCTTTTAAGTTATTTTTTTAAAGATCATGATTTTCGGCAAAATGTATAAAATGTATTTTTTTTTAGGTTTTCTACATTACTTTTACCCCGTCTTATAAATATAAATATTATACCCAGCATTTTAACCCTGATACCCCCATTCAGGGATATTCATAAATATTCCAGGTAACACAGCAGGGTCCTGGGGGCATTAAAAACAGTGGGTGTTTTCTCAAAAAAGGGGGTGTTTTCTTTAAAAAAAACAATTGCTGAAAAGTTTTCTAAACCAAAAAAACCATTATATCCAATTTCCCATGGAATGAATGAACTTGCATGACACAGGGGGCTTCTTACTGTTTATTATTCTAATTAACGCATTTCCATTTAATGTCACAAAAATGCTATTATTCCAAACCTCTTATAATACAAAAACACTTTATTATAATGATAATTGGTATTTCATGCAGGTATTATTATTATTATTATTATTATTATTATTATTATTATTTTTATTATTATTTTTATTTATTATTATTATTATTATTATTTTTATTTATTATTATTATTATTATTATTATTATTATTTTTATTTATTATTATTATTATTATTATTTTTATTTTATTAGGTTCTGTGGAGTGAATGCACCTTTGTGTGTTTTTTTTGTTGTTGGTGATATTAGTGGAACAGTCACTAGTGGGTTAGTGGAGAAGTGGAATGATTCCCCAGCTAAGACTGATTAACGGGGTAGATTTGTATTTTAACCCTATATGTGATCTTAAAGTTTAAATTAAAAAAAAGTCATGCTTTTGAATTATTTGTAAACTTTATATAATAGCAAAGAAATTCAAAATGTTTTGCAGAAATGTCTGTTCTGTCTGTGTTTATTTTAAATAAAAATATATATTTATTAAATGAAAGTAAGCAATTTACATGCCTTATAAAAATAACCCAATCAATCAGAAAATACGTTTTAGAGTTGAGTAAATCTGGCTGGCTGAGTGTCCTGTGATTGGTTGTCTGTAACAGTTTTTTTGAGGTTGGTCAGAACCAGTTTAGAAAATGCAATTCATTTTTATTTAAAAATCTAAAATTTAATTCATTTTGTTTGGAGCACCCACAGAAACCCCACAAAAATATAAAATATAACACCTTTTTTATTGGATTGAAACATTCAAGGAAATGATTGAAATTCAACAAATTTGGACACAGCTCACAGACTCAAGCAGACAAACTGAAAATATTTTTAAAAATCATTTAATTCCGTGTGACCCCAATGCTGAATTAATTTTGGCTGATTAAATAAAATGTAAATGTGATAAACAGGGAATAAGGAGAAATCCTTAATATCATTAAATAAAATTTGCTGTTTTTTGTTATTATTTTTTTTAACACTCTTGGTCTGCCGAGCTCCTGTTTGTGTGAAGGTGTACTGGATGAGCGTGGTGAGAGTTGTAGCCTCATTTTCTGCAGTTCATATTCAATGTTTAAAAATATCTCTATGGCTCACTTTAATTCTAATCCAGATTTCATTTAAAATGCAAGAAAACAGACTTCAGAATGCAATTTTTATTTACAAATCCAATAATTCTACTGAGAACACCGGCATAAAATAATATAAAGAAATATTCGGACTTTGGAGCCGGAAACAAAAATAAAACGGAAATTTGTCCAAAAATGTGAAAAAAATACAAACTCTGTACATAAAGGGGTCAAGAACAAGCAATATAAAATAGACATAAAATAGCTCAACCCCCCCAATCCCTCCCACATTTTATGTAAACAAAATAAGGAAATTAGAATTTTTTTTTAAAAAAGTTTTATAAAAAATATAATTTGCGTACATTAGGACCGCTGATTTGAAATTGAATCCCGCATTTTGGGAATCCCCGGAGTTTGTCCAGGACAGGTGTGGGTGCGACGCGTGGGGCGCGTGGGGCGCGCCCGCAGGAATTCAGGTGAATGGAAATAATTTGCATCTGAAAAAAAAAAAGGCTGCTGTTTTTATGGAAAGGAGGAAATTCATTGTAATTAACGACACCTTTTCACAAGATTTTGTTTTGAAATCTTCAAGGTGTTTTGAGCCACAGCAGGCTCCCTGAGGTTAGAAACGAATGCAAGCGGCAGGGAAATGTTGTTGATCCGCTTTTAAAATTAGATAGAAAAAAAGAATTGTCAAAAACACACGCAAAAAGTATTTTTTGCATATTTTTTACGTAGAAGATTCTAAAACGCGACACAAGAGGAAGTTTTTGGAATTGCGGAGGTTAATATAAAAATCGCGCCGGAGCAGATTTCTGCGCTTGCTCCTTTTCAAACAGGAAGTGAAGAGGGCGACTTAAAATGTCTTCCCCCTGCAACTAACCGAGCTGGCAGAAATCTATTCACAGAGCAATCTATAGCGGTGCGTCCAGTCGTAAAATGGCTGAGGGCAATTAACATCTCTTAGAGATGGTAGGCAACCTAACTAGAGGGCAATCGGGAGGCACAGACGTTGACTGTGAGGTCAAATAATTTAATGCCCGCTTTACAGATCTCAACAGGAAAGGAGTCAGGGCACGGGGGGGGGGCAGGGGTGGAGATGATGGTGAAGATTCGGGTAGTGAAGGAGTGGGTTGAGCCCGTGACTGCGTAGGGGAACCCTGTGGTCTCCAAATTATATTTTATAAAGGAGAAGGACCTAGTATGAGCAGATTATAAATGTTTTACCACCTGGATGCGGGATCCAAGCCCAAAAATATCCAGTAAACCCATGAAGTTCTCAGGCAGGCCGAGCAGACAGGCCCCCCATGGGATGTATCGGACCTGTAGGCCATCAGTTGGACAACCTTTTGAGTTTTAGACTTTTATCTCTGGATCCCAGTTGTGATTTGCACCTTGCGGCATCTCTCTAGGTTCCTAGAGGTTGTCCTTTCAATCTCCAGCCCACCTGGTTCTAGATAATGTAAGCCGTGTTGGAAATGGGCCATTGGGAGTTGAAGGACTTGGCGCCCAACCTTCAAGTTGTAACGCTGAGGAACATCTCAATAAGCATAGAACTCCGGGTCAAAGGGTGGACTTTGTGAAGTAAGACTCTTGTTTTGTGTTACCCAACAGCAGCTTCAACGTCACAACATGTTGTGCTTATCGTGGGTCGGCAACGCCAGTCACCGTACAAACGGGCCGAGACCAGTCATCGAACACGTCGGAGCACTCTAGAGGGATTTTTGGTTTTCTTAACATTTTTTTTTGTGATCCTGAAACGAGTTACACTCAATGGAATCTACTCAAAAACAACAATAAATATCAAAGGTTATAAGTCAGCACCGGACCCGTGTTGGATTTTTACACATGTATGGTTACACGCGGTTCCTCACCAAAGACACGTGACGTAGCTGTACTCAACCATGCCTTTTCTAGCCTAGATGGACTCATGAGTCAAAATCCACCAAAGAAAAGTCTCTCCATACCCTGTACTCTAAAGCGGACTCCTCTCCGTCTCACCTTGGTCCATCTGAACACGTACTCACCTAAAAATCAGTAAAATCCTGGCCTGATTGAGTCTTTTTTTACAAAACTAACACGATTACACATGGAAACCAACAACCAACCAAGCCCACGATAAGAAGTCTCTTCCCCGGCTGCCGATGCCGTATATTTTTGGGGAAAAAAGTTAAAATCTGAGTTCGGGATTAGGATGGAATCTGGTTTCCGACGGAGACCCCGTGAGCTCTCGGCTGGAGCAGCGTTGCGTTGGGGTTGTAGGTGGCCGGGTAGCTTCCGTCGGGGGCCGTCACATAGGCCGGTGGTATGGAGAAGCTGGGAATGGGTAAAGCTTGAACGTCATCGTATGAGTCGATTGCATCATCGCCCGGCTGGTGGTTCATCTGTCGTCTCCCTTTTTGTCGCCGGTTACAAAACCAAACACGCACCACCTGCCGAGAGACAACAAAAACGCGTCAGCGACAAGAAATATCACCAATGGGTGGATCACAGCAAACGCTTCCTGAGATTTTGGGGTCTATTCACTAAAAATGGGTAAAAAATAACTTACGCTTTTCTCCATGTTGAGGTCCCTTGCAATCTGGTTTATGTCTTGAGGTCCGGGTTTGGCGCATTTACTGAAGTGGGACTCCAAATTGCGTCTCGTCATGGCGTCAATACAAGTCCTATGTTTACGCCTCACCGTGTGCGGCAGCATCTCCCCTCTGCTAACAATCTAATGGGTGGCAAAAAAAGATGGCAGATAAGCGGAGCAGCCTCCCAGCAGAGGTGGTAGAGGGTAATACAGTGAGGGGATTAAACATGCATGGGGAGACCAACGATAAATTTGTGGACCCCTCATAATTTATCTACACCTCGATATCTCTGATTGGCTAGGAGTGATTTTTAACCCATCGGGCAGACCTGGAAAACCTTAATGACGGATGTCCTTCAAGTTGGGTTTGGAGGACATTCCCGGCCAAGTTTTTGGGCTAAAATCTACGGTTATTCATTGTTTCTCCCCGGGGAAGAGCTGCGTTCCGGGTCTGTACTCACTTCTCGGCTGTCCTCGTTGGTTTCCACCTCGTGGAGCCAGCTCTTCAGGAGGGGCTGCAGTTTGCACATGTTTTTGAAGCTGAGTTGGAGGGATTCGAATCGGCAGATGGTCGTCTGACTGAAAGTTTTATCTGTAAAAAAAAAACCCAACATATTATATTTTTGGGCCCTGAGCCATCACCGAACCGCTCAATATTATTATCGCCGAGAAACAATGTATCGGCTCCAGGGAGCGAGTGTTGGCTCTTACCAAACAGGGCCCCTAGGCCGTTCCCCACGTCCGCCTGCGTAAACCCCATGGTGATCCTTTTATGTTTCAGTTCCTTGGCGAATTCCTCCATTTCTGCGGACGATGGAACTTCCTGCAATAGAAGGTGGCAAGGAAAGGGTTAAGCACATTGTCATGTTCAGCAAAACGCCCCCAAAAACTCTGACTTTGTTCATTGTACAAATAAATGCATCCAGACGTAATGTAAGGAGGTTTTACTTTAAAGAGAGTGTGGTAGGTACGTGGAACAGCCTCCCAGCAGAAGAGGTAGAGGGTAATACAGTAAGGGGATTAAACATGCATGGGATAGACATACGGCTCCTGAGTCTTTACAGCGGGGGCGACATCTGCAGCGCAGAGAGCGGAGAAAACAGTTAATGAGCTGAAACCTCTGGGCCGAGTCAGCAAAACTAACAGAAAGTCTCCTTTATTTAAGAAAAAGAAAATGATGCGGCTATAAATCTAGTGACATCACAGCCTGCAGGTGCCGCGGTGACCTAATATAACCCAACGATTCATTACAGCAGGTGAGTTACGCGTTTAGAGCCGCAGAGGGTGAACTCTGCACCCGGATTGGCTGTTTATCTTATTTTAACCTGAGATAGAATATATTGACGACATTTTACTGACTAATGAGAGTCTATGGAGGAGCGGACTTCATTAGCATCGCCATAAAGCATCAGCTCAGTGTGGTGATTGAGCCGGGAAAGTTACCCAAAATATCACATGACTGACTATATACAGCGCTGGGGGGTTATATTACTGTATACAGCGCTGGGGGGTTATATTACTGTATACAGTGCTGGGGGTTATATTACTGTATACAGCGCTGGGGGTTATATTACTGTATACAGCGCTGGGGGTTATATTACTGTATACAGCGCTGGGGATTATATTACTGTATACAGCGCTGGGGGGTTATATTACTGTATACAGCGCTGGGGGGTTATATTACTGTATACAGCGCTGGGGGTTATATTACTGTATACAGCGCTGGGGGGTTATATTACTGTATACAGCGCTGGGGGGGTTATATTACTGTATACAGTGCTGGGGGGTTATATTACTGTATACAGTGCTGGGGGGTTATATTACTGTATACAGTGCTGGGGGGTTATATTACTGTATACAGCGCTGGGGGTTATATTACTGTATACAGCGCTGGGGGTTATATTACTGTATACAGCACTGGGGGTTATATTACTGTATACAGAGCTGGGGGTTATATTACTGTATACAGCGCTGGGGGGTTATATTACTGTATACAGCGCTGGGGGTGATATTACTGTATACAGCGCTGGGGGGTTATATTATTGTATACAGCACTGGGGGTTATATTACTGTATACAGTGCTGGGGGTTATATTACTGTATACAGCGCTGGGGGTTATATTACTGTATACAGCGCTGGGGGTTATATTACTGTATACAGCGCTGGGGGGTTATATTACTGTATACAGCGCTGGGGGGTTATATTACTGTATACAGCGCTGGGGGTTATATTACTGTATACAGCGCTGGGGGGTTATATTACTGTATACAGTGCTGGGGGTTATATTACTGTATACAGCGCTGGGGGGTTATATTACTGTATACAGTGCTGGGGGTTATATTACTGTATACAGCGCTGGGGGGTTATATTACTGTATACAGTGCTGGGGGGTTATTACTGTATACAGCGCTGGGGGTTATATTACTGTATACAGCGCTGGGGGTTATATTACTGTATACAGCGCTGGGGGTTATATTACTGTATACAGCGCTGGGGGTTTTATTACTGTATACAGTGCTGGGGGTTATATTACTGTATACAGCGCTGGGGGTTATATTACTGTATACAGCGCTGGGGGTTATATTACTGTATACAGCGCTGGGGGTTATATTACTGTATACAGCACTGGGGGGTTATATTACTGTATATACAGCGCTGGGGGTTATATTACTGTATACAGCGCTGGGGGGTTATATTACTGTATACAGCGCTGGGGGGTTATATTACTGTATACAGCGCTGGGGGGTTATATTACTGTATACAGCGCTGGGGGGTTATATTACTGTATACAGCGCTGGGGGGTTATATTACTGTATACAGTGCTGGGGGTTATATTACTGTATACAGCGCTGGGGGGTTATATTACTGTATATACAGCGCTGGGGGTTATATTACTGTATACAGCGCTGGGGGGTTATATTACTGTATACAGCGCTGGGGGTTATATTACTGTATACAGCGCTGGGGTTATATTACTGTATACAGCGCTGGGGGGTTATATTACTGTATACAGTGCTGGGGGTTATATTACTGTATACAGCGCTGGGGGGTTATATTACTGTATACAGCGCTGGGGGGTTATTACTGAATGATGGGGGTTGGGTGGAGGGTTTGAGGGGTTACTTTCTGTACATTTAAGGTTTGTAGAGTAGGGCAGGTAAAGGCTCTCACACTGTATACAGATATATATAATATTATATGATGTATGGGGGAGATGTATGGGGGGGATGTATGGGGGGAGATGTATGGGGGAGATGTATAGAGTGAGATGTATAGGGGGGGTGTATGGGGGAGATGTATAGAGTGAGATGTATAGGGGGGATGTATGGGGGGGATGTATAGAGTGAGATGTATAGGGGGGGTGTATGGGGGAGATGTATAGAGTGAGATGTATAGGGGGGATGTATGGGGGGGATGTATAGAGTGAGATGTATAGGGGGGATGTATGGGGGGGATGTATAGAGTGAGATGTATAGGGGGAGATGTATGGGGGGGATGTATGGGGGGGATGTATAGAGTGAGATGTATAGGGGGAGATGTATGGGGGGGATGTATAGAGTGAGATGTATAGGGGGGATGTATGGGGGGGATGTATAGAGTGAGATGTATAGGGGGGATGTATGGGGGGGATGTATAGAGTGAGATGTATAGGGGGAGATGTATGGGGGGGATGTATAGAGTGAGATGTATAGGGGGAGATGTATGGGGGGGATGTATAGAGTGAGATGTATAGGGGGGATGTATGGATATGCTGTATTTATCGATCTATAGGTACAGATATAGGGAGAAAATCAGCCATTTCCTACAGAGAAATATTTATTAGTTATCAGGTATTAGTTATTAATTATTAGTTATTAATTATTAGTTATTAATTATTAGTAATTGGTCGGTCGGGTGCCGGTAATTCCTCTCATTGAGGAGATATCGGGCGTTAGAGGCCGGAGATGCCGCTGATTTAGGGTGTGATAAGGAGCAGTCACTCACCTCTTCGCTGTCGCTGGCGAGAGAGTTGCCGAGCCCCTTGGACTCGCTCCCGGGGGTCCCGCTGGTGAGTGCAGACCCCGAGCTGGCTGCGCTGCTGCACCGGGTGGTCTCGGGGCTGGGGATCCCGCTGTCTGCCGAGGAGTTGGGGCTTTGGTAGGACGGGGAGAGGTACATGGCCGGGGTCCCGGCAGGGTTGGTCTGTGGTGGGCTCTCCAGGATCCTGGGGGTGGATGTCGGGTTCAGGGCCGGCTGCCACACGCTTGGGGCGGAGGGACCCCAGTATTGTCCGTAAGAAGGTGGGCTGGAGAGCGCCGGTTGCGGGGCCCCCTTTGGGCTGTCGGGATCCTCCTGGGGGTCTCTTCCTCTCTTGGTGGGCCTCCTTATCTGAGTCACGCCGGGGTTCTCCTCTCTTACTGCGAACCCAGACCCCGGGAACCCCGTCTGACCTGGGCTCTCCAGGTGGGAGAAGGGGTTCCAGGGCATTCCCACGACCTGCGGGGAGCTCTCCGCATCCCCCTGCCCCCCGAAATCTACAAATTCCGACTTGACTGCAGAGAAGGGGAAGTAATGCTGGGGACCCCCAATACCTGCATATCCATTCACAGTGTAGGGGGCAGCCCCATCCGGGGCAAAGTCTGCGTTGGGGGCAAGTCCGGGGTACCCAGCTTGGTTGTATATAATTTGGTGGGGCATTTCTCTGATTGCCCCAGGAGGGTCGATCTTGGGGGGTCCTGCAGGTTGGGACAGAAGATGGGAAGCAGAAGACCCTTCAGGAATAGTTCAAGGTCTTGGGAGTCCAAGGAGAGTCTTCATCAGGAGTCCCTGGACCAGGAGCTGCTGCCTCAATGAGATGGTAGAACCAGCATGCGATCCAGAAGGTTCTCCTCCTAAACCGGTTCTAAGTGAGTTCCTTGCTTCAGTTACCCCAGGTTGGGGGTAGATAGCCCCTCCCCCCCGTGGGTGACTTTGTTAATTCATCTTACCTGTGATTGGTCGTTTCAAACCAAATAAACCCCCCCGAGGTAGAAAACCTCCATCTAATCCAATGATTGCCCCCCCCACACTTATTTTCTGATTACATTTTTAAAAATCAGGAAAAAAACGTTTTATTTATTTTTTCTTTAACCCTTCGGTCTCCTTCTCATTGTGTCAAATAAAACTTATTTCCAAAAGTTCCACTCAGACTCCCATCATTATACATTATTATTATTATTACTTTTATTATTATTATTATTATTATTATTATTATTATTATTACTTTTATTATTATTATTACTTTTATTATTATTATTATTATTACTATTATTATTACTTTTATTATTATTATTATTATTACTATTATTATTACTTTTATTATTATTATTATTATTATTACTTTTATTATTTTTATTATTAGTATTATTAGTATTACTATTATTATTATTACTTTTATTATTATTATTATTAGTATTATTAGTATTACTTTTATTATTATTACTTTTATTATTAATGTTAGTATTATTATTATTACTTTTATTATTAATGTTAGTATTATTATTATTACTTTTATTATTATTAGTGGTTAAAGTAGTAGTATATTATTATTATTTATATTATTGTTACTTTTATTATCATTGTTAGTATTAGTATTATTATCATTATTATTATTATTATTACTATTACTTTTATTATTATTATTACTATTATTATTAGTAGTAGAGGTAGTATTATATCATTATTATTATTATTAGAAGTAGTATTATCATTTATTGATTTATATATCACCTTCATAGTCTGTAGCGCTGTGCTATAATATATATTCCATAAATAGAAATTTGACTTGATAAATATGACTTTAGGTTTTTTTGGAGTGAAAAGGTTTTCTGCCGTCCCATCCCGCGGCACCATGGACAGCTCTAAGGATGCGACGGCTGGGAGGCAAAGCGTCCCTGGACTTTTTCACTCATATTTTAATTTTATGTCCGGCGGCAGAAGCCTACGAAGAAAGAAGCCACTTCCAGCGGTGCATGGGTTAATGGCGAGGTTGCCGAACCGGACTCTAAATCTTGTTAGCGTCTGGATCCAGCAAACAGCCCCAGACCTGATAAGGCAGCCGTGGGGGGGGGGGGGGTAATAATTGTTTGCTTTGCTTTTGGGGCTTCTTGAGACCTTTTTGGGACTCTGGCTGGAGGAGTCTGACAGAGAGGCGCGAAGACGAGATAAGCAAAGGGCTGATTAAAGAGTTAATTGGGGGTTCGTTTTGTTTTTCTCTTTAAGACTATACTGCGTTAAGAAGACATGGCCCCTTGGCTTCCTTAGTCTAGAGAGGGTTAAACAGATTAACGTAACAAAAGGGTGATAATTAAATTAGGGTTTACAGACACTTACAAAAAAGGGTTAAAATTCTAAATTCTCCAGGTTTGTTGAACCTACTGGGGCCGCCGTGGCCGATCCCGACAAAACCGGGCGATTCGGTCGGAATCTATAAATGAGACGATTATATCGGTAGCCGGCGCGGCAGACGACTTTCCGGACCCGGATGGTGGGGGTCTTGGCTTTGACCTTTTTTGGTTTATTATTAAATATGATGTCATAGTCTGCAATCTGCGGGTCAGAGCGCTAGATCAGAGCACCAGGTAACCAATGGGAGACGAGCCGTTCTTAGATTCCGTCTCCCATTGGCTGCTTTCGGTTTCCAGTCGTTCCCAGTTTATTTTACACACTGGGAGCTCCGCTGGGGTGAAACGCGTTGGGGGTTAGAATCCCCCCCCCCGTCATAATCTTCCCGTCCGCCGGCCTCCCCAGGTTCTCAGCCTTGGGGGTGACTTCTTGGCAGCTCCAACCCCTCCTTGTAAATATTCGCACTTTGTAAAGTCGTCGATTTGTTTTTCAGGGTTTTAATTTGTTTTTAAAGATTTTATTTTCTTTATTTTTAACTTCCCGTTCATTTTATCCTGTGGGGTTTGTGCTGGAGGCTTTCAGGATCTCCTCGGACGATCACAGAGGGTCCTTAACACCAGCATATAGCGCCTGACTCTAAGACGAGACCAACGACTGATTAAGGTTTGAGTCTTTACAGCAGGAGAAACGGGCGACTAGACGGGGGCCGATGGGGGCCGACCTGCCGGCAGATTCTAGGTTTCTGCCGTTGTTCTGTCTGGGGAGGAATTACTGGAGTTTCTTTCACATAAGTCAACAACCCGCTGGAAATAAGCCAAAATATTATTTGTTTAAATAATTCATTATTTGGGAAAATATATATTTTTAGGAATTTGGGGATTTTG
The DNA here is from genome assembly GCF_027358695.1 of Spea bombifrons. Classification (NCBI taxonomy): domain Eukaryota; kingdom Metazoa; phylum Chordata; class Amphibia; order Anura; family Pelobatidae; genus Spea; species Spea bombifrons. Next base: position 1,492,547 of record NC_071094.1, read on the forward strand.
TTGGCCAATAGATTTTCAGATCATTTAAAACTCCCAGAAATGTAAACCGAACGGCCGGGAAATTCCTGCTTTACGCTTCCTGCTAATTGGCAACAATCGCGGTGCACTGAGCCGCGCACGCCGTGTACGTCCCGACGCGTGATGCCGCAATTAGCTGGTTAACCAAACCCTAATGATCCGCTTCCCTGCCAGGAAGGTCCGTGACCCCTTCTGTCGCTGCCCATTCAAGCAGAAAACAGTCGGAAGGCACTAATTATTTAAGGGAGAATTGGTGAAAGTGACCTGTATGTGAGAATAGACATTTTTCAACGCGGCTAATGAGCAATTATGTAGAAGTGGATCTGGAGCCTCTGCGTCGGAGCGGAACGCTTCTTGGCTCTACGTCAATGTCTGTCTGCAGATCCTCCAACAGAGTGGCTTTCAGGATCTCCTCGGATGGTCACAGATGGAGCAATCAGTTTTTGTCTGGCGGATCCTGCTGTGCTAATGAAAGAACCACCTGTGCTGGGATGTGGAGACCCTTAAACCCTGTGGTGTTGGGGGTGTCTTCGAGACTAACAGTAGATCCGTATCAAAGAGACAGTTACTTTTATTCCGCCCGTTGAGACCGCCATCAGTTTTGATCGCTATTTGTGGTTCGTAAGCACAGTAATGGTTCCGCTATCTCTATGACAAGACCTAAAGAGATGGGGCCCCAGTTGCACTCTTCTGTGAGAGCGCAGAGTAGTTTCGGGGCCCAGGGTTAATTTAGCCAGTGACCGGGGTCCGATCCCATCTTGCCTGCCCGTTTTTATGGAAAAATGCCCACACAGAACACAGCTTTCATGTCTGAATGGGCATGTGAGGGGGAAGAATTTTACTGCTGCACTTGCTCAGAAGAGCACTTGGTGAGCAGAAGGCTGGCATAAGGCCCAGCAGGAAGTGAAGAATGCAACGGACAATCCCTTCCCCCAGTTTCATATTTTATTTTATAGAACGGAAACACTTTCTATATGTCTATGAAACTAACGCCCTTTAACCATATAATTCCTCATCCAAATGGGATGCTTGTAAATAAATTAGGAAGGGGGACTGAATTATTCTGATGATGTCATAGAGCATAGAGTTGGGTGGATTTTCCAAATGGATAGGGTGATGTTTCGCTAGGGTTGTCGTGTGTTTTTGATGTTGTTTGGTGCGAGAGGCGATGTTTCCAGCAGGATACAACACTCCGGGGCTCCGATTGTAACAGATTTTTGCTCTGAGCTCCACAGGGCGCTGTTGGCCAAAGGAGAGCTCCTTTCAGCACAACAATGGCTGCTAGACTTTGATTTATTGTTACAGTAGGCGACTCCAACCCCCCCCCCCGTCCCTGTTCACTCCACACCCTGGGACACTTGGAGACCCAAAACAAGCAACGAGAGCTGCCCCAAACCAGATTAACCACATTCCCACCAGCCTCCTGCTTTACTGGTGTCCAGGGTCTTCTTCATGACTTTGAACCTGCGGATCCACGCCTATTGCGCCCACCAAAGGTGCCTTCGGCTGGAAGCTCATCACAGAGCAATGGTTATTAAGTATCTTGAGATACATAAAGTAACATTTTATATCCTGAAGACTATTAAACCAAACAACAATCTTGGAGGACCTAGGAGTTGACTCGGGCCTTTAGAACGATCAAATCATTGAAATTCTCTTCACGTATTTAGAATTTAGAATGTTCTTTAAGAGCAAACGTATTCAAATAACTTAACCCCCCCCCAAAAAATATTTATCGTACGGAGCGTTTAATGGTTAACTAATGTGTTATCAGATATTTATAGGGTCTTGGATTGAACGGACCTTCTTTAAACCCTCGACAATGTATTTAAGGTTCTCCCGATGTTCCTTCTGACCAATCGCTGTCTTACTCACCCTATAAATGTAAATAATCCAAATGTTTTTCCGTAGTCGATATTGTTGGTCATTCGCATTCGAGGACGGAACAGATAAGGAGGCGTTCAAGATGTCTTCAGAGGGTGAGGATCGTAGACAGATCAGCCTGCCGTTGGAGAAGTGTCCATGGGGTGTGATAATTATCTCCATTCTTAAGAGCTCAATCAATCTCCATGATCTAGACATTTATTTGAGCATCGGGCTGGGATACGTCTTACGACGGCAGATGCCGGAGGCTGAATAAAACCTGTCCTCTACGCTCATATATGTTTTTGTTTATATAGCGCCGCCATATTCCATGGCGCCATACTTTCCAAATAATAGATATAGAATGGAGACGAAGCACGGAGAATGATTCTGCGTAAAGAAATCCAAACATTCTACTGGCTTCCAGCGCAACGTTCTAACTTTATTCCGTACCTTTTATTTGGAGAGTACGGCGCCACGGAATATGGTGGCGCTATATAAATAAAAACATTCTACCGGCTTCCATCGCAACATCCTAACTTCATTCTTTAAAATTCCACCGCATCGATATAAGAGAAGCCGATAAATGAAAGCAGTGTCGTAATCAGGGTGAATAGAGCTAGAAATGATACATTGCAGTCATTTAAAACGCAGAAACTTGACCCAAAAGTTATGGCGAGGCTTCAGTCCAGGCAGATAATAAATCACGAGGTTTGAACTTGGCAAACGGCCGCGTAAGCAGGGTAATCACCGCGGCTTTTAGGAAAAAAGAACAGTTTTATGTCTCAGTCAATCTGCAATTTAAATCCCCGTCGTTTACTGGATTCTAAGTGGAACCGCAGCCTGCGGAAATCACTCATCGCATGTTACGCGTGGGAATAAAAACGGCCGTTTCCTTTGGAGGAACCGATTCTGGTTAAACCTACTTATTTTAACCAGTAAATTAAAAAAAAATGATATTTTCGGTAACTAATATATTAAATTGCCGTTCGTTCAAACTTTAAATGGTTAAATAATAATGAAAATAAATTCAAGTTATGTACCAGATTTTATTGGATGAGCCACAGTCACCTATTGTACAGCGCTACGGAATACGATGGCGCTATATAAAGCAATAAATAAATGATTAACCTCAATGTCACGAACAAAGTCCTGCTATTGAGGAACTGAATAGCAGCAATGATGCACGCAATGATGTTATGGTGGGTAATGATGTCATGGTCCAAATAACATTACAGGAAATAGAATGTCAGCCACAGTTGATGATGTCATCCAAGTAATTGTGTTATAAGGACTATGTTATTATTTCTTCTGTCCCTTTAAATCTTCTTCTAATTACACCATTTTCACTGGTGATCATAGATCCCCCCCCTCCTAATGGACAATTTTTTCATCATTTGCCTTTTAATTTGGGTGATTTTTAAAAACAATGCTTTGTGCTTTAATACCCCCACCGCATTTCGCTATACAGTGGCTTTTTGGGGTCTTTAAATAACCTGGAATCTGTTAATCCCACATCGTATAATATTATTTTTTTTGTAACAAATGTAAAAAGTTTGGTATTTGATAGTTTAGAAGTTAATTACTAAAAGAGACACCCGACTTCCCATCTTTAAATCGCAAGAAAAAGGTAAATCACAACAAAAGGCAGACCCCCCCCCTATTTATCTGGTCTAAAGGCTGGCAACGAGGTTTTCTCCCCATTCGTCTCAGGAATGCCTTTGAATTTGTGATCACAAGGAACGGGCAGCAACGCATCAAGGAAGCAGACAAAGTGGGTGAGATTTGCCCTCAGGGATGAAGGAGATCCTGCATTTGAAATGCCCCCCCCCCCCAATCAACGGTTGACCTGTAAAGGGAGGGAGGAGGGAATAGGATTTCGGGTGAAAAAAATGCAAATTATTCTTTCCCCTCTTTTTTTTTTTTATTAAGTTCAAAGAATTCGGGTGGAATTTGCTTCCTTTTCCAAAATCTGGAAACGTAAATTAATAATAATAATAAAAAAATCATGTCACCCCCCCCCGCTGAGGACTTTTATTGTAAAAAATAAGACAAAGCGCAATCTATATCGTATCGATTTAATAAAATAAAAATTCCACGGCTTCACGTCCACGAGTGTGCCGATGAAGTCACGCTTTGGTTTTTGACCCGTTTCCGCTACATTAACCATTTAACCCCCTTTTTAGAATGTGGAATATTAAGTCAGTCCCGGAAGGAGCGTCTTGATTTTGGAATAATCACAATTTGGGCGCCAGGGAGGGGAGGTAAACCAACTGCTAATTCCAGTTTGGAAAATGCCCTTAGCCCCTAAAAAATACGGGGTACGCACATTAACCCTTGCAAGGTCAACAGCAAAACCTTTGCCTTGTTAATAATTTGTCACTTAGAGGGCAGCAAATGGGTCGTCGGCGGTGACGAGGCATGTCAGTGCGATCACCGGTGTCAATCACAGTGAAAATAAAGATGGCTTCGACGCCAAGACATAGATAATGAATTCCGGCGGCCGTCACCCAGTGCCTACGACCCCGACACATTCTTACCCGCGATCCGACAGCCTCCTAACTCTACGGGAGCTGCGGATACAGTCAACTGTTTGTAAGTCGGGATTTTCCCCATCGCTGCCCGAAACCTGCTACGGCGTGACATCATAAGTTACTAGGATTTTGCCGCGTGGGTAACGGCCGCTCCGTAGGGGATGATGGCGTTTACAATACAATGACGCCGATACAGTTACTGACTGCAACAAATCTTTAATCTTTAGAATCAGCTGAATCGATGGATTCTTCCCTCCCCTGGAATCATTTACAGTTTTCACAAAAATAATTTACAGATAAATAAAACTTTGAATTAGATTTAAAAAAAAAAAAGAAACTAAACATTTCTGATCAGAGAAGAAACTAGAAATCATTGTAAAGGAACAGCAAATAATCTGAGAATCTGAAACGATTTCTGAAAAGGTGGAAGTCTAACGATTTTCCGACTGAGGGTCCGAATAAAGTACCCTTATATGAGACCCCAAAACAGCCCCCCTATGTGGGGCAAGTCTGGAGTGACACACGTGTTAATTGGACTGCATAGAAGGAACCCTTAATGGAATACATCATGGTGGAAACGCCAGCTACTCAATACTTCTCCCAGTGGCCGCTTGAGGAATTACAAGTGAAAAAAAATCCCAGCTCCGGATTATTTCCCTGCGCATGTTTTACCATTTAATTACAGGAAAAAATATATAAATCCTAAACCTGCCCACATTTATCAATCACAGTCATTTCCCTCTTCGCTTTGTAACGTCTAATCGATCCAAAAATATATAATTGTTTTTATAATCACAATAATTCTATGTTATTTCCTGGGAAAACTAACTAACTAACCGTCCCGATTTTGGATAAATGTTTAGAAAGTAGGTTTCATGCTTCTGCAGGGCCTCCCCTAAGTGGAAATGCATCAGAATTCCGACTGACAGTGACTGAAATATATCCAGCGTACACAACGGCTGCTGCTCGTTAAACCGAATACAAACATTCAACAAGAAAAGCTGATAAAGTAACATAAAAGCCTTCATTTGCGCGAGCGAGTAAAGTGCAAATATATGTTTTATAGAGGAAACTTCGCACTTCGCTTTCTTCGCTTTTCTTTCCACCAATCGGCTGCTCTCGTGCCGTCGGTGAGACGCTTTGAATGAGGACCGACAGATACATTGAGAAGACGAGGAAGAAAAGGAAGCGGCAGAATCTTCCGGAATCGTCCAAATGTAAGGAAAGCGGAGGATTTGTACAAAGCGAGGAAGGAGACGGAGAGTTGGAGCTCGTTTATTAACAGTCTCAGGTAACAATGTAACAGGTAGGCTTGAAAAGTTCTTTTCCAAAATACGGAGCGGAGTATTTATGCGGAATTCTCTCTCTCTGTTATTTTTTAGAACCAGTCTGGAGGAGGGGCCGGTGACGGGGGCCGCTACGGTTTTTTGGGGCCCGGATGGTGTAAAGTGGAATCGTCAAACAGGGGATTCTTCACTTCCATTTCTCCGGTCTGCAGGGACAAAAACCACACAAGCACATCAGTTAAACACACGCCTATCCCATGCATGTTTAAATCCCCTCACTGCACTACTCCCTACCACTTCTGCTGGGAGGCTGTTCCACTTATCTACCACCCTCTTAGTAAAGTGAAACTTCCTTCAAATCCCATCTCAGCCTCAGCCTCTGAAATAATCACCCTCTATGTATCATACATCAGGCCTCCGTCATACGGATCTCACTGGGATGGCACCATCACACGCTATAGTGTCACATGCTGAAAGGATTTGCCCTGTAGCCGGCCATGTCTTTGCTCCATGCGGCAATATATGAGAGGTGGCATCTCAGCGGGGTAACTACTGATCGGGAGGTGGCACCTCAGCGGGGTAACTACCGATCGGGAGGTGGCATCTCAGCAGGGTAACTACTGATCGGGAGGTGGCATCTCAGCGGGGTAACTACTGATCGGGAGGTGGCATCTCTGCGGGGTAACTACTGATCGGGAGGTGGCATCTCTGCGGGGTAACTACTGATCGGGAGGTGGCATCTCAGCGGGGTAACTACTGATCGGGAGGTGGCATCTCAGCAGGGTAACTACTGATCGGGAGGTGGCATCTCAGCGGGGTAACTACTGATCGCGAGGTGGCATCTCAGCGGGGTAACTACTGATCGGGATAGGGTGATAACCCCATGAGCTCTCGCCCTTGGCCTCCAGGGTTAAAATCTCTCCTAAAAGGATTTAACAATGTGAGTAATGCTGCGCATGTCTGGTGATAATCCCCCATTAGATTGCTAGCTCTGTGGAACAGAATCCTCTTACAATGTGTAGATTGATGTGTATTTGGGGATTCCCTCCCTGGGGGGCAACGTATGGAAATGTAACGCATACAGCCGGTAATCGCCCGGCCGCGGTCACATTCGTCATTGATTCTGACGAGGAAGAATTGAATTAGAAGCCAGGGGCTTGAAAGGGTCGGCCGGCTGAGGGGGGATTAAGACAGGAACTGAGGACAAAACCACCGGACCCTCAGAAGCCCTTCATCTCGGCCCTGCCTGTCCGGCCGCCTTGGTCATTGTCACATAAAAAGCTTTCACTGAGCCCCCCGCTGGGGCTTTGTGCTTGGCGCTTGTGACACGGCTAATCAAAGCCCACATTGTCCTCTGTGGATCGTGTTACGGAGCCCACGCTGAGTCCTGAGTGGGGAGGAATTATCTGCTAAACGATATTACAGCGTGCCTCATTACACTACTGTACACACTAAGAAGGCTTTGGCGTGTTCCACCGGGGGGGTGGGGAGGCTTTTGGGGGGCAAAGCCACATATTACACCCCACGCAGCCAATGGCATCCCAAGCCCCCCCAGCTCCCATCACACTCAGCCAGGTTTGAGGTTAATGTTACCGTTGCTTCTTACCAAGTACAGAGAGAAACCCAGCTCCAAATAGTTAAAGATTAAATTAAATATATATTTGTAAGAAAAATGGGAGGCTTGTATGAAATCATTTTACTTAATAAACTAACGAGCCGCCGCCCAGCGAGGCTGGGAATGCGGATTCCCTTCCCAGCTCCAAGTTCGTCCCCAGGCCGCGTGCGAGGGGCGAGATCCCATTACGAGGGTCATTGACCACGATTCACACACGCTTACACGTGGCCAGTAATCCTACCCCGCGGCCCTCCCTCAAACTGCACTTTGGGTAATTTAATAAACTGCAAAGAGAGCAAATACTTGTCGATAAAGCGGCCCCATCCGGCCCCCGTCTAGTCGCCCGTTTCTCCTGCTGTATTTTTTTGCCTGTGCGTCTGGTTTAAGGATAAATGCTACCCTGTGGGACGAGTGTTTGGTGGCGTAACCATGGTAACTGAGGGTGAGGGCAATTAGTTTGGGGGTTATTAACCAGTGGAATTTAGAGCATGCATGAGTGTGAGCCTCTGACTCATAAACAGACACAACATGCGGGTAATTAGCTGCATTAATACTAATATAATAATAATACTAATAATAACAGTAATAATAATGAAATAATTATAGTAAAATAATAACAATAACAAAAATAATAATAAGTAATAATAATGAAATAAAAATAATAAAACAGCAATAAAATATTAATAATAAATATATTAATATAAAAAATATAAAAAAAAATAAATAATACTAATATGAACAATAAATAAATATACTAATATAAAAAATATTGAAATAAAATAACAATAAAATAATAACAAAAATGTTGCTTTGGGAAAGTGTGTGTTCGGATCCGCCGACCCAGTTCTGTGGGGGAATTGACGTCGGGACGCCGGAGACGTTGTTAATACTAACCGGTGCTAAACCAGGACATTCGTAGACGGTAAAATCGCCGTCCTCGTTTTCCTCGTCCGATGTGACGGCCGAGTCCGTGTGTTTGGGCTCGTCTTTATTTCTTTAAAGAGACACAAAATGTCATTATTAGAAAAAACGGCATCTAATCTACTCCCGTTTAACCCCATCGCTGCGTGATGTCATGGGGGGGGGCGCGTTACGTGGATCCCCTGCACAGTACGGGGCTCGGTATTAATGATAATACATCGAATTAACGATATTATAGATATTATTATTATTATCTTTATTATTATTATCGCCCCCATAATAATAGCGTAAGGAAGACTCACTTTTCCATTGATAGCATCTGCTGCTTCTGGTGTTGGTAATGATACATCTGGGCGTTTTGGGCCAACTTGTTATCTCCAGGCTGGCGAGAAACGGACAGAAATTTACTCAAAATGCTCCAAAAACCAACGATATCCACAAAGAACCCTAAAACGCGCATTTAACACGCATTTAACACGCGGACGGAACCCCGGAGCCTGACCGGGACCATGGACATCTAATGATCAGGCGAGTTGGTGGATAATAATAACGGTGTAATCCTATGATGTCATACATGGGGGACTGGCAAGGATTTTGGAGACATTAACCCTTTGCCGCCAGTGGCTTCGCATGGTGTCCAGCCCTGTAGCGAGATTCCTGTGCTAGGGACGGGACGGGGGGCGCGCCATGACTTACGGACGTCTTTTCGTAGGCGGGAGGCGGCGAGGACCTGAACGCCGGGTAATCCGCCTTCTCGGCCAACTTCATCTCCCTTCGCATTCTGCACCAGCACAGTCCGGCCACCATCAAGGCCAGGAGTCCCGTAACGGCACACGCGACCACCACGCCTGCCGGGACACAAGAACGTGAGCGCGGCCCTCGGCCCTACGCCAAACCATTGCCATTATGGCTATTTATATATTTATACAGAGACACAGTATATATTACATACATATATATATATATATATACACACACAGACACAGTATACATTATATATACATATACACACACACACACACAGACACAGTATATATTATACTGGGGAGCCGGACTTTCCCCCGAAGGCAGAGAATTAATAAATAATAAATAATATTAATAATAATAAATAATATTATTATTATTATCTTTTTTTATACAGCGCCAGCAATATACTCAGCGCTTGGATTATCACGATCCTTGCGGTCTCTTAGAGCGCCTGAGCTCAGCTGCGCCCGGTAACAGCCCCTGCTGGCCCGCTGTAAGCCCGTCCCTCCCCCTCGCTTGCCGCGATGGCTTTATTGTGACCCAGGGGGCTTTTCAGCGGTGAGGAAGGTTATCCAGAGAGCAACAAGGAATCAGCCCGACTTCTGTTTGATGAGGGATTAGAGGGGTCTTTAGCATTAAAGGCATTAAAAGGAGTTGAGGGGCCGTCAGCACCCATGCCGTGGGGGACCTTTAAACACGGACCACTTCTGTGGCCTTTTTGTTTGGCCCAGGTGAAAGCCGTGTAAATATCACCCACGGAGGGAATCGTTCAGCGGGGTTTAAAAAACACTGGCTTGGGCTAACTGCTTTTTGGGTTATTAACCCCTTAAGGACATCGGCATTGTGAACCCGTACTGTGAGTGCCTTACAAAATAGGGGCACTTTTCATGGTGTTAGCACTGCTTAGCGAGTCGGCTCCTAAAGTGGAGCGAAGCCTTAATGTTTCCAGTAAATGCCCCCCCCCCGATTCCCAGAAAGGTGTTGACTCTCGGAGCAGGTATATTACGGGGTTTATCCTCGATCTATAAAACAAATCAGAATGAAAACAATACACTGCATGAAAGCGATGGTCTGTACCGAGTATGAGGGCATCGCTGAGCGGCTGTTTGCGGCCCCTCTGTGGAGGCGCTGCGCCCCCCGACGCGTTTCCTTTCCTCTCCGACGGCGGCAGGTTTGGAGGAGGCGGCGGCGGCTTTGGGTTTGTGATGTTACCTGAGGAGGACACGGAAAGACGATAAAGAGTGACAGGGTCACGGCGTACAAGGGCTAGAAGGCTCAGTCTGCGACCCCTCAGAAATAAACGTGGGGTACCTACCGCGTATGAACGTGGGGTATGTACCGTGTATGAACGTGGGGTATGTACCGTGTATGAACGTGGGGTACGTACCGTGTATGAACGTGGGGTATGTACCGTGTATGAACGTGGGGTATGTACCGTGTATGAACGTGGGGTATGTACCGTGTATGAACGTGGGGTATGTGCCGTGTATGAACGTGGGGTATGTACCGTGTATGAACGCGGGGTATGTACCGTGTATGAACGCGGGGTATGTACCGTGTATGAACGTGGGGTATGTACCGTGTGTGAACGTATGTTTGTCCACCTACCTCCGTCAGCCAGCTGTAGTGTTTTGGGGTTCTGATTGGACAGTATGGTTGCCAGGTAGTCAATCTCTGCATCCACGTTGGGAAAAGCACCTTTTCCTGGAACAAAAAAAGTCCTCCATATTACATTCTTAATACCCGCTGGTCGGCCGTTCTCTATATCTACTGCCCAAGACACCCCGAGGGTCTGCAGCCCCGATTATCTCGCACTTTATATAAAAGACGTTGGGGCTGACATCGGAATGTCTCGGAATCGCTCCCGACTTCATGATCATTTAACACCGCGGCCCCCCGTTCACAAGAGCCCCCCCCCGTATGAGCCAAGGGTTAACGCTTTGGGGCAACAAATGTATAAATACGTCTTGAAAAGAAGCGTTCTCTGGGGTATCCTGGAGTAAGAGCTCACACTCACTCCGGAGACACCCAGAGATACTTCTGTCTGCCGTCTGTCCATTTATAAAGTCACGGACGCGTATCGGGCCCCGCACCCCCCCTTCCAGCCCCAAGTTGGGGGGTATTTAAAGAGGGACAATAAACTGCCCAATATAAGTGTAAGAGGAAGAAGCGCACGCGCTGTAAAAGGGGCTGAAAAGCTGGCGGGGTGAGGAGGGCCGGGCAACGAGCGCCGTAAACGCGACAGAAAGGCTGTCAGGACATACCAGAGAGACATCACGGCAACCGAGAGAGTGCCGGCCTGTGCCGAGGAAGGAGACGGCCGCACCGTCGCCACGTTTTACTGCCCGCTTTAAAACTCACGATTCCAACTGTTCTTCCCATCTCTGCTGGGATGCTCTACACTGTGTCCACTACTACTTTAGTTGTAGTTTTATTTGGGGGGGGGTTAAAGTTAATGTAATAATCTGGAGGTTTCTTGCCACGTTTGCGCCATTCTGTGCCACTCACACCCGAACACGCGTTCTTAACGTATATATTACCGTATATGGACGATTCTCAGGATCCGTGGTTTTTTTTGTTATTTGTTATAAAGAAAAAATGTTTCAAATTTTAATTTTTGTTTCCAAACATAACGTTTCAAGTTAAAAGCCAAAATTAACCTGTGAAGTTCCCAAATATTTTGAAAGGCGCTTATTAAGGCGAGCCATAGGGAGCAAAGTGTTAACCTCCTACAGTCACGTTCTGGCTGCCTGAGGATAATGAGCGTTGCCATTCTACAGCAGGGGCAAATGCACTGATTGGCCACTGCTGGGTCATTGTGAGTGGTCTTCAAAGACCTTCTGGGGTCTTGACCTGCTGTATCCGGGCAAAAAAAGCCACTTCTCCCTTTAGATTTTCCGCAAGCAGACGTGATTGGCTCGCTTTGTTTACAAAACATGGGAAGCTACCGCAACAGGTAAAGCCCCCCCATGTAGGCTCCCGGCAGGGGGTCCGGGCCAGACCAGGCTCTATTGTGCGGGGGGGGGGGCCTGCGGTGGACAGAGAGCCCATCTGTCCCATTCTGTCTTTGCTTGTCCTGCGGCTGCCTCGTTAGCATGCGCAGCTCGGACTGCAGCTATTCACCAAAGGACCTGTTTGTTCTGTTTTGGGGAAAGGAAAAAGGTGTGATGAATGAATGAATTTGGGAGTCCGGCAGCCCGCGCCGCGTCTTCCCCCCAATACACAAAACTAATTAGCCCCCGGCACCAACCGCTCTACGCTAAGAAGTCCCTTCGGCGGCCGCGGAGCTGGGGCTTCGATACAAAGTATTATGGGATATATCAAACGCTGAATACGGTGCGGATCTCATAAACCCTGGGGGTGCCCCGGGGGGGGGCTACAAACTGCGTTACCCCCCCACGTACTGTAATGCGGTGATAACACATTATCACTCCAGATAACAGGCAGGGGGCAGCTTGCTTCATTTGCACATAATACCCCCCCGTCTCTCGGAAATAAGAGAACACCCCCCCCACAAGTATTAAAACTGCATCCCTTCCTCTCGGAGCACGACGTCTCCAGCTGTACAACTCCCATGACACTCAGCCAGCACGAGAGCGGCGCGACCCGCACCGGCCGGATATCAATGCAGCCAAAATAAACGGATTTCCCCGACATCATCAAAGGCGTTTTATGACCTTGATGCAGACGTCTGATAAACAAGATTTATTTACCGAACAGTTAACCCCTTAATAATTATGCTTATCAGCTTCTAATCATTAATTAGCAGAGTGTCACATTAGTGCCTTATTGCCTTAACAATGGACCTCTGACGCCCAGAAGGCGAATTAACTAAACGGCGCGATACGGCTGACTATTTTTTCTTCTATTTAGTACTTGAAGTCCCTAATAAATGACATATCGCTGTTTAATCGATGAGGAAGACCCTTCGTGTCCCGGACCCCCCCCCCCCGGTGTCCTCATCGTATTTATACTTAGTATGTACACTAGATATATGGGGGTACTCAGACTCAGCCGGCAGATCGGCCCCTGTCGGCCCCATCTGGTGGCCTCAATTAGCCTTTGGTCTCGTCTTAGATTCAGGAGCCGTATGTCTTTCCCATGCATGTTTAATACCCTCACTGTATTACCCTCTACCACCTCTGCTGGGAGGCTGTTCCACGTATCTTACAGGGCTGTGTATATTTGATTTGATCACAAGCTGTGACTGGAAATCCGGACGAGGTAGGGCTGGCATGCAGCTCCTTAAGCAGTAGTCATATCCTGAGAGGATGCCGGCGCGGAGCACCCGGGGGCCGCACATCACACCCATCAATATGTACACAAAAAGCACACATTTACACAACTTGTATATTAGAAAACGGACCCGGTTCGCACGTCTCGCACACACTTTATATTCACAATGACAGAGATATTTACTGCATGATACAAGAGCGCCCCCTAGTGCCCAAAACAAAACCCCCTCTGTGTGCTGAACAATGGATACACTAACTTTTTTTGTATGGGGGCAAATAAATGACACCCCTAGGCAGGAGGTGAGGGGTAATGTGCTTCTAGGGCATTTAACACTTTATTTACTAAGACAAGGGGACGCTCCGCCTCGGACCAGCGCAGTCAGTGGCCATAAATATGAATTAATGATATGAAATCTATATTAACCGCTTATTGTTACGGAAGCCAATCCACGTGATGTCATTGTTTTGAGTATTTTGGATTTTTTTCCCATCTCTTTGTATAATTAATAAAAGCTGATTAATAAATCGATCCCGCGGGTGAAGGAGGGGATTTATAGAATATTCTGCTTTTAAAAGACATTCCAGTTCCATGCTTTTACCGCTTTACTCCGGCCATTTAAATGTATTATTATTGTTTGGAGTCTCCGAGTAATTATACATTTTATTAGATGTACCGAGTGACGGAGAATATATCTGAGACAGATGGCTTGGGTGCTGCGAAAAGGAGCGTCATTAGCCGTCTTCAGGTACGTGGAACAGCCTCCCAGCAGAGGTGGTAGAGGGTAATACAGTGAGGGTATTAAACATGCATGGGATAGACATACGGCTCCTGAATCTAAGACGAGACCAACCACTGATTAAGGTTTGAGTCTTTACAGCAGGAGAAACGGGCGACTAGAGGGGGGGCCAACAAATAAATACGACAGCCCCTGTATAATAGAGCGCTAGATAACACGGCCTGATCCAACTGCATACAAGAGTCACAGTCCTGCCCATCACTAGCTGAGTGGAAAGAGCATCTTCCGCAGGGGAGCCCGGGACCCTCCGCCAGCAGCGCATGCACAGCCCAGCCCCAGCGCAGCTTACCTGCATGGTGTCTGTGCATGCGATCCCCGTAGATCGCGGGGTACCCGAGGCCCACCGACCACAGGACACAGACGCACTTAGTGAACACGCCACGGCCGGCCTTCATGGTGTATAACATGCGCAGGGGAGGGATGAGGCACCCAGCGAGCAGCAGCGGCCCCGGACTCGATGTGCCTTCCTAGCTGCGAGCTCACAGACGCGCGTGGGCAGCGGGGGAGACGCTCGGATGTTCCCCCGCACCGCCACCGGCCAGCAGCCAATGAGAGGACACACAGCATGCAACGCACCTTATCGAGGGATGCAGGCAGGGGAGGAAAAAACGTGCGACGGAGCCTAAACAGCTTCGAAATCCTCGTTATTTTTTAGTGACAGCCACAGAAAGAGGATTCCGGAACGTATTAACCCTTGAAGGTGCCAGGCATTGCTAAGCGACGCCCCGCTCACCTCTCTCTCTCTAGGTTTGGGTCGACCTGTCGGTAATTAGCCACGGGCCGCAGAAAACGCCTCGTAAAGAAACGACAACATAAATAACAGACGCCGGTCAGGACATGGATTCCCGGCAGCAATAAATCACACGAGCGATAACCCGCGGCTTTAAAGCGCATGATATATATATATATACAGCGAGTAAATATTCCGGGGGCTGCGGCTTTAAATCCACGGTGCCCTCCTCTGCCTATATAATCTATATAATAATAATAATAAATAATAATAAACTCTGTGTAATAATCCAATACATAATAATATTTTATTATCCCCGTCACACAGCCCCACCCCTCGTGGTTTAATAGCACAGATGATAAATCAGATATTAAAGGGACGCCACGATTCCCAATGAGAAAAAAAGTCCAACTCTGGATAGCGGATGATCAGCGATGATAGAAAAGTATCAGAATGTAACGGGACGTGAAGAATAGAACGTCCGCACTCCTTCTGGAACCTGCGCTCATCTGCTGCCTGCTACCGTGCTGTCTGCCTGTCTGTCCGTCAGTCTGCCTGTCTGCCTGCCCGTCCGTTCTTCTGTCTGCCTGTCTGTCTGTTTGTCTGTCTGCCTGTTTGTCCGTTTGTCTGCCTTGGGGAGTTTCACGGTTAAATCGGAAAGGCTGGCAGAGGACAGAAATGGAGCCAAATATCCCCGCTCCCCGTTGAATTGGATTTGGAGAGAGTGTGGGATCCCTCAATGCGTCACTCGGAGAAGCTGTGGGCGCCGCGGGGGGCCGAGTGCCAAATGAGCTCCCACTCTATGTTTGTTAAATGCGGGGAGAGGCAGGGCTGAGGGCTCCTTACGCAGAGACCCCGTTACTCTCCGGGCGAGCAAAATATGGAAGAGAGTGGTGGGTTTCCGAGGACCCCCATAAGAATGCCGCATCCCATACAATCCAATACAATGATGATATAGAGGAGAAGAGTAAATATACAAACTGAAACTCTATGACCAGACTCGGTAAAGGCGAGACACATCGCAGGTATAGAGGATTGGGGGTTATTGTTTTCTGATGATGTCTGCCCTTCAACTTAATGCTTCGAAAGGGTATTTAGTCATCGGATACTAAAGGGGTCTCAGTATGTCCGGCTTGGAGGAGAGAAGAGAGAGAGGTGTCAGAGATGGAATGGAAGGAAGATTTACTTTACTGAGAGGGAAGTAGATGAGTGGAACAGTCTTCCAGCAGAGGTGGTAGAGGGTAATACAGTGAGGGTGTTAAACATGCATGGGATAGACATACGGCTCCTGAATCTAAGACGAGACCAACCACAGATTAAGGTTTGAGTCGTTACAGCAGGTGAAGCTGGCGACAAGACGGGGGCCGGATGGGGGCCGATCTGCCGGCAGGTTGTGGGTTTCTTTGATAGAAACTACTTCTTACGAGGCTTTGCGGTGCCTTTAAAGCATACTGCCCCCCCCCCCTGTATAGCATGTTGTTCATTGAAACTGCTCTGTAATCACAATAAATGATATCTGCTGTCCTCGCTACTGAATGAAATGTTCTGGACGGCAGAGGGGCAGATAATTAACTGCGCAAAAACATCTGACGGGAGACGGTGGGGTAATTTAAGAATAATGATGCACCTTCGTCATGGAAACACCACGCAAAGACTTTATTCATTACACAATCGGCGACCCAGAATGCCTTGCGGGGTAATGTGGTTTAACTATTCATGTGAAGGATTATCATCCGTGTGACGATCACGGCCCTGCGTCTGCCCCTTCATAGAAGGACACAAGACGCTCGACGCCGAGGAAATAAAATTAAAATAAATAAAGCTCATTCATTTTTCATGCGTTTGAACTCAGGGTCGCCTCCAACAAAAGCCGCGGATCCTTCCCATCATGCACATGGCTAGCAGGGAGCCCCCGGGGCAAAGCATTGGCCGGGTGAGTCCTTATCTGCCATCAGGATCCAATCCGTACAGTTACTTTGTCCACATTAAACCAGGGACCCAACGGACAGCTACATGTTAGAAACACAGGGTCATTTACTCAATCCAGGGCGCCCCTTGCTTGGGTTTAGCCCTGTTACCCACTCTAATATTTATCGTACCGTCTTAGCGGTAAACAATATGATGTCTCGGTCTTAATCACCCTGAGGGACTCTCTGGCTAATTAAGGTCTATGGGAAAAGGACTTCATTAGCATAAGCCTGACTTCATTAGCATTGCCATAAAGCGAGACATTTCGTAAATTCATTCGTTATTTCTTATAAATAAGTGGCCGCTGTGGTTTACGTGCAGAACCCAGCTGATGTAACCCAACTATGTTGGACGGCGATCAAAACAAGGGATTGTTACCTGGGAGTCACCGGACCACGTTTGTGACCACGGGGTAGTCCCGGGAGAGACACCGCACCTTAAAGGGTTTGTGACATTCCCCCCAAAAAATAAGCAAGAGATCCGTATCTCCATACCTTTTGGTGACTGCGGAGCCTCCTGGCATTTTCCATCTCTGGATTCCTCGAAGCCCTGGAGGCAGGGGCCACACACATGGGAGCCGCTGGGGCAATACTCTCTCCGCTCTAAAGTACAATCGATTTTTCGACAATGGTCAACTGGAAAAGACAGAAACCACAACTGGGTTAGGGGGTAGCATGCGGACACCAGAAAACCATATTCCATATATATTATTATTATTATTTATATATATTTTATTATTTATATATATTTATTTATATTATTATTTATACATATTTTATTATTTATATATATATTTATTTATATTATTATTTATACATATTTTATTATTTATTATTTATATATATATTATTATTATTTATATATTTATTTATATTATTATTTGTATATATATTTTATTATTTATATATATTATAATATATATTTTATGTATGTGACCCCCAGCGCCAAATACACAGAACTATTTCAGCTTCTCTTTCTGTAAATGTGTTTTTGAAAAGGCCCTAAAAGCCCTATTTGGAGCGAATAACAATGAGGCGCATCTTGGCTGGAGGTAGGACGTCCGGAAACAAACGAAACAAGTAAAATTGTAATTAATGCGAGTGATTTACGCGCGGAGCCGCTCGGAACCGGATCGGCGGAGCGGTCGCAGTGACATTCGCCTTAAAGTCGCTGAATGACCTAAATCTATGGCGCTAGAATTGGAAGAAATCTATGAATTAACATAAAAAAGGAATTTATTCAGTTACGTTTATTACAGCACTTGGTGGCGTCGTTCGCAAACGAATAATTCCCTATTGCAGTAATTTGCATGCGGCTGCGCGCGGTGATGTCATATACGAGGGACAAAAATACCGATCGCCTGCCGGAACGGCTCGAATGCTCGGAAACCCCGCGCTCCTCCGGCGCTGAAGTTTAACCACTGAAGAGTCGATACATCTAACATCACTTTATTGGAAAATCCCCCGATCGATCTGCTTGCGGAAAGACGGATTTCCATGCATTTCTGGGTAATAACGGAAATCAGCCAACAGCGGCTTTTCCCTCCCACGCCTGCGGCGTTTTCTTTGTCCTCCGCGCAGGCGCGGCGCCGACCCAATAAATTACCCCCGCTTCTCGGCTAACATCTGTCTTGCGTCTAATCTGCCGATGTGTGTCTGTCAGCGCCGGGCTTCGCCTTCCCTGGAGAAGGCAAGTGGCCGCGTTATTAATGTCCGGGGAGTTTTAACCCCTTTAAAGCCGCTCCCTGCCATCTAATTGGGGGAGAACGTGGGATTTGCCCCTCGTATAAAGGAGTCGAGGATCAGAATTTGTTTGGTTCTCCCACTCAAGTCATCGCAGCTTCGAAGCGTAGGGGGCTTTCACCTGGACTAGTAGCCCCGTCAATGGGCAACCCTGTTGGCAGCCCACCATGTTTCAATGGTAAGAGCGCCCACCCGTCACGAATCCCATCTTTTTATGGGATCATTTGCCGTAGATATCGGCAGCGTCTAAAATGATATATTTCCGTGAAAATGCTTCATAGATTTTTTTATATATATATTTTTTGTCTTTCTTCTTGTTAATACGACCCCGACATCGCGAATCTGCATGCCGGCTCACGCCTTCCGCCGCCGCCATGCAGGGAGACGCAAATACAGCCGCGATTACAAATTCAAGCCGAGCAGAAAGCGCCGGGGGCATAAAATAAGCGCGTTAGAAGAATTAAACAGGTCTTGACCCGCCGCGCGGCAGAGGGCTGTGGACGCGGTCGGCCGTAACGGGCTGCCTAGCCATGCGAGTCACGGGGGGGGGGGGCGAATACGAGTCACGGGGGGCCGGATACGGCCGGACTGCAGATTCACCAATCAAGCGTTTCCGGATCTTCTCAGTGCGGACACGGGGGGCTGCCGGCACGTTGCAGGGGCTCTGCGCGGATTTACGAGCCGTAGGAATCCCCGAAGAGACGTTTTCCGAGTATATTCGAGTCCGCGAGACCCCACCGAGACCACGGCACCGAGTCATCGGATGGGGCTGAGCCCTCCCCGCCAGATTTATTAAAAGTCTTAAAAGTCAAGTGTTCTAAAAGCCAACAGATTCAGCCCAAAACCCCCAGCTGTGTTATTGGGTTACATTTTGGGTGGATTTTGGGTCGAATCTAGTAGAAAGAGGAACGTGGCGCAGTCTCGGGATGTTGGCGCTGATTGACTTTTACCGCTTGACACCAGAATAGCCCTTCATGCATTTCAGCCCATCGGGAATGGGGGCCGCCATCGCTAGCCGTAGCCATGCCTACCCCGAGGACGGTAATTCCCGGCCTGCCTGTACGAAGACTTTTACCCCCCCCTCTAGGGCCAACTCGTTCCAGCACCCGACGGGTCAGCGGCTACTGTCACCGCCACGTACCGTCACCGCCACGTACCGTCACCGCCGGCTCCGTGCCACCTGCTAAGGGAGGTGTAGGGGAGCAGTGAGGACAGAAGGGGGCGCTCTATCACCTCGCTGTAATAAAGAGCCCTTTCCAGAGGGACTCCGCGTATTCGTACCGATCCCTCAGCAAACTGGATCAATACTGCCATGGCAACTCATCAAAGATTTAACCCTTTCAAGGGCCAGGATGGAGAGCAGTGCACAAAAATAAATATCTAAGTGCGTGTGGAGCTGAAGCCCAATCGCCTTTAACGCAAGCCCACCAGACCCCCGGGGTCCTTGCCTCGGCTTTCACCGGATAATGAAGCTCTTTGTGCACCGATGGGTTAAAGCTTCACAGGGAGAGGTGACCGAGCCAGAGACCGCCGAGGTGCCATCTGCAGACGGCTTACGTCAGTTAAAAGACCTTGACGAGGCCGACATGTTGCGGTGGGAGTCGATGCGCGGGGTATGAGTAAGGCGATCGCTCGCTCTCCCCCAGGTAACGCCATTCATGTGGAAACCACATTCTGCCAGAAAGCGTTAGAATCAGCGCTGACGGCACCCATGGTGGATACGGCGCTGTGTAATCGCCTAACGCGCACAAATACACTTTCTGTGATCAACAACGTCTAGTATGAGGCATCGCGTAAAATAAATAAAGTAAATAATAAATAAATAAATGATGTTTTTTCTTTGTGTGTAAATTGTGTTTTGGAATAAAATGTCTCTTCCTCCCACTCCCACTCCCACTCCCACTCAGGATTCGTGATTTTGTAGGGATTCCTATGGGAAAGGCACTCATAAAAGAAAATAATATGATATAATATTACAAATATTACATAGCGACTTATATATAACTCGTATATAAAAACAAAATAAGCGACCGCTTAAAAGAAAAAAAAGATGTTATTTTTATGCATCGCATTCAAAAGTTATTTTATACGGAGATAAAAATCAGCTAGAATAACGTACGTAGGAATTAAAAACCCTGAAACGCGACGGTATCTTTTGAGTAATGGCAGTGAGTGGGTTAATCGCCAGTGATAAGTGATCGGAGACGGAGCGTGACCGTGGACCGTGGCGGCTCTTCCTACATGGCGCATGTTATGTGGGCCTTCTAATTATTCTCTGCTCAAAATAGCCTCACATGAATCGAGGTCCAGCACGTTGGTGCTGAAAGGGTTAACCAGATTAACGGAGCGTCGTTACTCCAGTTTCTTGGACCGGATTGGAATCTGTCGTATTGCAGCACACAACCCGCAGTCCTTCCCCGCACCTCTGGGAGAGAGAAAAGAGAGAAGGAAGAAAGAAGGAGAGAAAAGAGAGAGTAGCGAGAGGAGAGAGAGAGAGAAAAGAGAGGACAGACAAGAGCAAGAGAGTAGTAAGAGTAAAGAGAGAGAGAGGGAAGAGAGGAAAGAGAGAGAGAGGGGGGAGAGAGAGAGAGGGAGAGAGAGAGGAAAGGAGAGAGGGAAGTTAAGTGAAGAAATGAGGGAGAAACAAGAGAGAATAGAGAGAGACAAAAGAAGAGAGAATTAGAGAGAAGGAGAGCGATGGAGAGTAAGAGAGAGTTGACAGAGGGGGAGTGATAGAGACGGGGAGAGGAGCGCAGTCCGTGTCCCCGTGTGAGGCGGCATGTGTTTGTTCAGGGCGGATCGCTGCTCTGTGGGGCTGACGTGGCAGCGGCGCCCTCACCTTCTGTGTGCGACGAGGCTTCGGGGAGGAGAATAAACATTTACTGCAGAAAAACACAGCCGGGGCCACCAAAACCCCTGCGCGGGAGACCCCGAGTACACAGCGTTACCTGCCACTCACACTATGGGGAGTCCCGGCCGTATCAGCACCCGTTACCAATATTTCAGGGCAAACCTAGTATTTTTAGACCCAAAATGACCAAAAAAGAACACAAATGTATTTTTTTTTAAACCCTCCCCCTGGGATATTTGAGGAAAACGTATAATATTACGATAACTCATAGTTTTAATAAGAAATTTCAGAATCTTTGTCGCTCCCTACCCATCGTCATCGGCAGTTCACCGTATGGGTTCGGCCCCGGCAGAAGAAGGGTTAAAGTATCGCGCGTCGCCTCTCTGCTGCCTCAATTAGAGAAACTCAATTTTCCGTACTGTCCAGAACACGGCAATTACGGGTCCAGCGGAAAATACAATTATAGGAAATTTATAAAAAAAAAAAAGGGAAGAGGCACGATTAGCTAAACAATGCTTCTGGGTCATTAGTGCCGGCACAGTGCTGTGTACACCAACACACGGGGCTACCGACAATAGTATCAAGGTATACCAAACTATTATATCATACCGGCGGCAGGAAGAGGCTACGGGGGCCCCGGCGGGACATTTCTCACTGAGAGTATTGGGAACAGTCCTGGGCAACCCGTCAGAGGAGGTTAGAGGAGGGCGACTGAAATATGGAATGCTTTGAAGGAATTCATTGATCAGAAAGACTAAGGGATCTCAATATGTGCGAGTGGTAGATGAGTGGAGCAGCCTCCCAGCAGAAGTGGTAGAGGGTAATACAGTCAGGGTATTAAACATGCATGGGATAGACATACGGCTCCTGAATCTAAGACGAGACCGACGACTGATTAAGGTTTGAGTCTCTAAAGCAGAAAGGGGCGACTAGACAGGGGCCGGATGGGGCCGATCTGCCGGCGGGTTCTGGGTTTTAGCAGCTGTTTATTAAAAATAAATCACAATGTGAAAGGTTTGGGAACGCAGCCTCCGGTGACAGCACTCAGCGAGCAGCCGCGTTTGCATGCAGACTCTGTGCACCCGAGGGAGGGCGAGGCGCTCGCCGATTTCTAAAAATTGCTCTGTTTGCGTCTAGAATTTTGTGAAGGAAGGAAGGGCTTACAGGTGACTCAAAAGAATGGGAACCGGTCTGATGTAAGAGGAACTTTCTGCAAACATCACGACGTACAGACTAAAAAAAAACTAAAGTCTCAAATAACTGACCCAAAACGGTCTTCAGGATGCGGTTAACGGCGGCTCCGGCTCCGTAACGAGGAAGCGCGATGAATGGGATGGAGGTTTTTTAGAACCGGAATTATTTATTTCCACGTTGGTTTTAATCGTTGGCTCGGATCGGCGATCCGCGGAGCACCCAGGTGGAAGCCATCGGGACCCCCGTATACCGTTTTTGTCCCCGTGCTGGGATTCTGACTGAGCGGCCGACCGGCCTTAAAAATGAAATTTTACAATTATTATTTTATCATTTTACACCCTATAAAAATCATTATTTATTATTATTATTATCTTTTATTTATATAGCGCCAATAATTCAGGCAGCTCTTAATATTTCACAACATTTATCTTTTTCCAATAACGGCTTCACCGGTTACGGTAAAAGATCAGCACTTTCGCTAATTAGGATAACGTGGAGGAAACTTTTTTTTTAATAAACATGGCAGGTGGGATTTCTGGGTGGGCGCCGAGGACAGAGCAGAACACGCGGCATGTAATCTGTATTTAATATTTACGGGATGAAGCGCCTCTATTGTAAAGCCCATCCCTGCCACCACTTTCCAAAAATCCACATTGTGCTTTTGGATCACGTTATCCCACAGTAACTCAGAATGTATTTACTCGCAGACATCGGTTCCCGGAGCTGCCAACCAGAGTTTCCCTCGCCGGTGCCCAGGTACAGATCTAAGCAGCTCAGCGGCCGCGCATGTAAATCAGACTCATGACTTCAGATTCCCAAGGCTGTCGCAGAAACACGCAAACAAAGCAAATAAAAGTAAATGGAGAAGGGAATTTAAGGAACGGTGAAGATCTGACGGCGTTTGGAGGAACTCCCCGCATAAAAACCCCGCCAGGAGTAAACTTCAGTCCGCGTTATCACGCGAAATGTTGGAGCGAATGGTTTACTGGACTCGTTAGGCGGACGAGCAGAGCTCCTTCTCGTTCGATCAAACGCTTACAGGAAAAGGAACCCAACAGGATGCGGAACGCGTTTCAGATCTCGAGACTCTAAAGCCATCGTTGAGCAATTAGCAGAGCTGGCATCAATTAACTCGCTAATTAGCCGACAAGGACATGACTACGCGGCGTCTCCTCACTTCTGGTAACAGCAGAGGCTTTTCCACTGAGAACTGGCGCATCGGAAAAAATAATCCAAAATGTGGGTTCGCGCTACACGGGAACAGCAAAAATAAACGCTAAATAAACAGCAATAGCGATCTACAGCGATCTAATAATGTGTAATTATGTCAATAAAAGTCTGACTCTCTGACTAATGGAAGTCTATGGAGGAACGGACTTCATTAGCATTGCCATAAAGCCGGGAAAGTCACCCAAAACATCACATGACTGACAGCAACGGCGGCTCCAGGTCTGCAGATAAAGGGGGTTTATTGGAGCAAAAAGGGATAGATTACTATACAGCTCTGTTGGGTTGTTACTGTATAGAGGGCTGGGGGTATATTACTGTATACAGCGGAGGGGGCTTATTCCTGTATACAGCGCACCAATATATATTTTTTTCCGCGGGGCGCCCCGTTTCATGCACATTATTCTGCGCAGATTATTTTTTCAGGGTCTTTCAGGTTGAAACAGTTGAGAGGCGGCTTCTGGAAAAGCCTGAGGCGCAGCAGAAATATTCTTTATTCCTCTGTGAATTTTGCGCTTGCTCCGGTAAAATCCACTTTTATTATAAGTAGAGCACACAGGAAAGTAGAGGCGCTCGTGCTGAGAATGAGAGTCACTGAATTATTGGAAGAACAGTTACTGGGGAAAAATATTACGTTTCATCTTGCCTTCTCTCATGTTTATATTAGCACCACTCACGGTATCTTCTCACCTCGGCAGAATACAAGATATCTGCAGCTTCCCTGTTCAACTTTACCTGCGTTTGAAGTGGGGGAAGCAATTATGAGCTGCACTCCTTGCCTCTCTGAGCAGGAGGAAGTTGAAGGACACAAGGGTCCAAGAATAAATGGCTTCCCCCAACTGAATAAAAGAAACACAGATTTGTAAAGGTTTGAGTCTTTATAGCAGGAGAAACAGCCAGAGTAGAGGGGCCGAATGGGGGCCGATCTGCCGGCAGGTTCTGAGTTTCTATGTAACGAACGTGCGTCTCAGCTGGACTTCCTGAGCAAAATACGATTTAAAATGTGCCGGTTTCTTTCTCTATGACCTCAGAGACAGCTAAATGGACTGAAGGATGGACCGATTCCTTATCTTACTATCAATGTTCCTACAGCTGGAAAAAGGGGGCCATAGGAGGAAGACAGACCCCGTCTGATAAGAGACGGCAGATGTCAGAAACATGACAGCCTCGGGGATGTTGGGGAGAGGGGTGACGCAGAAGGACAGACAGCCAAGTGATGAATGGAGAGACGTGAGACGGACTGAAATAAAGGGACTCTTAGAGATGGATTCAAGATGGAATCCAATGGAGAACCCACCAGTTTGCGGTTTATTTCACTTAAGCTATGAAAACCCCACATTTCTTCCCTAAATACCAAGAATATCCTCTTCGTATCGGGGAGAAAGGCTGGTTTCCAGGTAATGTTCGAGCCGTTAATGTGTTACTTCGGGGACAGACTGTACCAGAGGCCTCTGAATTATTTATAACGCAATAAACAGCCAACTGGATTTGCGATAGAAAATCCCGCGTTCCCCTCGAGCCGCTAACAGGCGCGTTCATGCGCAGATACTCAAATCAGCTTTCTTCCGAGAAATGAATTCAATCTGCAGAATAATAATAGGAATAAAACTCTTTCATGACCTTTTATTTCTGGGGCGATCTTCTTACCGTTCCCCCCGTTAATACCAAGGCGGATACATGCTGGACGCGCCGGATGCCCAGCGAGCGCCGGTGCGCGGTGACAAATATTTGAGTTGCCCTCCATCTTTGTTTACCTGGAGGCCCTCACAGCGATTGTTTCTTTTCCGTAGAAGTTGGAAACATTTGCATGGAAACCTCAGCTTGATAAATGACAAACTCTGAACAAGCGTGAGAAGAATTGCTTTGGAAACACGGAAACAGGACGTGAATCCACCCAAGCGGGTTAGGCACAGAAACTAGATGTAAAAGACTGAAGCTCAGACCAGAGAGACTGAGAACCGCCATGATGCCTTCCTCACGGACCTCTGGCGAGGCAGCTCGGCGGACTCTCTATGTAATCTGTTTATGTGATCCACGGGGGAGGTGGTCCGAAATAAGCAGGAGAGCCGTCCAGTGGTACTGCAGCTCGAGAACAAACTGGCGAGTAATATCTCATCCCATCAGCACCTGACCAAATATACCCGATAAAAGTCCATAGAGCAAACACAGACAGGATCAGATGCTGGAGGAAATGCTGTCTCACTTCACGGCTGAGGGTACCTCGTGTGGTCAAGGAATCGCACATCAAGAACTTGGAAGCAGTCTGGGGGTATCTGAATCCCCTGCCCACCTCACTAAATAATTATAATTCCAGAAAAAGGGCTGGAAACTATTTCTTCTATATATATATAATGATTATATGTCTCACTTAATGTCCAAGCTGAATGAAACCATAAAATCAATATGACCATATATGGCATTAAAATGACCACTTAAAGGAACAGTCAGCCTATTTTTTTTCTTCTTCAATTTGAGTAACACAACCTGTCATCAGTTTCTTGTTGTCGTTAATTAACACTACGGAAGGGACCCACGCTGAGTGGTAACTTTGTCCCGGTTTAGATTGTATCTCACACGCTGTGTAACAATATGAAGGAGGTCCGCGATGTTTCTCCAACGACTCGATCGCAGCTCAGAGGAGAGCGCTAAGCTGATTAAATAGTAATACCCGGCAGAGAAGCCGCACAGAACGCAACTTGGCACCCGGCGACCTGCTGTAACCTGCCGGCGAACGGATGAGAACGAACTGACAGCTTCTATTTCCTTAACATTTACCGAGTTACCCCCGGGGAGCGTCCTGCCCTCTCTGTAGGCATAAAAAGAAAAAAAGGTCTCGTAATTTCATGTTACGTAACATGGCTTTCATTACGTGTAACAAATACCAGATGAAAGGCGTATCCAGCCACACGGCGCGCAGGAACTGGTCTCCCCGGGTAGGTGCGTCTGCAAAACCCTTCCTACTGAATGATAAAAATGAGTGTTGGTTTAAAAGCCTGGATCTTACTGGGCATCGCAGGCAAGGAGCAAACGGTATCAATAGCGGGGAAGTTGACGCTGGGGCCTGAGGCTGACCAGCACCCAAGGCCAACCATCAACTAGTACCTGAGGTGGGGCAGGGAAGGATGGAGAATTAAGACGGGGGCAAGAGAGGCCAATCGTTAACCTGTATCCAAGATGAGGACAGGGAAAGTTGACCATTAACCAGTTCCCAAAGCGGAGGCAGTAAAGGTCTCCAATTAGCCAGCATCAAACGGCCAACTGGTTTGGTCCATCTAACTTCCAAATAAAATCAACTAGAAGCAATTAACGTCTGCATCTGCGTCACTGACTTCAAAGAGCTTCAGGCGGGGAATGGGATGGGGACCTGTCTGGCGTTACCTGGCTGCTCGGTGCCTGGTCTCTGCATTCACTTTTTTACAGATTGAGAGCATTTCCTGATCCCGTTATCACCGTGAAAAGCACAGCTGCCGGTCAGGTGCGCGAGCAAACAATAGCGCTGACGATATTAAAAGTCCACACACAATATATCTGATAGTCCCTTATTGTGACAGCGTGGAAGCCGTGGAGCCATAACCCACACGCAGCGGCAGCTGTGACTAAAGATGTTTGGGGACATAAATACGAAGCCAGGGGTTCCATCAAAATATCGTTCCAGGAAACAACCAGCCTTACCGAGGGCAGACGGGGACTTGTAACTTAGTATCGGAAGACTGTAGCATTTTATGCGATATTCTGATAAACCCTTTGAACCGGGGAAGTGCTTATTCTGAAAATAACAGTCCCTGCACCGGCTTTATCAGAGATTACAGATTAATCCTGCCGAGCGATGCTTCAGATAGATCCAGATTTACCGGAGGCGAATGTATCTCCTCCATGCCCCATATCTTCCGAGACACTGGACATGCAACGCTTGTACTCAGCCTTAACGCCGGTTGCTGGGGGATATTTATAAAAGCTCTGGGGTTCGGACGTTTTTACCCCAACGCGTCATCTCCACTAACGTAACCCGCTGTCCGGGGTGTCAGGGTTTTGTTGACGTTTACCGGTTTCCACCGGGCCTCTTCTGATGGGATCTCAAATTCAGCGAACGAGGAAATGGTTCCACAATTCTAAATCTGATCTGAAACGTGCGCCAGATGTGGGACCCAAGAAACATCTCCCACAAACGTAGTAACATAGTCACCAAGTTCAACCTCTCTGCCTTCTTCTTCTGGAAGTCCAAGCTTCCAGAAGAATAACTTCTTCTATTATTACTTAAACTATCTACAGATCAGAGTTAATTTGATTAAATCAACACAATTACACATCATACCCAAGTCTTTGCTGTGTTGAGAACTAAGCGAAGTACTCTCAAGAATAATAAACAAACAGAGGAACCTTGTTTCAAGATCTCATCTCTTCTTTGCTTTCTTTTTTTTTTTTTTTTTAATATTTATTTAAGAACATTACAGATAAGAGGTCTGGAAACGCAGACCCGCTGGGGTACACTGCCGGTTGCTGAAACCAAGGTGGGCAGACATGCTCCTCTCTGGTTCTGAGGACATCGATGTCCATTGTAGCCTTCAGCTGTTTGGTAAGGTGGGTCCGGGAAATTGACGCTGCCCGTTAATGTCTATCGGGGTGCTAGTAAATAATAATAACGCTTTACGTGGTACGGAATTGTCTCGTTTCTGACAATGAACCCGGGCAGAACGGAACGTAGACATTTCACAAAAGGTCAGAACACGCAGAAGAGATTCCGGAGATACTCAAGGCTAAAGATATATTGGCCTTCTGGGTCTAGAAACGGATTACCCTTTCTGGGGTTAGACTTAGGGAGGTTCTTAACATGAAATGTCAGAAATGTGGTGCATCGAATCCACGCGTAGAAACTAACCTTGGTGTGTTTTTTTGTAAACAGCGAGAAACGCGTTCCTGCTTCTCTCCAGAGAACCAACAGGTCGGACTGGTTGGGAGTTTAACGAGCTGCTGGAATCCCAGCTGGGGTGAGGTCCAAGCGACACATTGAGAAAAAGTGCTTGCCCTAAATCTATAATTACCCCACTGGCTCTTTAACGTTTTAAAATACCAGAGGGGTAAGCAAAGCAGAAAGGAGAGTTATGCATTGTGTTGTCACCAACAAGGCAACGTCGAGCCGGAAATATAGCAGATTTAACTCCGAGAATGTCTCGGGACATTTAGCCATACTTTGGTGCAAAGAGCTAAAAGTGAAGAAATTAGTAGAAGCATTTTGTTGTTTTTTATGGGGATTTAATCAAAAGTTGCATTTTGCCCCCCAGAATTGCTATTTAGAAACACGGCTGGAAACATATCTGCCGACGACCCCA
Organism: Spea bombifrons; assembly: GCF_027358695.1. Lineage (NCBI taxonomy): Eukaryota > Metazoa > Chordata > Amphibia > Anura > Pelobatidae > Spea > Spea bombifrons. Next base: position 1,521,602 of record NC_071094.1, read on the forward strand.
TTAGACAGGTTTCTCTCTCATACGGCCCCGAGTTTGAGCGGGTGGAATTTCTAGTAAAACTTCAGGGAGTTATTTATTGAGAAGGTTTACTCCCTCCTTTGACTCACAGGTTTTGACACGGTTCCAATGTTGATGTAAGGCAGAGGTAAAAAATGCTACTGACCTAACGTGGGTCAGCAAACTTTCTCCAGGGTATCCCTCAAGGAAGATGCGTTTATAAAAAAAAAAACTCTCTTCGTATCATTAACATGTACGTCAACAGCAAAGGATTCCCATTTTTATAACTGGGTTTATGCAGCTGGCTGGGGGAAGCTACTATATGCTGCACTTTTCACTTCCTGTGAGGGTCTTTGAGCTACTTCCTGTTACTCAAGAAAGATTGGTAAGAGCAGATTGAGCCGAAAGGTGTTACTGCATTTCAGAAGGCAGTGAGGATTTTTTTTCAGTGGCAAATTGGTTCAGGGAATAATAATTTTATAAAATTACCACTTTTGACCAGAATGGAAGCAAGAAGATGCTAGGTCCTCACGTCCCACCGGGGACTGTCAGAAAGACGCAAACCCGACGCCGGCCGCAGCGGGCAAAGGACTGATCTGCCGAGGTCCCTGCCGCTCTTAAATGATGTATTTATAATGGAGCAAAGCTTAAAACGGGTTAATTACCGTTATTTTCACATGTAGATACGCACGCCCAAAAGAAGTCTACTCCCCCACCTCAGGCTCGGAAGTGGGGGATTTGTGACTTATGAGACCTGCACTGAAGGGTTAATGGCGTGGCATTTATCCATGAAGCCCCGGGTGTTGTATTTACACGTATGTCTATGAACATCTAGGTGGGGTCTCGGACGTTAATCCAGCTGGGCTCGGAGAGAGGGTCTCAGAAAGAAGATAGGTTCCCGTCGCACAGCGCTGCGGAACACGACTCTGTATATTATCTAGAAATCTAATTAACTACACGGGGCTTTAGTAAAGTTCATGGCCCGATCTCCAGAAATAGCGCGATTCGGCCACGCTGGCGACCTTTCGGCCAACGCTCCATAGGGCCTTTTATTAGAAATACTTTGGTAAATGAAGGATAAGACACGGAGAAGGAAGCAGACAACTGAACAGCATCCGGAGAGCTCAGAATAGCGAGCAAACATTGTTTCTTTGGTTACTGTCTTAATGAAATAATCACTGAGCGTGCTAAAGGACGATTTATCTTACGATAGGGGGGTTTAAACGACGCAGCACGGGCGACTAGGCAGCGAGCGGAACACCCTGCAGTACTGAAAGGGTTAGCTACACAGCCTGCATATGTTTTTTATCTTGTTTTCCCCCGATTGTCTCTGCGAGTAATTGACATTTCCAGCCGGCTGTTGACATTTCCACGAGTGCTATTTTTTTTTTCCACGTCAGGTACAACATAAGAACTCCGAACAAAAGCTCCGGACCGAGGTGTGGGGAAAGCCTACGGGGACGAGAGAGAAACGCGGCGGGGAATGGATGGTGTTTGATGCCGCCAAGCAAACAGCCAGAAAAATGAACTCCCTGATAAACCAGTTCAAACACAGACCGTCCCAGCGGCTACCCAAACAGCGCCAGTTACACCCAAGCGATCCACGTGGACGGATATAGCAGGGGGACCCGACCACGAGACACGAGTGACACCCCACGAGACACGAGTGACACCCCACGAGAGAAAAAACACCGCTGGGGACTTTATACGACATCATCATTCATTAATATTCATCAATATTCAGTACTTCTGAGAGATAAAGCAGCGCAGCCAGGGAACGCTTTGTACTTGTTGTCTGGCAACTACAATGTATCATCCAGAAATATAATGGAATACACTGGAGCTGGGCTGCTTTCCTATATTTTGTGCTGAAAACTGCACAGATTAGGAAAATAGTAATAATAATAATAAATAATAATAATAATAATAATATACTTGTTTGCATCATAAACGAAAATATAATTACATTCTCGACCTTAAGTTATATGTGTGAACCCACTGCTATTATTAAGGGGTCTCTCCCTTCTAAACGCGCTACTAAAGTTGTTGTTTTTTTAATTTTAATGTTTTCCTTTTTTTTATTTATCGCCACGCTGGACACCGGAGAAGAGAAGGGGCATCTGGGTGTCCTAAAATCCACTAGCGCACCACGTTACCTAGAAGATGGGTTGTGATACATTACTAACCGTAACTAAAAGCACTTAAAAATGCTAGAGGCTGTTTGTTTTTTTAATCTATTAAAAAAAAAAATATTTGGTTTTTTACTTGGTGCAGAAATGAATATTAAATCTATCGTTAAACTCCCTCACCGTTTACAACAAGGCAGGGTTTTGGATTCATTGAGCGGTTCGCCGGGAACGATATATTGATGACATCAAAATGCATTTTTTCACCTGGAGATTCCCTAATATTGTCGCTATAAACACTGAAATGGAACACTCTACGTTGTAAGGGAGATAACGTATTTATACGAGTGCTGGTGTTTAAATACTAAGAAATAGCAAGACCGCCGAGGGTTTTCTCGCAGCTGCACACCAAACGCGTTGGGGGTCAAGAGAAGCTTTGTAGAGCCGCCCAAATCTGTCATTAATTGGTCTCTCCGCCCTGTAATCTCTGGGTTTTATGGCAAATATTTCATAAATCTAAAATTTCCATTAAGACCAGTCGGCCCCAAACCTGCCCCAACGCAGAACAAAAGGAAATTTGCTGAAATGACCCGCCGGTGGGTTTCAAAGTTTTTGTTTTCGTGCTCACTCGCAGCGCTGAGAATCGTAGATAAGAGGGGGGTTACAGCGGATTGAAAGCCCGGAAAGGTCTCCGAGCAAAGCTTTTCCTGAAGGAGGAAGAGATTCTGGAATTTGGTGGAAACGGCTTTATTTTATGGGAACGGCAACAGAAAGGAACATGCTGGGTTTGGACTGATATCCCAGAAAACCGTTTTCTTCTTTATCATTTCTGTTTTATACACAAAGGGATTTATCCTGCTTCCCAAAATAAACACGGACAGGAGATTTCTGGGTATAGGGGGCACAAGCACCTGTTTGCATGCACGGGGGTGAGCAGGGTAATGGGGGCTATCACAGGAGATACTCAACCACTCTAAACAATCTCAGCCAGCCTTTAAAGTTCCATCCTGTACCAGCAACCCCAGCACAGGATGAGTGACCAGCTGCTATAACTCACTAACCCAACTCACAACACTCCCAGACAGCCACGAGGGTTGGTGCCAAGGGGGCCAAAGAGAGTTCAGCCAACGCACCAACTGTCTTCAGCGATATACCCCGCGCTGGCAAAAACCCAAAGGCGATACATTGTTTCATTTCATAAAAAAATACCAAGTTCAGATTTTAGTCCTTTTTTTAATTCTATAATTCATGAAAAAATAATTTTTGCAGACCTAAAATTGTATTTTTTTAAATATTTTTAGAAAATTAGGTTATGCTGACTTTTTTTTTTTTTGCAACCTTCGCCGTGAAAATTCCGTGAATAATTAGATTTTTCGGGGGTTCCACATGAAGTTTTCAGACAGGGCGGCGCGAAGCCTTTGCCTGTCGTTTAGCGATAGGTTTGAACGGCGGGCGCAGACGGGGCATTAATTACAGGTACAGCCTAACGTAAGAGCCGCAGAGCCGCTCGGCACGGGCATCGCTTCACAAGCAAGGACTTGCCGGGTGCTTCGGAAATCAGGAAGATGCGAGAGCCGAATAACAACAACATTCAGGAATACGGGAAAGATACCAGAGGGAGGAAGATCTCCAGCTATTCAGCCGCCGCTGGATTGATCCGACTCCAGCCCAGTAATGGAGAGCCCCCCAGAGAGCAATAAACAGATGGCCGCCATCGATAAGACCCAGGAACTACATCCACGCAACCGCTGAACAATGGAGTAAGATCATCCATAACTCAGAATAGGTTTCTCGGATACAATACTTCGCGAGCCGTCCCAGCACTCGGCCCCCCCGTGGGAGACGTGGACGGGGTAGATCGGTGGAGTTAGAGGGACTGACCGCTCTCACCGGCAGTCTAAAAGATTAGGGGGGATTCGGAGAGACATCCAAGTATAATCTTGCAAGACGTGGTCCTGAAGCCGCCAGGATCTGTGATGACCATCCCAAGTTCTACCACAGCCTAAGGGCAATAGACCACGAGTCAGGGGCAAAAGCCTGGGAAGTTACCCTGGGCGGGGAGGGTCGCTATCGTTGCTTCTTGGCTGACTCGTAACCCCATTGGACGTAATTAGTGCGGTTCCGGTGCCAGGGGCTTTAATTTTAACAACAGGGTATCTATGGGGAACGTCCCAAATGTAGACGTTTTACCACCTCCTTATATTGAAAAAGCCCCGACACAAATCACGACCTCACTATCTGGGGGTAGAGATTAAAAAAGGACATTATATCCTCACGGTCACACAAACACTAAATAGAGGGATTCTGGCCCGGAATATCATGGGGATTTGCCCTTCAAGCAGTGGAGGCCAGCCAGCCCCTGGTACCTTGTGTTCTACGGGGGAGATAACGGGCGATCCAACACGGCCAATCCTATCCTGCCTCAAGGGAAGGGGCAAAATTGCGACAGGGGCAATTATATTACAGCAGCATCGACATTTATCGGAAAGCAATATCACCTAGACAGCACAGAGATTCCGTTAGTCTAAAAAGTTTAAACCTGGTCTTATCGCCATAGTAACCAGTGCAATCATTAAGAATGTCCTATTGGTTGCTACGACAAGAAGACCACTTTGCATGAGAAATTATACGACGACACTGGTTTTATCCGTTAATATATTCCTTTTACGGCGTATTTGGCCCAAGTCTATAACGGCTATAACGGCTATAACGGCTATAACGGCTATAACACCGAAACGGGCCCTGGCTTAACCGTCTAACTGCCAGATTAACAGATCAAACAGATTAACTCTCCATTGCCAAGTGTCCAAAAGCATTAAGACCCCCATACACGATATATATAAATACCCCCGTTCCGCCCCAAACACCAGCACCGGCGGGTATATATGTGACATCATCCCCGCCATATGTCACAACCATATGCCCGATCCCCCACAGACACGGGGTATTCCGTGATCACTGCGCCCCCTCGTATGACATCACCCGTGATACATTTACATCATTTTATAAACATACGTGTCGTATTTACCATTTATCTGCCGCGACAGCAATTAATATTCATCCATACAACAAAACCATCTGTCTACTGATCCAGGTATACGCAGGACGCAAAACATATACATTATACACGAGACGACAATAACTAAACACTGCAAATAATATATAAACATTATTAATGTATAAATAACAACAATATATATACATAACATATACATAACATATACATATAGCGGTATATAATATAATAATACCAACAATAACAATGCATGTACACCTGCAGTGACCCCCCCCCCTCATTGCCCCTTTTGCCCCTTTTGCCCCAGGGTACCTGGCCGGGCCGTCGATGCCCTCAGGAGCAGCAGTATGAGGCAACAGGGCAGTGTTGGCCCCCGGGGGCCCCCCGCTTCCCTCAGACCCCTCATTGGCTCAGGCTGAGTCGAGCTGCATGCTGCTCTCTCCCCGGCCTCACGGCTCCAATGACAGCGGCGGGAGCGCGCGCTCCGCGCACCGCGGCTGGGAGGCAGGCGTGGCGGGGGCGCGCGCAACCTGACAGGCCGGCCCCCGGGAGCGCGCGCTGTCACCAGCCGACGCAGAGATGGATGCGGAGGGGCGGGCCCCCGGAGAGAAGAGACCACCCCTAGGAGAGGAGACCACGCCTACTCGTTCAAGAGAGAAAATTACATTAAATTGTGAAATTTACTCAAATAACAGGAAATTCAGTGATTTTTTTTGAAACTTTCAGGTGTTAACCCTTTCACGGCATCTACACCTTTGCCCCTGATGCACTTTTTTTTTTTATCAGTTTAACCCTTTTCAGGCGGCCTATGAAGCTGCCTCTGGTGAATTGATCATTTGGGGGACATTGCAATATATTAAGTAACTAAAATGGTATTTCAAGAAGTTAACCCTTTGACGGGAGCTACTTGTTCTTCTTTTGAATCCCTTCCAAGGACGACGGCGATGAACCTGCGGTGGGATCATCCGCCCAGTACAGATTAAGTCTTCTCTTGTGTTCCTGGTTTGGTCAGTTCTCCTGTGGTCTCCAGGTCCCTGATGCCCCCTCCCTACCCCATGTTGCCTGTGTAAGCCCCACCCAACCACACCTATAACCACACCCCCAAATACAAAAATGCCCGTCTTTCGGATATCTGTAAGTTATCCGGAGTCTGACCTTGCGTAGAAACATTGTAATTCTAGCAAGGGCCGGCAATCCTCTGGTTAATAGGAGGCCCTCAGTGAGATTCAGTATAATCTTCCTAACGAAAACCCTGTAAATTTACTAACCCAACCCTTGTACTATTTAATAAATTAAAAATGATATGTTTACAAGAAACAGGAACTCAAGGAGCATGGCACAGCTTCCAATAACCTAATCCTAATCTCTATCTATCTATCTATCCATCCATCCATCCATCCATCCATCCATCCGCTTAAACTTTGCACATGAACATAAACGCTCCAAACACCGACGAAACCTATGATACTTTGTTTTTAGTAGCGGGGGAATGAATTTTTCTGCGCACACTCCACTTCCTGCAGCGCCTCACCTCACAGGAGGTGGTTGGTGGAATTAAATGTGCCAGATGCCCCTTTCAGATAGACGAGGCTTATACGAATGCCACCTAGTGGCCAGATCTGGAATTTCACGTATAAAGAGAAAAAAAGTCGAACGGCCGGTCTTTTGCCCTCCTGCCCCTCAGCTCTCCGCCGATTACAGGTTATCAATGCTTCGCGTATGTGTCAGATATTGAAAAAGCTGCCAAACCCCCCGGGATTATCCTCTCCCGCCACAGACGGCCGAACAGTCGACGCGTTCATCAAACCAACAACAGAGACAAAATAAAACTTATTAGTCCTTTTTAATAATGTTTCTTCCGCCCTGCACAGTTACAGAATATCTCGTGTCAGAAACACGGAACACGCACTTCCTTCATGTACAGGCGTGTGGGACGGATGTGGACGGTGACCCCATTGTGTCAGAACGTTCAGCGGGTAAGACGCCCCGTTTATACTTCAACGCGGAACGCGTCGGCTACCGGAGGACTGGGAAGACAGTCGTCCAACGCAGTCCACGGATAAGACCTCTAACGTCGCCACGGTGCTCTGTAATAAGTAAAAATACCCCCAAACCAAGCAGCGGAACGGGGCAATTATACATTCTGTTGATAAGTATCATCTCTACCAGTTTCTTAAAAAAAATATACATTTTGGCTTAAATCAGGAAGCAGGATGTGTCCCTTTCTCGTTTTGCGTTCAGTGCCTGGCCAGCCCAGTATTAATTAATAATAAAGTATTATAAAAAAAGGTACAAATCAAAGAATGCAATTAAAAATCATACAGTATCTTTTTACCTAAAACCTTTTAGAATTACAGATGCCGGGGTTTAAAAGAGACCTAGGAATGAGGACAGAGGTGTAAAAAGGAGCGACATCGGACCCGAGGAAGTCGATATATATATATATATAGATAGAACGGGTCATTTGCATAAAGGTCCGATCGATACGAGGGCAAAAGAGGCAGGTGGGGTTCATTTGATGGAGGTACTTCCCGGTGGCCAGAAGAAGCCGCCATGAATGGATCTCTTGAGAATAAAGCAGGTTTGGTTCCAAAAGTCCTCAAAGGAAAATAAACTTCTGGGGATAAAACAGTCTTTTTTTTTTTATGTTGTTTAACGTCCAGAAGAATTTTAGTGGATTCCAAGAAGACTTCTTCAGATGGACAGACGGCCACCGGAATCTTCCGTCCTTCGGAAAACGGCGAATCAAATGGTTTGCTGCTGTTTGTTGGATCTTAAGGCGCTAAAGAAGATGATCAGGGCTAGAAGGATGATAAGAACAAAGAGGAAGATGAGGGCGCCCCAGGAACTGAAGCTGGTGGCCTTCAGGACGGAGGCTTCCTCTGCTGGGATCATGTTGGTGAGATTCAGCATGTAACCCAAGGCCCAGCCGATGGACGTATCTCCAGCCTGCAAGAAGCACAACGTCAGAACATCAGGGCCTCTGTCCGTACAGGAGAAAAAAGAACGAAGAGAGAGGAGATCGTGGAGAGGATACGCACCTTCCTCTGGAAAACGATGTCGGGGAAAGTTTCGTTGTTGAAGCGGTATCCTCGACTCGTCAACAAGTAAACAAAGTTGGCCGTGGCGCAGTATCCGTTGAGATGTTTATGGAGAGAGGGCGGCGCTTTGCTGGTCAGCTAGATATCCAGAAAACGGAACAAGAAAGCATTAAGAATATTTAAAATGTCTGGTAGATAAATGGAACAGACTCCCAGCAGAGGTGGTAGAGGGTAATACAGTGAGGGCATTAAACATGCATGGGATAGACATACGGCTCCTGAATCTAAGACGAGACCAATGACTGATTAGGGTGAAGGTAAAATGATTTTGTCCCGCCAGGCTCTGATTGGACAACCGAAAAAAGGCGCCCCAATATCATCAGAAAAAAACTCGTTGTGCGGCACTCACATCATTCCAGGTGGACGAGCAGATGGCATCAGTGGCACGATGGAGATCTTCCAGGGTATCCACCGGCATCTTCATTACCGTCTTCATGAAATCTACCGTGTAAAAAAAGGCAGCAAAAGCCTAAAATACGAAAAGGGGAGCGTCAGTAACGCCTCGATCCAACGACAACCCAACACAGAACCCGCGCCGGGGGCCATAAAACCTTCAGTATCATGGGGGGGGGGATTACAACGACACTTAAAGGGTTAAAGGGTCACTCCATTCATAATAGGCACCTTAATGCATACAATCCCTGAGTTTCACCTTTAAATTAAGTTAAAAAAAAAAAGATTCCCTTTAGTTTTTCTTTACGGCTAAAGAACGCATATTAAAGAATGTTGACCGCTGGTGGGGCCCTTTATATGTATAAAATAACTACTACATACATTACAGAACAGATCATGTAATAACATATGTATGACGCGTTGTTACGAGTCATCACATTTTTCTTCCATACTATCTGCCACTAGAGGTCGCCACGCACCACGATTAGTCCATTAAAATAACATCAAAAGGATCTCTAATCCAGCACAGACGGGGTTAAAGCTGTAAATGATTATTGTAGCTGGAAACGGCTGATTTTTAATGGAATCTCTTCATCGGCGTACAGAGGCCCTTTATCACTCCCATCACTCCTGTGCTCCAATGGCCCTTTATCACTCCCATCACTCCTGTGTTCCAACGGCCCTTTATCACTCCCATCACTCCTGTGTTCCAATGGCCCTTTATCACTCCCATCACTCCTGTGTTCCAACGGCCCTTTATCACTCCCATCACTCCTGTGTTCCAATGGCCCTTTATCACTCCCATCACTCCTGTGTTCCAATGGCCCTTTATCACTCCCATCACTCCTGTGTTCCAACGGCCCTTTATCACTCCCATCACTCCTGTGTCCCAATGGCCCTTTATCACTCCCATCACTCCTGTCTTCCAATGGCACGTTGTGTTCGTTGATCCAAGTTGTTAAAAGTTGTTACTCTTTCATCCACCGTAACTTTGTTTTTAACACACAAGGTCACGGAAGGCCTTTTTACAATGTAACACGTTTTATAGAACATTCCGCAGCGGATCCGCTAGTTACCACACTTTATTACGTTACGTATCTGCATACCGTCTGCGGCCCCTTTAATCGGAGAGTTGATACTCCGGTCTCTGTTTCAGGGATTAAGAATTAAATTGCACAGAATGTTGTCATTTCGCGGGGCTGTTTACATGCGCCGACCAATCACATGACTCGCTTTGAACTCTCCGCTCTCTCTTTGGCCGGAGACCAGAAACTTGTTTTTTTTCTTTCCCGGATTCTGATTTCTCAATCTAAATGTATAAATCCCATTCTGCATAATCCGATTGGCTGTAATATCAGCCTCTATTCACCTCAGATGTTTGTTTTTAGTTTTATTTTTATTTATGTTTTATTAACTGCACCTCTGCCTGCGCCGTGTTCCTTCACCCAACCCCAAAACCTGGCACCGCGCATGAACAGCCACCATGGAGCCTACAATCCATACATATTTATACACCATAACGCCTCTGCCTTGTCCATATGCCGATTATGTTTCACCAACATCCTGATTAAGCCCCTCCCACATCCTGCTTATGCTCCTCCCATATCCTTCTCTTATAAAAGCGTTAAACAAAACCAAGTTAAGACTCCGCAGATCTGTACACAGAGTATGGACCCCCTAACGATTATTAGGACCCCCTTCCGTAATAAAATATTTAACATTCAATGAAGGAGGGGTATTTACCTTGAGGGGAGATGGGATTGTAAAGGGGCAGATAGGCAAGAGAGGTCTGGGAGCCATGATTGGTTCTTGCCGGCCACAAAACCCATAATCATTCCCTCCTTCGCCCCCCCCCCAGACTTACGATGAATTTCCCCGAGACGTCCGGCTGGAAGACGTTGTCGAAGGAGCAGGAGCTGAAGCTGCAGGAGGAGAACTGGAAGAGACTTTCCACCTGCTTGGTGCACTCCCCGGCATCGCCGCTGCCCGCCATCTTAATGGGTGCCGCCGGGTCGTAGTTTGGAGGCTTCTCGCCGGCCGTGCAGGGCGACTCGTAGACGTCTCCAAAGGTCAACGACGCGGTGTGATTCTTCGGCCAACACGGGTTCTGCACGTCTGACGCGTAGCCCTGCGACTGCACACAGAATGAACACGTTATTAACACAGAATGAACACGTTATTAACACAGAATGAACACGTGATTATGTCTAAAAAGCCACCGGGCGCACTTTCCAAAATGTTACCCCTAACTTCAGAGGGTCTTCTGATTATGGTTGTGAGAGATCTCTCCAGTAACTCTCAGAACTGCCAGCCAACGGCGCGTCTATGGCTTGCTGAGTTATTATGGAAGTTCTGGCTAAGGCCGAGCGCAGAATGAGCAGGAAAAGGAGGCAAGGAACCTGTTTGGAAGCAGAAGGGGAAATCGGGTCTCAGGAGGACCAATGACGTAACGTAAATCATCCCACCGTACCTTCAGCACTTTGGAAAGGGTTCTCTTCAGCACCTGGTCCCGTCCGTAACACAGAAAGCTGTGAGTGTACACTCGATACGACTGGCCATAAAGACGGAGGTTCCGCTCATTCTCAGGACTCTCAATCTTGTCGCTCGTCTCAAACGTGATCTGGGTGGAGGCTCCTCCAAGGTCCATGGCGCCAAGCGTCCCTCTCCGGGGCTGAAACCACTGTCCGATCCAGCTATACTGAGGGGCAGAAGGCAGACGCTCATTCTCACACCTTTCTTACTTAGTTACCTTCAACATTTTAACAAGACTCGAGTGGGCACCAGGCGGCGTGGAGCGTACTCAGCACATTTACTCAGCACTCGGAAAGTTATTGGGTTCTTTGTATTGTGGCTTAGAGAGTTAGAGAGGCTTTCTATGTCAGTAGCAGGTGGGAGCGCGCTCTATGCCCAGCATGAAAGGGTTAATAGACGGAAGTCAGCCCTTTCAGCTAAATCTAATGAACCGGTACTGAAGTCACGAACCGGACCACCCTGCCACGCGGTTTATCATTCTAAAAGAAGCGTTCTGTGGAGAACACGGAGCTCGAGGAGCACGAGGTTCACGGAGGACGAGGCATTGGAGCGGAGAACGGCAGCGAGGTAGAGGAATCAGGTGACTTTACTCAGACAAGTTCAGCACGCAGGGACTTGTATCCCCAGCCAGGGGCTGAACGTCTCCCAACCAACGGAAGATTTACCGGCTGCCAAAATACAGGAGATTTCCCTGTTATCACGACTGCTGACACCAAGTGCATGCGCAGCTCAGCTCCCCACCTGAGCACAAACCTCTTTCATTTTTTTCCCACGTTTGCTTTTTTTTCCAGGTCCGTTGTTCAAAGCCTGGCAGGGATCTGAAAGACTCGCAGCAGCTGTTCTGTGCCCGGTACGGCGCGGATTTAGCCCTTCATCTATTATTTGTTACCTCAAAGCTCCGAGCCGCTGAAAGGACCGGGGGAGTTGGCGTCTATTGGAGTAAAAGGCCGGCTGAGAGTACTTTGCTTTGTTATCTAAAGCCGGTGCCAGCAGAGGTTTTGTAGAGCAGCGGCGGAGCTATTGAGAAGCCACAAGGTTTTTTTTCCAGTGGCCAAAACGACCACACAAAAGCCACAAGCATCAAAGGAACACTAAATACACAACTACCGGCATAGAACGACACAGAGGGAGGCATCTCGGGGTAGAACGACACCGCGTGTTTATCCCAAAACTTCATCGATCCCTCCGAACATGCAGCCAACGGATATCGGATCTACTCATTTGCTGGAAAGGATTTTACTGAGAGGGTGGTAGATAAGTGGAACAGCTTCCCAGCAGAGGTGGTAGAGGGTAATACAGTGAGGGTATTAAACATGCATGGGATAGACATACGGCTCCTGAATCTAACACGAGACCAACGACTGATTAAGGTTTGAGTCTTTACAGCAGGAGAAACGGGCGACTGGACGGGGGCCGCTAGGGGCCGATCTGCCGGTGGGTTCTGGGTTTCTATGATATGTTTTTTTTAGGAGTTTTTACCTTAACAAAGTTCTCCATGAGGTAGTTGGCTGTGACCCAACCGAAGACCCCCTCGTCCTGACCGGAGAGGATTTTGGCCCCTCGGAAGTCGAAGGGGTAGGATTTCAGCGTGGCGCTGACCGCATCCAGCACTTTGTCGGAAGCCGCCTGATTGGTCCAGCTGTTGAACAGGACGGTACGTGGTCACCAATCAAAAAACACGAGGGGGTAAATGTACAGCTGTCCTAAAACGAGTTCACCCCACTTACTTGAGCAGCCTCATGCCGGCCGTGGCCCCCAGGTAGACGGGGGTCATCGAGTGCCTGCTGGCCGGGACGTCCTTCACCGCTTGCTTCAGGCAGGGCTCCAGACTCTTACCGGCTTCGGGGGGGTCCTGATAATAGCTCGAGATTCCCGGGCCTGCGAAGAATTACCAGAAAGAAACCAATATTCACAGAAATATTTAACAATTATCATAAAAACAGATTTTTTCTAATTATTTCACTTTTTTTTCCCCTCTATGAGCCGGGTGAAAGCCCCACCGTTATGTTTTGGTAAACGCGTTCTTCGAAGGACTCCTCGTTCTGACGCTTTGGCCAGAATACGTTAAGTTGGCCGACTGCCTGGGCTGTTTCTATGGCAACTACAGCCGGGATTGCTCCTGAGCACACTGTCAGCGAGTCGCAGGAGATAGGGCCGGCCCCGGAGCGAGCGTGGATGGAAGTTAATATAACGGAGCATTTTATTATTGTTTAGTTAACCCTGCGGAGACCGTGGCGCTCACCTTCCACGTCGCACATGCTGTGCTGGCTTACGATTCCCGTCTCGTTTTCTTTGTCCGCCGGCCACTTGTATACGAAGAGAGCGGTGTGCGAGGACCCGGCGTCCAGGACGATGCCGTACTGCGAGAGAGACCGGGGGACACCATATCAGACCCGTCCAAATATTTTATTTTCACCTCATCTTCTCCCATCCCTTCTGGGTGGCCGTTCCAAGAATCCACGTAACTATGCCAAGAATGTTATTACACCGGCTTTCTGTGCAGAGTTAAAGAACCAATTTGTGCCCCTAAATAACGTATCGTGTTAAACGTCTTAACCCTTTATGTGCGGAGAAACGTGTTTAGATCTGGGCTGGTCAATTGCCCCCTAAGGCCGGAAGGATAACCTTTACTTGCTTCGCACCTAAACATTAGCGTTCGTCCGACTCAGAAATACATTTTCACTGTCAGATAATTATTTTATGTTTCGGGGTTAAAAAGGCAACAAATTAAATTGGAGAGCGCAGAGCGCTGAGCTGGATCTGCGCCGCGGGGACGGAGAAAAAAGAGTTATTAACGAGGAAACGCTAGAAAGAAAAAAAATAGTTACTAAAAAGCTCTTTTGTTTTGTAAATGAGAAAGCGCGCGGAAATTTCTGGAATCCACCAAACCCCCAATTCCTATAAATACTCACAATGCTGCCCATTGCAGGATAAAAACAGACCCCGGAAAAAAGGAGGGAAAAGTCTTCATTATTAAGTCTGGTTTCTGGAGCGAGAAGCGTGATGGACATTCAGATCCATACTAATCATCCCCCCTCGGGGCTGCCGGCTCTGCTCTCGCCCGCCAAGCCTTTGTGCTCCCATTTCACTAAATATTATAATCATCTAGCGATTTCTATAGCACCATCATACTCTGCAGCGCTGTACAATGTCTTTATACAACACCAGTTTGTTAACCAATAATGCTTCTAATTCAGTTCAAGGAAAAACCCTTTAGAATGGACTTTACTGAGAGGGTGGTAGATGAATGGAACAGCTTCCCAGCAAAGGTGGAAGAGGGTAATACAGTGCGGGTATTAAACATGCATGGGATAGACATACGGCTCCTGAATCTAAGACGAGACCAACGACTGATTAAGGTTTGAGTCGTTACAGCAGGAGAAACGGGCGACTAGACGGGGGCCGCCAGGGGCCGATCTGCCGGCAGGTTCTAGGTTTCTAGACAGGGCGCAAAAAAAAAAAAAAAGCAACCAAAGTCATTATCGGCTTATTGAGTGAAAACCTTCTACCTTCGTTCCTCGGAGACGCCAAGAACGTCAAAGAAATTTGAGGAAAGGTCCGAGGGACTTCCGGGACGGAACCCGCGGTAGAACCCACATTAACGTCACTCTAGATAAAGTAATTGCTTCGGAACCTTCCCAGGAGAGCACATTACGAGAGCACTTACTGAGCGATGGATCACGGGAGGGATTGGGATCAGTTTACTGTATGGATCGTCTCCCAGAGAACAATGAGATGAAAATAAAGAGGACTTGGCCGGACAGAACCGGTCAAAAAAAATAAATAAAAAAACTAAAACGTTAAGTAAATTAAAAAAACAAAAACAAAGAAAACTGGAAAAAAACAGATTCCCTGCAGAAGATGTCCCCTTGGGTCACCTCTGCCGCGTTTCCAGTAAGGTTTCCTGTTTAAGGATGTGCCGATGTTCTGTGCTATTTCGAGACACCCTGAACATATTATGGATGAGCGTTAAAGGTATTAGGAATACCCCGTCCCGGGGCAGTTGTCATGGCCACGTTATTTCTTTACTTTCTTGGCTCTCCTTGGCTGAGGAGCAGAAGGACACAGGATCATTGGACCAGCCAACCTTCAAGATGTCCTGCTCGAAGACCAACCTAGATCCGGGGTCTGGGGAACTTAGAAAGTTCTGTATTCTGGTTAACGAAGAAGAACATTTACAACAATGACCTTAGAGGAACGCCCTACATAGCTGGACCGACGGTCCTTTCCAACTCCAGGTCACAAGACCTTTAATGTTGAGAGGACCTCACGTCTCCTGCTGGTAAAAGTGAATTAATAATAATCCAGATGGTGAGGAACACGGAGCATTCGTCGTCTGGGTTAGATTAGCCGTTGGGTTCCTCACCGCCATGTTGGAACGCGGATACTCCTATAGAATCTCGTCGTATTGAACATGATCTACGTTCTGTCTGAGAGAAACGCTTCCCTGATAGTTGGCCGGCTTCTCGGTTGCTAGGAGGAAATCTCAAAATGAAGAAAAACATCCAAAAAAGAACATTTTTTTGTTGCATCTGGGCTAAATGCCACATAATTTAATGCTATCATGATGAGGCCAAACATTCATAGAGATCTTACTCGCCCCCCCCAGCTCATGTTAACTGAATGAGGGGATTAAACATGCGCGGGATAGACATACGGCTCCTGAATCTAAGACGAGACCAACCACTGATTAAGGTTTGAGTCGTTACAGCAGGAGAAACGGGCGACTAGACGGGGGCCGCCGGGGGCCGATGTGCCGATAGACTGGCTATGTTGTTTACAGGACATTGAGAAGGTCCTGTCGAAAACACTCAACGCTCTTCAAATATTAGCGTTTAGAGACTCGATACTTTGTATGAACTCCTCTCCCTGATCAAGGGGGTAAAAAGTCTACGACTTCAGGACAAACAGCGACAAATCCCTTCAAACCATCAAACAAGTAAAAAAAACACCGGGGTGGGGGCTTCCAAACACAAAGAACGCTGGCAGGCGGAGGACGGATTGTGAAACCCTTTCTTCGTTTTGTTTTTCATTACGTGACGGATCTCGCCGTGAATAGCGGAGGTGCCAATAAACTCTTGGCACGGCCATGCATGCAGCCGAGGGGTGAGCCAGCCTTGTTTCAGCTTCTAAAAGCAAGACCACCAAGCGTTCCATCACCATCGAAAGGTGCAACGATCTACGAGATACTAAAGAACCGCAACGTGATCCGATCCAAATTATTACAGCCGCAAACCCAACCGGGGGCCATTTAAACCCAATTTACTTTCATTGGATTATTTGTGGTTTGATGTCCCCCCCGGGGTTATTTCATTTATTAAAAAGTAAAAGTGTTTAATAATTTCCCCTAATTAAACAGAACGGCCGCCGGAGCCAAGAGACGGACTTTCCGGGTTATTCGAATGATTGTTTCCCCCGAAATCGAGTTTTAAAGAATATTAAAAGCCGTGCTGAGTATTTGTATATCCTGGCAGCGAAATATGGGGCCGATTCCTCCTCGAGGGCCAAACGGAACATCTGCCTTTGGCTCCCGGCTATGGGGGGGGGGGAATTTTACCGAGCCGAGCAGTTTAATTAGAAAAACAAAGGAGGTGCCAAAAAAACTTTATGTTTTCGTCATCGGTTTGTGCTTTCCGCATTTCCATGGAAATCTGCCCAATGAACTCGTTGACTTTTTACCCCCAAGAGCTGAAGAAGATGCCAGATGATATTGAGATTCTGCCCCAGGGGGAGGCTAAACATTCATACCCCGGGAGGGAAGTGTCCATGACGAGGCTGGTGGTCCAACGTCCTTCACAAAGAATGTTGCTGTCGGCCGACGACTTTTACTAACACTCCACCGAGTGCCGGCGTCTCGTAACACCGGCTCAGGACCTTCATTGTCAAAGCCGACTACAACCAATTACCCAAGGGAGCCGGGGTAAAAACCACCGTAATCTACCCCTCAATTCTCTGCAACCAGACAAGGAAGGACGTGATGGTGGAAAAAAATATCAAAGAATAACTTCTTCTCAGGAACCCAAAAGCAAGGAAATTACTCCTAAAAAGAGGCCCCTAACAAGCATTAACGTCTTGGGTTACTGGAAATAATCCATACCCCGGAACCATGAATGAACTACAGCGCTGGGGGGGTAATTACCCCCCCAGCGCTGTATACAGTAATTACCCCCCCAGCGCTGTATACAGTAATGTCGGTCGGCGTAAAAAACCTGCGTTTCTCTCATTTTGTTCCAATAAACTCCCTTTATCTGCAGTTCTGGAGCCGCCGCTGCTGTCAGTCATGTGATATTTTGGGTGACTTTCCCGGCTCAAACACCACACTGAGCTGATGCTTTATGGCGATGCTAATGAAGTCCGTTCCTCCATAGACTTTCATTAGTCAGTGAGTCCAGCTGGGTGATTAAGACTGAGCCATTCTATTGTTCCCCACAGGCGGTATGATAAGGAGTCGGGGTGTTTAGTAGATTGGGGATCAGATAACAGAGAGAGAATCATACAAACGGCTGAAAACATTATATTATGGGGCAAAAACTACAACTGGGGTAAAAAAAAAAAAAAAAAGACAACAGAGCGAGATTTGAGGAAACATAGAAATAGAAAATCCCCTTTAGAATATTTTTTCACAGTATGTCTGACGCTGGTGGATGCAGAATAGGGGGGGTTATTAACGCTTTGTTTGCCCCCATAGAAGTCACAAGTAGGAAATAAGTTTTAAAAAGTCAAGAAATGACACCTATCGGTTCTTCTCTCCACCACATCCTCTGTGCTTCCGCTTCCTGCAGCCACCACGTCCTGCCGCCGCGTTCGCCGGCTCGGAGGATTTCTTTTTCTTTTTTCGGTGAAGTTTCAAAATCTGGTTATTTTTGTATATTTTTAAGCTGTTGGAGTAAAAGCTAACAACGCAAAGAACGTGCAAAAAACGTAAATCAAATAAAGTATAAAATACTAAATAATTCCAGGAAAATCAACGCAGGAAAAAAGACTTTAAACGTTTTATCTGCGGAGGATCTGGAGAAAAAGCAGGACGTTCGCTTAAAAACGCGTTGCCCAATCCACGCAGAAAAGCAGTAAGGAGAGACCAGCGACGGATTTCCATTACTGGGGAATCCCCCCCCCCCCCGAGTGTGGAGTCTCCGGGCTCCGATACCGGCCACCGACAGGTTAAACGTTTAATCCGGTTTCGTCTTTCACTCTGAGAATTGGATTTCCAAAGCGCCAAATCCGTCTTCTATAACCGGATCAGAAGAAATCAACGGAACCTCTGCCGGTAAGAGGACCGCCGAGGCGCCGGCGCCTCGATCCAATTACTCCAAGGGACCTATTTTTGAAAGTTACGCAATGGCGGCTCTCTAATTGGCTTTGGCCGGCGGCCCTCGAGGATTGCTGGCCAACGGATGTTGGGTTGTAAAGGACCTCGTCTGGACAGATGGTCAATGGAATCTAGCGTACTCTCGGAGGCTACTACATCGCATTACATGCATGCCTGAAAGCAGCTGCACATGATATGAATGTAGAGCGCACCGCCGGAATTCCGACACTCCCATGGAGACCCACCATCCACGATTGTATTATTTCAGGGAAACTTATGTTTTTTTTCGGGGCATTAATATGGACGATGAGCTTCCTGCGTTAGGAACCTTTTCACCCCCAGGGCTTTTAAAGTAACCACGTGGTGTTATAAACAGAACGTCCAGAGGTTCTGACTGGGGCTTTACGAGACTGGAGAATGTTGGTAGCTATTGGTGTCACTGAGGGGCATTTAGAAGAAGAATAATGGGGTTTATTTACCCCGTTTAGTTTATAAAGCCGTTTCCTGCTGTTTCTATACACATTATCGGGGCTTTTAGGGCTGTAGAACCCTGCGATCCCCTCATACCCAGCAAACATTCTGACCTCCTAGAAAAGAGGGGCATCAGGGGAGGAGAGAGGGGCATCAGGGGAGGAAAAAGGGACATCAGGGGAGGAAAGAGGGGCGTCAGGGGAGGAAAAAGGGACTAGTCGAGCTTTCCAGGGACACTGGGGGATATGTGGCTGTAGAATAAAGCAGCACACCATAGATTGTTATCTTTTGCAAATATGAACCTCTCCCAAGTCGCATCTCGACAGCTGGAAAAGCCGGTGATATCTGCAGCATTGGTGGCGGGTTGGTGCGATCTGTAAATATGACTCTCGCGCTAAGGAATGCCGGAGGGAGGGCTCCCCAAACCTGCTAATTAATCAATCAATCAATGATTCCTTCTCCAAATCAGCCTCAGTCAGGACTTTTCAGAAAAGCCAACTCGCATGCCCTCGCCCGTAACTGGTAAAGTCTCTAGCATGCGCATGCCCTCGCCAGCAACTCGCACATTAGACCCCTTTATGCAGCTAATCACCAGACTTCTAAGGTAATAGACCAAAGAGTGACGGAGAAGGAACACGGGGGGGGATACGACGAAGGAGCACGACTGGGGGGGGGATACGACGAAGGAGCATGACGGGGGGGGTAAGGAAGGGGAAGATATTTAAAGGAAGAGACACTAGAATTAGGATTGAGGATAGTGAGGAATGTGACAGCCAGGAAAGGGAGCGCTATACAGCGGGATCAAATAGCAACAAATGGAGAGCTGGGGCCGAGGGCCGCTCACACCTGATCTGCCATAAGTATAGTTAATGTATTGTCCTAGGGGTTATTTCAGGCCGCAGCTGCAGTGCATTCAATGCCGTCATTCACACGGAGGCAGCCAAAAAAAAGAATCCTGCGCATGGACCCCGCGTTCCGTCTTCCTGACCTGAGGGACAACTCTATGGATAAAAACACTGGATGGAGACGGAGACGGAGACGATACAGATGTTTATCCAGGGGTGGGAGAGGAAAAAGAAGAGCGAAAGGGTGGAGCGCAGGGTGAAAGCCCCAGGCAGGGGCAACACAATGAGGGGAAAACAAGGTATTACCCCTGGCGGGGCAAACACGGCATGAGAGCGAGGAACCAAGGCTGAGGGACACCGGCGGCCATACTAGCCGTCATTTGGTCCGATTAAATATCTTTCTACGATATAATTAATTACTCTGAATCTCCTTTAATAAAAGTTATATTCTGAAAGTTGATATTTTTGGAGAAATGTATTTAAATGAATGGATTTACAAACAAAACCCCATCCGGCCCCCGTCTAGTCGCCCGTTTCTCCTGCTGTAAAGACTCAAACCTTAATCAGTCGTTGGTCCCGTCTTAGATTCGGGAGCCGTATGCCTATCCCATGCATGTTTACTACCCTCACTGTATTACCCTCTACCACCTCTGCTGGGAGGCTGTTCCACTTAATTACTACTAAAAATTCCTTACATTACTTCTAGCATAGTATATAAGGACTAAGAACAATTGCCTATCCCTTGCAGCTCAAGGGATTCCCCCGTCGCAGTCCATAGGGATCTAAACAATGTTCAGACGTGTTTCTGTTACTAGCGCTGACGACGCAGGAATGAGCTGGAATATCCATTTGCTAATTATATACGTTGTCTGTGGGAGATGCCATCTGTCTGTAGTCAAAATACCCCCCCCCGTCCTCCCCTCCCTATATAATAATAATAATAGTAACATATGGTCCATAGCATCCTTCCAGCCTAGAACCTCTAGTACCCCATTTATCCACTATATATATATCTGCAGCTTACAGCTGTTCTAGAGTAAGGACCCCTATTTATAACTATTTTGCATGAAATACCAATTATTTTTGGGATTAGGTAGGGTTTGGGGTCCCCGTCGGACACAGGTTGGAGAAGTAATAATAAAGCAGAATACGAGTGGTGAGCAAGGCTGTGTCGCCGCTGTTGCAGTAGCGTTGTACTGTATATAATAAGCAGACGGCCGTCTGGTATCGCAGCAGAGGCTCAGCGGTCCAGGGAAAAGCCGTCGGTGGAGGACAGGTCCGCTGGAAAGCTCTTGGATCGGAACGTTCTGTTCTGATACAGGGGGGTTATAACGTTTCACAGAAAATGCCGTATAAATCGATGCGTTTACAGCTCAGACGCCGCGTCTCGGGGCGAATCAAAGCCTCCCTTGTCCGTATTTTCATCCCGATAAACGCGAATCCCTAATCTGCTGAGGCAGAAAGCGAGGGGATGCCAAGGGAGCCCCAGGGAAGAAAGCGAGGGTGATGCCAACTACCCCGGCTGGGGCATTCAGCGGCAGAGCCATAATAACTAAATCGGCTTTACAGCGCTGCGGAATCTGTCGGTGTTTTATAAATAAATTATAATATTAATAATAATAATAATAATAATAATAAATACAGTATGTGACAATGAGCGTTTCCATGAAAGCCGATACCCCTCAGAGGAATGCGGACTCAAACATATAAAAGCATGCGGTACTTTGCACACAGAGACACCTTCTTGTTTTGCTTCTGCTGTAGACTACAACTCTCATCATGCTCAGCCATAATAATGAGACGGGGCGGTGCATTTCATTGCAAAAGGTAGGTATCGTCTGGTACCCCCCCTTCCCCGCGTGGGCTACCGCACCCATTCTGATCACGTTATATAGAGCATTGTAGCTGACTGCTCATGATGGGAGTTGTAGTCCACAGCAGCCAGGGACCCCAAAGATACCCTCTTGACAGATGACAAAATTAGGAATCAGGTAAATCCTGAGACCCAAAACAAGAATAAAAAAAAAGCAGAAAAAAAACTAAACAAAACAAAGCAAGAATATAAATAAACAACTGTAACAATATTTACACCAAACAAATAAACAATTGCAACAATGTAACAATATAACAATATAACAATGTAACAATGTGACAATATAACAATGTAACAATATAACAATGTAACAAGTGACAATAGCTGGGATTCTGCTCCTTCTTTGCATTTACCTTAAAGTCTGGGGTCCCTTTGATGTCTTTGGTGGGTGGCAGGGCCAGGAGCAGGATCCCTATTACCCCCACCAGGCAGAGGGCAGCTGGCAGGGCCAGGGCAAGTAGCTTCTTAGCCATTGCTGGGGCTGGGGGCAGCTGTGAGGATCCAGGAGCCTGCAGCCCTTACAAGGAGCCCAGGGCTGGGGCGGAGACTCCACTCAGCCCGCTTCTGATTGGCCAGGGAGGTGCAAAAGGGCTTTTAAAAAAGGCTTGGAAACCAGCCCAGGAAAGAAGCAAACCTCCTCTCAGTGTGAAAGCAGCGGGGCAATTAAAGGGAAAGCACCCCGCATACAAAAAACAAGACACATTGGACCAGAATGCTCTGCGCATGCTTAGAACTTAACGTCCATGGTGTTCAGCCCCATCTCTTCTTGCAGGGTGCTGTCTGAGCGTGATGGGAGTTGGACTTCCACAACACTGGCGGTGATAGCAGCTGCCTGTCAGGAGCCTAAGGGGTGGCATTAAAAGGGTGGCTTTAAGACAGGGGGCAGCCGACAGATGTGTTGCTGAGAATAATGGGAGTTGTAGCTCAAGGCACAGTAGGGGGAGAACGATTGGAGTGCTAGAAAAGGGAATGCGCCCCAACACCCAGGGGTCCCCGCAAACTCAAGGAGACTTTAAATCCTCGTTATTCACCGAATAAATGATTTGTTCTGGGATTCAGAACGACCTAGAAGTCCCTTTAGGGCAAAGTTAACAATAAACGGAAAATTCCACCTTTTTTTATCCTGGCGAAAGTCCTTTTTATGATCCAACAAGGCAGCTTTAACTACAATCCCCACAATCCTCAATCAGAGCTGGATGGGGATCATGGGAGTTGCAGGTGGTATGTAGTTGGGGGTCATTGTTTGAATGATTGGACTCAGGTTTCTGTTACTACTCACTGAAACCGGATTTATCGCTTTATTCCAGAGGTTTGGGAAAAACGATAAATTCTTCTGACTGCAAATAAAACGTTTTTCTCAGCTTAAAAACAAAATTCTTATTAATATTTGATGTAAAACGCGCGGCGGGGCGATGTCTGTGACTACGAAGGAGCGACGCGGAAGAATAAATATAAAAAGTGGGTCATTCACTGAAGGCTCTGATATGTCTGAGGATAATGTGGCAATACTGACAGTTCGGCTTTAACCCTATAAACCCCTTATTTGCCATCAAAGTGATGCAGAGGGAGGAGGCCACGCGGAGGAACGCACAGCCCGGCTGCAAGGGATTCTGGGAGGCCACGCAAAAGAACGCACAGAGATCTATTCACTAATACCACGTTTGCTATAAGGGTGTAATTTTTGCCCTTTAACACTTTGTTGGCCGTGGAGGGGATGGTGGGAAGCGCCGCGAAAGCAAACAGCCTTTCACAGCCAAACGGAATAAAACGAATCATAACAAAATGTCAAGACTTTGGGACCATCGTTCATCGAGAGGCGACAAAGTCATTTCGTATCACAGGAACAACCTGGTGAACGTTCCATTAGGAAGAGGAAACCTTCCAAGAATCACTCAGAGCGTCCGGGTTCCATATAACGTCCTCCTGCGCCTAATAACAAGGACGGGAATACGTATTAGTAAAAGAAAATACCCCAAATGCTTACATTCTATTAAAGCATAATTATTCTTCACTGATGGGGGTGGTGGATAAGTGGAGCAGCCTCCTAGTAGAGGTGGAAGAGGGTAATACAGCGAGGGTATTAAACATGCGCGGGATAGACATACGGCTCCTGAATCTAAGACGAAACCAACGACTGATTCTAACGGGGTTCTAACCATAGTCTTTGTTTTCTATTTGGTGTCAGTAAGACGGACGGACGGACGGCCATCTGATTGAGGTCTTAGTTAACAATGGCTTTTACTTTGCCATAAATCCATCAGCAGGTGGGGGTTTGGAGATTCCGTGAGGTCACCTGACCGCCTACAATGGAGACCTCCCCATGATGTTAAGGTAAGAGAGTGCGTTGAAGGTCATTGATGGGGTCGGGGTCAGTGTCGGCGGAGGGGGGGTAGAATTTCCAGTATAGCCACAAGATTGTGACTGTCACCGGATCATTGCCCTGGGGCAATGTGTGCGAGCATGTGTGTGTGTGTGTGTGTGTGTGTGTGCAAGTGCGTGTGTGTGAGTGTGTATGTGTTAGTGTGTGCGAGCATGTGTGTGTGCGAGCATGTATGTGTGTGTGAGCGTGTGTGTGTGAGCGTGTGTGTGTGTGTGCGAGCGTGTATGTGTGAGTGTGTGTGAGCGTGTGTGTGTGAGCGTGTGCGAGCGTGTATGTGTTAGCGTGTGTGAGCGTGTATGTGTGAGCGTGTGTGTATGTGTTAGTGTGTGCGAGCGTGTGTGTGTGCGAGCGTGTATGTATGTGTGAGCGTGTGTGAGCGTGTATGTGTGAGCGTGTGTGTGTGTATGTGTTAGTGTGTGCGAGCGTGTGTGTGTGCGAGCGTGTGTGTGTGCGAGCGTGTATGTATGTGTGAGCGTGTGTGAGCGTGTATGTGTGAGCGTGTGTGTGTGTATGTGTTAGTGTGTGCGAGCGTGTGTGTGTGTGATCGTGTGTGTGTGTGTGTGAGTGAGCGTGTGTGTGAGCGTGTGCGAGCGTGTATGTGTGAGCGTGTGCGAGCGTGTGCGAGCGTGTGCGAGCGTGTGCGAGCGTGTGCGAGCGTGTGCGAGCGTGTGCGACGTGTGTGTCTTCTCGGAATCACACACTCAGTTCTCAGAGGTTTAATCCTTGAAGCTCTATATAGAGAGTTTTCTCCATTTGTTTTTTAACAAAAACAAGTCAAATATTTACAATTCTGGAATAAAGGCGTTACGTAGAACTTTCCATTTTGGTGAACAGTGGCGCCGTTGCCATAGCAACCAATGGATTCTTTTTACTGGATTATTGTTTTATTTTGTCTTTTAATACCCAAAATACAAAGATCTGCTTTCCTTCCACCCCTCCCGAGTCGGATGGCGTCTTCTCCCGTCTCTCGTCCTCGGCCGTACCCCGCGCCCAGGGCCTGGATAATTTCCGACGTGGCATCTCCGCCGCCGCGATCCCTAATTCCTTCTTTGGTATCAACTGGAAGTGCGGCTGTGATTCTAACGAAGGAATAAATTGTAAGCGAAGCGGGATCTGCAGACGATCTCCTGCGAAGATTCCTTACGATATCGCTAATAAACGCAGACGGAAAATACCGCCCGGGAATCGTATAAACAAGCGCCGCCTGCGAGAAGCACAATATTATCCGGACCGTTACATTGTATCCGCCAAACGCCTGACATCTGCTCATCTGCATAACATTACCCAGAATCCCGAGCAGGTGGGTGACAGGCGAGCCCCGGGGGCGGCCATCGTCTCGGGCCAAGTTGTTCCTGTGGTCAATCTGCTTGGTCCGTGGATAGTGATGGCGGAAAAGAAGCAATCGCCCCATCTCGCCCGCCTTCTTACATCCCCTTTTACTTAGTAATTGTTATGGACACCCCGAGCTTTCCTATTGTATTTGCTCAAACTAGTTCCGCTGGAAGTCTACTCCCAGTATCCACTACCCTTTCTGTAAAGTCGAATTTTCTCACGTTACCCCATAAATAAATCTAAAATGTCAGCAGGCGGAACGGTTTCCGTCTTACCAGCGGCTGCATATAAATTCTAGTCCCGTAGCTCTCCCCCGACGGCCCGCGTATATATTATATATTGTATAGAGGCGAGCACAGCCAGGACCCCGTTCTCTTTAAACATATATATATATACAGTATATTTATATAACATAAGAGGGTATGGCCAGGACTCTGTACCCTTTAAAGATCCCCCCGAAATAAGCTTCTCACGCCCTACGAATCAGAGGTCATCACGGGATCTCCATGAACCCAATAAACCTCGGGGTGACGGTTTGGGCAGCTCCCTTTGGTTTGAAATAAATTAGAAAAATTCTTTTGGGGCGTTGGAATCCTATAAATTATCAACAAAGTATCAGCGACCTTACGTAACCCACGGCAACAATGAGGTTCCTCCACATTTCACTGATATCAGAGGGCAGCTCTTTCCATGCGAGGAGAGACGAGTCTGGAGAGGTTGTGTTCATGCGTCTTGTGATGTTATATGTCTTTGTGCGTTCGTGAATAATGCGATATAACCGGAACGTATATCCCTGTAGGTATGGATAGAAGCCAAAGCTGGAGGCAACTCTACCTTCTTCCCACAGGAAGACAATCACACGGACGTCAAAAATTCCACTTCACGGAAACAAGAGAAACAACGTTTTCCAGCTAACTAAACCCAAACGATGTCCATGTATATTTCTGAGTCCCTCATATATGAGATATATTGTATCTCGCAGATCATTTAAGAGCTGACCTCAACACAACGTAATATCGTGTTGACTTTCTAACACGTAGCCCCACCGGTGAGCAGGAACGTGGAGTCTTCTCCTCTCATAGGACCTCGTTTCAGTGGAAGATGATGCACTTTGACCAGGTTCCACGCATGGAAGGTTTATCATATATGTGGAGGTGACACGTAGACTGGAGGGATTATGGTAAAGAGGCTTTCATCTGGTATCCTGCACCTAAAAACATTCCTCCCATCAAGTAAAACTAGAGTCTACATCCATGGCTGGTTTGGCCATGGCTGAATGAGCTAATAGCTATGGGGATCATGGACAACCTGCCTGGTTCCCTACGACGTACCGAGGCCAAGTTCTTCCAAGAAAGGATAACATTAAATGGAATAAACGGAATCTTGAGTTTGACGGCATTATCTTTTTTAAGAGTCGCGAGAGATCTTGGTGAACCCAATAAACCACAAAGTCATGTTTTGGGCAGGTCTCCGATCTGACAAGCTCTTTGTGCTCCATCAGGTCCCAGCAGATTATCGGCGTTGTATTGATTACCCATGGGTTGGGATGTGGCCCTTCCACATTTTACTGAGGTTAGTAAACGGAACTTTGTGTGAATGTTGGTAAATAATTCACTTAGTCACGTTAATAAACATTATTCCTATGATATCACTACATTCCAATATTAATGCAGAACATCAAACCTCCCTTCACATTCTACTATTCTTTAAAGTCATTGCAGGAACTCCCCGTCTGTCACACGAAGGGGCAATAAATCATTTTAAAATCCTGTTATAATTACTGGAGTCTGTCCTAAAAAGCTTGCACTTCTTCTTTGGTCGTTAAATTATCTCCCCCCCCCGTATGTGGTCAGCAGTCCCCTCTACGGTAAAAGCGTGAGTTATGGGACGACAGTTGGCGCTTTGGAGAAGACTCCATCAGCCAGCAGGTAGAATGCCGAATTAGTCTCCCCCATCGCTACTCTTCGTGATCCTGTGGCTCCTGAGGGCCCCTAATTTGGAGTAAGTGAGACAGTTTATCCCATCACATGCCGAAGAAACCCTCGATTCCTACGGAGCTTGAAAAGACGAACAAGAGCAGGAAAGGTTGGTTATGGACGTTTGTGAAGAAACATTAATCAGGACGGCATTCGCCTCCGAGGCGTCTTTCCATCCGCGTCGCTGCACTCAGTGACAGCTTGAGCTCGGTCATGGCTTAACCTTAAGTGTCAGGGCTTTCACTCCACTCTCATACGGGATGTAAGGAAGCCTCCCAGCAGAGGTGGTAGAGGGTAATACAGTGAGGGTATTAAACATGCATGGGATAGGCATACGGCTCCTGAATCTAAGACAAGACCAACGACTGATTAAGGTCTTTACAGCAGGAGAAACGGGCGACTAGACGGGGGCCGCCGGGGGCCGATCTGCCGGCGGGTTCTGGATTTATGTTTCTTTGTTTAAATTACATTTAATGAGGTTACTAAATATTGTTAAACGTATTGTTTTTTCCCGTGCGAAGCCCTCCACAGACTCCAGAACCCCCCGATGTATTTCAGGGCTGCCGCACGCAAAGCAAAAACACACGGATGTTGTCAGGGGGCTCCGTGTCCTCGGTGGGCTCCTCCCTGGGCCGGCGTGCGTCTGGAGACGTGGGGCCGCTGCACATGGTTATTCGGTTACTGATCTAAGCCCCGGGCCGCTGGCAGAACCCTGGCCGGCAGCGCAGAGTCCGGAACGACTGTGAAGACACAGAAGGGCTGCCGATCCGGATCGTCCAGAGCCGGAACAACACCATCTCCCCCAAGACAGAGAGTGTCCATTACCCCCCACCCCGGCCCCCCGGGCCCTCCAAGCCCCTGCTAAGCCGATCCGCCAGGTTTTAGGGGCAAAAACATTTAAGGGCCCCATCAGAATTGCAAGTTCTAGAGAATCTTATTATACAGAAACAAAGTAACAATATTTATGATCACAAGAAAAAAAAGATACATTATTTATAAAGATCCAATTCTCTTTATCCCCTCCCTCCCACAGCCTCTGAGCGGGGCCCTTAGGCCATCGGGGCCCTTGTCGGGTTAAATGGTAGACCTCTCTGGACCCCAAGCTTTTCTCATAGACTCCAGGGTCTGATTTCGAGCTGCTCTATCTTCTCTGGCCAAAAGAGCTTACAGTCTGTTTATGGTAAATTCAAAGAAGGTTATTTGGTTTTTTTTCCCCTCCTCCACCTGCCTGATGAACAGTGACCTAAGAGGGGGTTAAACACCGGACCCTCTGAGTATTGAAGGGCCTGAACTCCTATTTTATCCTCCTCCAGCACGTAATAGGTTAATTTGGCACAAATAACCTCAAGTTGTTCTCCATTCATTGACGGAAGTCACTTTAAGGAGGTCAGAAGCGTTAGGAGAGAAAAGCTTCCCTTAAACCCATTAATATGGTTTATTGATGGCCGCCTTTTAACCCTTTCAGTGCCAGAAACATTCGGTTACATTTGGAAACAATTTTAAAATTCCGATGTCGGAGGAAACGTAACTCGCTGGGTTCAGGGGGATTAGCTGCACGCATTTCAAGAATCTGATGTCCTAGGGGGGATCTCCGTGCGGATCTTGTCTCTGCCGTTCAACCCTTTGAGTGCTGGAGGGGTAGGAAATGAATTACACAAACAAACGCTTATTGCTACTCTAGATCGTAAGCTCCCGTGCGCAAGGTCCTCCTCGCCTCTAGTTTCTGTAAGTCAAAGTGTAATGTTAATGTTTTTTGGTACTGAATAATTTTTTATCCATCAGAACCCTAAAACTCAAGGGTTATATATATATATATATATACTGCGGAATATCCCCCCCCCCCCGAGTCATCTGTTCCCAATCTGGGAATTTACCCCAAACTTCACTTTGCTCTTTGCTAATTCTTCAAAAAATCTGACGGCGGAAAACACATCGGATTTCTTTAATAAATCCCCTGAGAGTTTGTTACGGAATAAAAAATATTATATATTATTGTTATTGCTATTATTATTTAAATATTATTATTATTTATTATTATTACTATTATTATTTATTATCATTTATATTATTTATTATTATTACTATTATTATTTATTATCATTTATATTATTTATTATTATTACTATTATTATTTATTATTATTACTCTTATTATTATTACTATTATTTATTATTATTTCTATTATTATTTATTATTATCATTTATATTATTTATTAGTATTACTATTATTATATCTTCTTCTTCTTGGTGGAAAAGCTCTTCCCACAAACTCGAGTTACATCGACCCAGTAAATCCATCTTCCATCAAACTCTCCGTCCCGCCATCCATAATTCATCAGCGTCGGCGGTTATTATTACTGAGAGGCGCTGGTTCCGTGCGATCGCCTGCTGGTCGGGAACCCGGCTGGGTACTAAATAATACAGGTCAAAAGATCAATAAAGGAACATGTATGGAAACATGATGTGTTAGATGGAATGGAAGGAAGTTTTACTTTACTGAGAGGGTGGTAGATAAGTAGAACAGCCTCCCAGCAGAGGTGGTAGAGGGTAATACAGTGAGGGGATTAAACATGCATGGGATAGACATACGGCTCCTGAATCTAAGACGAGACCAACGACTGATTAAGGTTTGAGTCTTTACAGCAGGAGGAACGGGCAACTAGATGGGGGCCCTAAAAGCAGCCGGGGAAGGGGACGGTTTTACCCGCGGCGTAGAAGAACATGCTTTGTTTTGATGGGAGAACCTGCACCATTGCTGGGTCCTTTCTGGGCACCGTCTTTAGTTGCTGCCCATGATTTGGCAGAGAGCCCCCGGGGGCTCATCCTGTGACCCGAGTGATACAAAGAATCAGACATCAGGCTTTTGGCTTCTCATCAGAGTTACTTCTGTTTTCTGCAATCATAGACCGGAAGTGCTTCGTCGGCATCTTCTTACCGGTGAGCCGCTGGTTAGCATGTTCTTACCGGTGAGCCGCTGGTTAGCATGTTCTTACCGGTGAGCCGCTGGTTAGCATGTTCTTACCGGTGAGCCGCTGGTTAGCATGTTCTTACCGGTGAGCCGCTGGTTAGCATGTTTTTAGCGGTGATGCCGGCAGCAGGAAGTTGGTCAACGGAGGAACCTTTTTGAGGAACGTCTTGAGAAGAAAACCACATCTCAGCTTCCTTCCTGAGGTTCCTTGGTTACCCGGCTAGTGGCTACCAAACATTTGGGATCACGAAAGTATAAAAGAATGGAGATCAGCAAGTTCCCCCTCCCCCCACGGCCGGGGGTCTTCACTTCTCCGAGCTCCGCTTCATGGCGTATCCGGCGCGGTTTAATGTATGCATTCAGTGCATTATATGGAGTTCATGTTTTTGGATACATTATGGCCAATGGTGGCCGCGGTTTCTATCCATTTGCCCACCTATGATCCAAAACTTGCCCCGGGGCAGGAAGCCATAGCAGACCTTCAAAGGCAAAGAATGATGGTCATGGTGAGCGATACCGGCGCCGGCGATACCGGATCTCAATCAGAGCCGCTTTGGGGGCCGCGATGATGATTTTCAGTCCTTTGAAGGTCAGCGCGCCGAGACGTCTCGTCCCCCGAGCTCCTTATTGTTTGTCGGTGGCACAGATGGCCCTCGCCGGCCCGGAGATCACATACCACGGCGGTCCGGGTGTCTGATGTGGTCGGCAGCGTCAGCTCTAGGAATGTTATTAATGTTATTAAACATGGCGGCTCCGGCCCATTGTCCATTCATGAAGGCGATCTGTGAATCCTGAACGAGAACAGAGCGGGGACGATGGGAGTCAATCGCGGCTTGGGAGGGGGGGCGGGATAGCAAATACCCCCCTTTTCTTATACTTCCACATGTGGCCCTCTTGAGTTTAGACCTTGCTGGCAGATCGGCCCCCGGCGGCCCCTGTCTAGTTGCCGTTTCTCCTGCTGTAAAGACTCAAACCTTAATCAGCCGTTGGTCTCGTATTAGATTCAGGAGCCGTATGTCTATCCCATGCATGTTTAATACCCTCACTGTATTACCCTCTACCACTTCTGCTGGGAGGCAGTTCCTCTTACCTACCCCCAGCACCCAGTAGTGATGATTTTATTGAAATGGTCCGAGCGGCCTAGACCGCATTTGTCATGAAGTCTGTTCCACGTATCTACCACCTTTTCAGTAAAATAAAGCTTCTTTCTCCTTGTTCTCAAACTACCTGTCACTCTCATAACTCCAGCCATAAAATCCGGCCCCACCAGTGACCTCTGAATTCTGCAGGAAAAGTGACTTTTTTTTACTTCTGCCCCAGTTTTGAACATTCTAAATATTCTCTATTCCCAGAAACACGCCGCCCGTCATCGTGAACACGCCACATGAGTCTCCATTACACGCCTGCAGGGTCGATATACACGCTCACCGCGTGTGCCTTGGTATACAGATCGGGCACAGAATGCAGCGGTTGGACATCGGCCACGGAACGTCACGCTCCGCTGGTTACATTACCAAAACCTCAATTAAATGTCAAAAAAAACCTTAAAAAAACAAACAAACAAACAAACAAAAATAAATAAATAAAATAATAATAATAAAATAATAATAAAATAATAATATAATGATAATATAATGATAATGTGGCTACTCAGTAGCGCTTAAAAAAAATCTGTTTCTACCGTAAATTGTTTAAACATTTTTTGGCAGTTTTTCAGGTATTTTAAGAATAACTACGTGTTGGGGTTGTTAGGAGAAATACTTAACCATCTCCTCTCTGGAGTCCTCCAGAAAGAGAATGAAAAATCACTTTTTTGTTTAATATGCTATGTAATAATATTATTGTAACTGAATCATATAGATACAATGTATCGCATTTATATTATATATACGGGATATTATTTATATATAGATACATAGAGAGGAGAATGCTGGGTATTCATGAAGCGCGAGCGAGCAGGGACTTCCAGATGAATATATCCTTTTTTTTTTAATGTATAAGCACTTTGTACAGCGCTGCGGTATCTGTTGGTGATATAAATGAGAATAACGACGGTGTTCGGCTTCTGTAGGACCGGTTCTTCCGCTGCCGGGAGATTTCTCATTCATGCAGATCAAAGACGCCGAGGATTACCTACGGAAAACAAAAAAAAGCTTTGAAGTCGGCCGGTGGCAGCGTGATCGGGCACGTGGCCCCCGCGCCGGGGGATTTGGTTAAAGAGACGTTTGATGCTGGGGTTTCTGGGCCGCGCTCGTCACGTGGGACACGTGGACTCCATACCCGCACGGCAAGACCAAGGATCCTTCCGGATCTTCACATCCGTGGGCTTTCCTTTCGTGGCCACTTACTGCCCGGTAGATTTCAGCCTCGACGATACCCAGTCGTTTGTGCACTTCCGGCACTCCTAAGGATCTCCTCCTACTTTCCGTGTTCCGCTTCAACCACAAAACATCTTATGAAGATCCCAAAAGTTGTTAAGGGATCATCCAATCAAAAAGAGGTGGCCATATGCATGATGGGAAAAAGTGACAATAAGTCATACAGAATTCCGAAGGGACGTGGAGAACGTGGAGAACGTGGAGAACGTGGCCCTTTAGACAGAACGTTACGGGGCGAGAGGTCGGCTGTGGGGAGGACCTGCTCTTCACGATTCATTGTGTGGATGTTACATTGTAGCTCTTCTCCCACAAGACAGAACCCGCTATGGAATCCTCCCGGGGGGCTTCATTGTGGCCAAGTTGACGCGTGACACAGACAGGGGCCGTCGACTTGACCTCAGGTAGATGAGTGGGGGGGGGGTTCATGAAATTCCTGGATTTTTGTCCCATGAAGCTGATCGTCTCCCGAATTCTGGAAATGCTTATTTTTTTTTATAGGAAAATTGAAAGTTTTCCTATAAATGTAAATATGTAAAAGATCCCAAATAAGCAGAATTGTGACAATAAAATCTCATTTTCTTCTCGTCGCTCTCAGTGACATTCAAAGCGGGAACGTCTTCTCGATGGCGGCAGAGCCGTGTTGTCAGCGGGGCCCCATTTAGTGTTAATTGACGCCGATTTACCTGAGGTTTCCGGTTCTTTCCGTGTACAGCGGCTTCGGCCTCTTTAGTCTTCGCAACACTCCAGAGATACATTTCCCCACCGGACCAAGCAGTGCAGTGACATCGTCCGATGACATCATATCTCTTATTTAACTCTTTTATACCAACGCATCGTCTAACTCTACGTCCCCAGTGTTAAATACCCTTAAGGCAGTGTGTGGGGGAGGGGTGCGGGATGCGTATAACCCGTTCTCCCTCCCTTTAAGTCATCTGATCTCTCCAGCTACAAACTCGACTTGACCCATCAGAGTAACATAACTGTGCACGTATTTCCCTTCCGCTTCTCCTTAAATAACCTTACTGTGTGTTTTTTTATCTTTAGATGGAATGAAAGGAAGTTTTACTTTACTGAGAAGGTTATAGATACGTGGAACAGCCTCCCAGCAGAAGTGGTAGAGGGCAATACAAAAAGGAATTCAAACATGCATGGGATAGGAATACGGCTCCTGAACTTACAGCAGGAAACAACTAGGAGACTGCATGGGGCTTGATTGAACCCCCAGGGGTTAAAGCCCTAGGTACAAAAAGCACTGAAGCCCCCTACCCCCAGACAGAGCACAGGCGGGGCAAGTGTCCCGCCCCTGAGGTTCTAACATTTCTTTAAAGCACCTTTTAGACAAAAGCACACAAGTGTTCTGCCCCAATAATACAGTTATCCATAGGAGCGATCTGCCCTATATCAAAACATAGCCCCTCCCACCTCACCCAAAACCCCTCCCATGAGGTTCCATGGATTTCCTAATTAGAGTAAAAGGGGGCTCTCGGGGTCACTGCTCTCCCATTCATGAAACCGGCCTCATACAGGCCAAAAAAAAAAACAAACCCCAAAATCTTCTACCAGCTGAAGCTCCATTAAGCTCATTCCGGTGATTCGTTTAATATTTTGGAACGCAGCTGAGATTTAAAGCGGTGATTCTTCACTGACGTCCCCGGGGTCTTCACTTCAAACCAATTTCGGCAAATAGTTAAAAGGTGTAAACCGTAGCAACAGAATCTGCAGTAAAAGAGCTGAATTTTGGTTCCAATCCCCCCTCTGGTGGATAAAATGAGAACAGCCCAGAAAATGTCATTATCGTATCGATTTTAATGTTAAAAACAATCACTCGGCTGCAAAGGTTTTCCTGTACATTACAGAGGAGCGGAAAATCTACAAATACAGCGAAAAGTTATGAAAAACAAATATATTTCTGTCCGATGCAAATTTCGATTCATAAAACCATTAAAATAGCAGATCTGGCGTAAAAATGGAGTGCGATTTCTAAAAAGTGACAAAAGGATCCCCAAACCCGTGACAAATCTGACATAAAAACATTTCCAGGCCAAGGGTAAATAACAGGCGAAACATATACATCATCCAGGGTGTGTGTGTGTGAGCATGAATGTGTGTGAGCATGAATGTGTAAGTGTGTGAGTGTGAGCATGAATGTGTGTGTGAGTGTGAGCATGAATGTGTAAGTGTGTGTGAGTGTGAGCATGAATGTGTAAGTGTGTGTGAGCATGAATGTGTAAGTGTGTGTGAGCATGAATGTGTAAGTGTGTGTGAGCATGAATGTGTAAGTGTGTGTGAGTGTGAGCATGAATGTGTAAGTGTAAGTATGCATGTTCGCATTAGCATGTTTTTACATATGTGTTTCAGTGCAGGGGCCAATGGGGCCACTGAGCTTCACTAGGCCCATGGGGACGTTGTTAGATTATGTGCAAAATTCTCAAAAAAAAGTTAGGCGGCACCTGATGGGCTGAGATTTCATTACTCTGGCAGCTAAAGAGTTAATAAAGGAACCGTGCTGAGCATTTTATATTATTATTATTTATTTATTTTTACTATTTTCAAACCATCGGACGCCTCGGCTTCCTGGCGAAGGGTTTAACCCTTTGCGTGCTGGAGACCAGCAATATTGGGGTTTTTTTTTTGTAAACATCTTTTAAATAAGATTCTTTTGTATGAAAGTAGAATCTCAAAGAACAAAATTCCCACTGGCCGGCGGGACTTTGATTTTAGCAAAAAAATTAAAAGGGGGGGGGGAATCCAGTCCCAAAGAATTTGTGTTTCGGAAAAGGATTTCAGCCCCGACAGCCGCAAACGGGATCTGTAAAATTATATATTAGCAGCAAAACTACGGGAAAGGGACGATTATTCAGCAAAACAAAGTAAACTCTTCAGCTCAAAGGGGATCAAAGAGTTAATGGGGAAAAAAAAGTTTGAAGAAGAAAAGAATATTCCGGGAAAAATCATTTCTAGCAGTCAATTGTAACATCTGTAAACATAAGGCTTCCGACGAGTCGCTGCACGTTTTCAGTTTATGTAATGATCCCCTCCCCCGGCCTTAAGAGTTAAGGAGTGGGGAGGAAAAAATCTTTTATTATTTACAAGAAAAAAAACAGTATTAACAAGTTGCCACCAGGGGGCGCTCTGATGCAACCATTCGCCTGGTAAGTAAACGGCTACTTACAGAAACTGCAGGCTAGCGAAGTGGCTGCATCGTTAACCCCTTCAGTGCCCCCTGACAGCGTGATGGAGTGCGTACCGATACAACGAAGCAGCAGAGATCACAGCGACGCTGAAACTGA
Source organism: Spea bombifrons (assembly GCF_027358695.1). Taxonomy (NCBI): domain Eukaryota; kingdom Metazoa; phylum Chordata; class Amphibia; order Anura; family Pelobatidae; genus Spea; species Spea bombifrons. The sequence goes on from NC_071094.1 coordinate 1,557,589, forward strand.
GCCCTGGAGTTACCGTCCGACGCCTCCGCGGGCTCCGCTCCAGATGTGCAAAACTCCCCTCTACCAGTGAGGGGGGGGGGTCAGAGGACCCTAAATAAAAGTGGAGTCCATGGGGCCGCTCTCCTGGTGACTCCGAGCCCGCGCTTCGAACAGCTGCTTGATTAAAGCCGACTTCTCCTGCTCCAGCTGCGTGATCCGGTCGCTCTTCTCAGAGACCTCCTGAAATTCACAGCAATAAGGGGTTAAAGGGCCGCTCCGGGACCCCCCCCAGCCGTATAGATTAACTACTTAAAGGCTTTTCCTATGCATTGAGGTGGGCTGTGCAGGGAGGGCAAATGGTTAAACCCACCTTGGTCAGCAGCCGGTTCTGTTCCTTCAACATGTTGATCGCCTGCTGCTTCACCATTGGTGCCACAGGCGGCGGGGGCCCGGGGGCCGCGGGCGGAGGGGCTACACCAACCTGGGGGCAGAAAGGAATTAATCACCAAAAATATAGAGTTCAAAAAAAATAAATACAAGATAACCGTAACCCCGCCCCTTTCTATGACATCATCTTAGACAGGAAGAGGATAGATGATGTCATAAAAAAATTGGCGATCCCGGATCGTTTTATTCACCTTGCCAGGACAGACGAGATCATTGAGACATCGATTGACTTCCTGGAGTTTGGGGAGGAAAGAATTCAGCGATCCGAACGCCCCGTCGGGTAAACGATCCTGGGAGGGGAGGAAGAACAAGGCAGCTTTACTTTACCGAGAGGGTGCTAGATAAGCGGAACAGCCTCCCAGCAGAAGTGGTGCTCACCGCGTGGGACTGGCTGAGGTTCCTCTGCTGCTCCTGGACCATCTGGATCTGCTGGAGGTACCAGTCCCGGGCGCGCTCCACCATCTCCAGACCCTGGATCAGAAAGTCCTTTTCTTGCTCCATCTCCTTCATCTTCTTCAGCTGCAGAGACAGAGAGCGTTACCCCCGGGGCACAAACCACTTACCCCGGGGCGTTAACCCCTCGCGGCCCGACACACAGGGGCATTTCTCTCTGGGGCCGAGCGCGGGTATCGCTGGCTCTTATATTGGACGCTGATGATCCGGGGGGGGGGGGGGCTGCATTATATGAGATTTATTACATGATTTAACTCTTTAAATAAAGGGATCAGTCCAAGAAACCCAGCAACAGCCCCTACGACAGATCAGGTGACAAACTGCCCCAGACCCCCCCCCCCCCTAACCTCTGGGGGCCACCCGCAGGCAGGAAGCGGCCATGCATACAGATGAGTGATTTGCATGCGAGGACGCCATTCACTGACAAATCAGACTACTTGGTTATGCGCGAAGCCCTCCGCCGGGGGTCTCCGGGGGGCCTTGATTTGGCCGGGAACGTGAGCGGAAAATACGGCTGCAGACAGGAGGGGGAGGGGAGGCGTCTGAGGTTATTATTTAGGGAAAAAACAAGGAATTAATAATTTAGTGACTTTTTCTTGCGTTTTGTACAATATAAGCCCTGCCCCTTGGCTGGACTCTGCTTCCTGATTGGCTGGAAGTAATTTGTAGCATATAACCGGTGCAGGACTCCATTCCGGCGGCGTGATGGGTCAGTATATATACCCCAATACCCCCTGACGGGGCGACTGACTCACCACACTATAATCCACCCCGTTGGTGATGGTGTGTCGCCGGTGCTCCCCGCGGCTGCGCTGGTGCCTGCATTGGTCCTTCATTCCCTCGCCGGCGGTCTCGCTGTGTGACCGGCCCATGGGCCGCAACTCCCCCCCTAATGGAGAAATCAACAAATAAATAACTGCAAACGGGCGGCCATCTGCGCGGGTCCCCAAACGTTGAGCCAGACCACAATATCAACGTTTCACTTAATCTCTTTCCTACAGAAACGAACCAAGCGCCATTTATTATTATTTATTATTATTTTTATCATTATTATTATTTATTATTTTTATCATTATTATTATTTTTATCATTGTTATTTTTATGGTTATTTATTTTTATTGTTATTTTTCCCCAGCATTTAGAAAACAAAAAGGGGCGGAATAAAAGGCGCTGAGAAAATGGATTTGACTCCAAACGATATTTCGGTGATTCCAGGTATTTCAGGTAACAGAAGAAGTCGCTCTTAAGACTCTGTGTCAATAGATGTGGCTCCCGGGGGGGGGGGGGCTGGGCGAGCCGGTTGGGGAGTAATAACTCGATAAGGACGCGGCGCGGACAGACGAGGCCAAAGGACGCCCTGGGATGGGCGGGAAGCGTTTACACACCTCGCCCGCTCGCCCGCCCGCTCACTCATTCTCACGTCTCCGCGTAAAACAAAGACTTTAACCCAAACACAGCTTCTCCCAACAACCGGCCGAGGTGCGAAGGGAGGATCCCTGGGGAGGAATAACACCCCGTGTCAAACGCACACACGGGGCTTAACCCTACGGGTGCCGGGTACTAGTCTGATGAGCCCATTCATACAGCTCAGAGAACCTAAACATTATTTCCTCCCCGCAAAGTGAATCCAGCTGACAAAACAAAAGCGTCAGGGCCGTCCGCGAAGCCGATTGGCTCCTCGGAGTCGCTGGCATGAAGTGGTTAAGAAGAAGAAAAAAATATGGATTTCTGGATGCATCTGGAATCAATCGCCTTCGGACGGGGGCCAGAATTTGCCACAAGCAGCCAATCTGCGCATGCAGCGGGGTGAAAAAAGCCTCTCCCCAGAATCACCGAGCTCTTTACCTGCGCGATGCCCAGCACCGAGTATATCACCATTCTGACTGCCAGGGTCTTGGCATTAGTACCAGACAGCCGGCATCACCTGGCCAGGGGGGCCACCATACGGCTCATTAACACAGCAGAGGGGCTGCGTAGAATAGGGGTCCCATAACAGAAGCACGGGAGGGATCCAGACACGGTGTAAAGTCTATCTGGAAGTATAGTTTAACCTTGGCTTCTAACAGAGGCCAGGAATGTTCAAATAAGGGCAGCCCAAGGGTAACTGCCCCCCCCGTCCCGTCCACAGGAAGCCCCCCCAGGTCATGCGTGAACAGGTGGTGTCTACAGAAGGAGCTCGATACGGGAAAGCTTTCCGAGGACACCCAACGGAAAAGCCTCACCGTGGAAATCCAGGTGGGTCGGCCCCTCTGGACAGCGAGAGCCGCTAGGTTTATGTCATGAAGCATCGTTTGGGTGCCTCGTCCACAGCGGCTTCCAGGTGGGACCGGCCAGCGAGCCACACGTGGACAACAACGTCACCGGCGGGCGATTACTACCTGGGGGGGGGTCTTCTGTCTATACCGAGCGCAGCGCCACCGACCAGAAGCCGAATGGCGTCACCCGCCCCGGTGCCACGGCTCAGGGGAAATATATATCTGTGCCCATCGCACAGCACCGGGTACACCGAGATCAGGCTGGGAGACGCGGGACACCGGTGTACAGCGCCGCGGATTATGATGGCGTTATATAGATCAGGAAACAAAATGTCAATTTTTACAGTTTATTGTATAAATATTATTATAATAATGATATAAACAGCCAAATACATTTGGGCACGCAAGCCCACCCTCAATACCCGCGGGGCGACCTAGCGGCCTGCCTGACGGCGGCCCCCTGGCCAGGAGGATTATGGGATGACGGGGGGCACTCGCCACACTCTGACATAATGTTACCAAGACCCCCAGAATACCCCAAGCAGCATACCCCCTCCCACCCCCCCCATATACCTTCTCCCCAAATACCCCACACATAGCCCCCGCATGCAGCACCCCAAAGTCCCCCCAGGGCAGCCACGCTGGCCCCAATTACCTTGCCTGGGTCGCTCAGGGGGGGGCTGCACCCCGTTTCTGTCCGCTTCTCCCCGGTAGGCAGCCGTTGAGATCTCGTACCCCCCGGTGGGCTCCCGTGTCCCGTTCATGTACCGAACCCCCAGGGGGGCAGGTTTACAAACATAGCCCTTCCCTGGGAGTTTCACGGGGCCCCTGGGGACCCCCGCCTGCCAGTTCTCCCTGTTCTGGGAATTGAGCATTGAAGTCCGGAGCCCGTGGACAAAGCGATCGAAAGTCAGGTACCCGTCAGGGGGCGCCACCTGCCGCAGGCACTGCAGCACCCCGGGGGGCAAATCCCGGGTGTCCGCACCCTGCCACCGGGTCTCTATCTCCTGGATATGGACCGAACCCCGGCGCCGGTCATCCAGGATATCGAAGAGGGTCCGCAGGCTGTGCAGGAAGGCTCGGGGTAACCCCTGCGTGCTGGGAACGGGCTCCCCAATAACAGGACGCCCCCCTATCAGCGCCATGGTACGGCCCGAACCCCGCACTGATACACTGTATCCCCGAACACGCCGGCCGTTCCACTGTGAAACTCCGAGGCTACGTCACAAAGTGAGTGCGGCAGCTCGCACCTGATTGGCGGACACTCACCTCAGCTTGCCGCTGATTGGCTGGAGCGCGCAGACCTGCAGTTTGATTTTGGTGGCAGGGAAAGCTCTGCGAGAGCTGGATTAAAATCCGTGTGAAGGGAGACGCAGCAGCAACTCCCAGCACTCCCAGGCAGCCACCGACAGCCTCATTTTTTACTGTTCTTGAAACTGTTAATCTGCGAGACTCTTAGCCATTCTGTTGGTGGACAAGTTTTAGAACCACTGCTTAAATCCCATCACCCTCAGCCAGCTAGAATATACGAAAGCTGCATAAAGCCGGGTACATACATGATTTCTGTTGGTGCGAGCCTGCGCGGACGGGGTCAGTACAGTGAAATTTTAAATAAATGCTGAATTCTTGGCATTTTCCGCAGGAATGGATCGCTTGTTCCTGAACCGTTTGTGGTCGTTAAAAAAAAAAAAAATCTGTACTAAATTGTGTTGATTTTGAAAATTCAACGGCCGCTAGGAGCAGAATTTACCTCCCAATCAATAGCCTATTGAGGGAAGCACCAAAAGGTTTGGGGGGGGGGAAGCCTCTCCTGGATGGAATGGGAGAAACTTTTACTTTATTGAGAGAGTGGTAGATAACTGGAGCAGTGTCCCAGCCGAGGTGGTAGAGGATAATACAGTGAGGGGATTAAACATGCGCGGGATAGACATACGGCTCCTGAATCTAAGACGAGACCAACGACTGATTAAGGTTTGAGTCTTTACAGCAGGAGAAACGGGAGACTAGACGGGGGCCGCCGGGGGCCGATCTGCCGGCAAGGTCTGGGTTTTTCTGTTTCAGTTATTACTAAAGATATCAGTAAGTTTTGCAGTCATAGTAAAGAAGGCTTTTTTTAAAAAAATATTTCAATTCTTCCATCCTTTTCTATTTATTTTGGTATAGCTGGCGTTGCTATGGTAACTTCAGGGCATCAGTACCCCGGTTTTTCCACCTGACTTCAGACAGGCACCCAAAAGAAAGAAGTGGACACATCGATTCATTCATTCAGGATTTCATTCCCTCTGATTCACTCTCACAAATCTCTCGGTGCGTCGGAGGAATCTCCTCTCATTCGCACTTCTGAGCAGGAAGTTGCTGGATGCTCCCGGAGGAAGTAGAATGTGCAACCACAAAAAGCTTCCCCCAGCCTTCCTTAAATAAAGGCACAATTTGAATCAATAAAGATGTCGGAGACGGAGATGTAACAATCCTTTAATTATCCGGACGAAGGGAATGCATCTGAAGCACCTGAGTACTGGAGGCTCCGTCATCTGCCGGGAGAGAATCGATCTCCGCGTAGTCCGGTGACCCACATACTCAGATTCTGGGTCAGACGCGCTGTAAAGATCATTTTAATGCCCCTGGGGTGTGAGGATATTGTTTTCCCCTGCATTAGAAGAATAATAAATTGCCCGCGTCGGGTTAAAGGGGTTTAGAGCGCTTCACATGAGGAATAATCTGTGGATTATAAAGATATTCCTCATCAGGTCGCAGCTGGATCACAGATTTATTACCAGGGCCAGTAAGGGTTAAACCGTCAATTTCACAGAAATGAAGAAAATATCATTGGGTTCACCGAATAAACTGCAAGCCCCCAAATCCCCCGTCGAGGGGCTCGTCCACTAAACGCTGCGTTTTAATCGGGTCTTATGGTTCAGATGTTTGGCTGGGACCCCCCGGCTGAACGGACCACCTGCGGAGGAGCCGCGAGACTTCCCGATCTCCTCCTAACAAGAGATGGGCCGACGGGGGCCGATCGGCCGGCGGGTTCTTTGTTTGTAAGACCCTTAATTTAAAAAAAATTCTCCCAAAGAATATAAATTTACTTAAATTCCCAGTAATTAATAATATTCTAAAAAGGCATTTCCTACGGTCCAGCGATGAAACCGTTAACTCTTTAACGATCAATGTCTTCATTCAATCAATTAGAGGCTATTTGGGTCCTGCTCTATCGCCATGACAACCCCATAGATTATCATTTTGGCCTATTTTTTTATGATTTTCCAGTAGCTTTCGCGACCAAACACGATGTCTCTCCGTTCTGCACCTTCCTCGTTTTACTTTTACGGAACCGAGAAAAAGGGGATGGGGGGGCATCTCATTTTGGGCTATAAGGTGATATTGGGTATAAGATCGAAAAAAGCGTTTGTTTTTTTAATGTTTTTGTAGAATCTGACTAATTTTGTTAACGGGCTGATAGAGCGGGGTATTGGCCAGCGAGTGACCCGACTCCTGGGGGGCAACGAGCAAGTGAGCGTCTAGCGTGACCTCATCTCGGGCGATCCGGATGGATTATACCGAAAAATAAAATTGGCCGACGTGTTAAAAAGTGATTTGCGGAATAACCCGAGTCTGGCGCTAATTGAGTCTCCCAGATAGCTCAGGTAGAGGATATTCGGAGGCTCTCTGTGACATGAAGGATAATTGGTTCATTATGGTAGATGTCGCTACGGTAACGGGTCATTGTACCGAAGAGAAGATGGATTAAAGCTCCTTATGCCTTTGGGTATTAGGGTTCCTGGCGTTTCGAGAGCCTCGTAGGCGAGGAAGACGAGGTATAAAAGCCGGGCTTCTCCTCCTGGCTCTCGGTCTACGTTGGGAGCTGCCAGCCGAGGATGTCTTATCCCGAGATGAAAGTCCTCAAAGCTTCTCACGATGCCATGACTCTCAGGAAGTTGGGGAGGACCATCCTCCAGCACACGTCTGCCCACGGGATCCCCAACATCTTCCGCTCGAGGCACTGGCTCCGCCGGACGGTTTGGTTGTTCTTTGTCAGTTTCGCCCTGTGCTGTGCCCTGTGGCAGTGCACCGAGATGGTCCTGACATACTACACGTACCCGTCACACGAGAAGATCATGCTTATCTCCAGCGCCAAGCTGAAGTTCCCGGCAGTCACCATCTGCAACCTGAACAGCGTGAGGCTGTCCTCCATCAAGCGTAGCTTCACCATGGCCACCTCGCTCCAGGTAGGAACCTCCGGCGTCACCTTGTGCCTGCGCGCCGTTAATTTTCATACGGGATATACACATGTTTTTATTGATTTATTTTGGGGGGGGATTATTAAACATGATGATATCCCTGACGTATCTGCGCTCCGGTTATGTCTACCCATTGCATAAAAGCACCGACTTCTTTCCCTGTTTTGATCCCCGTTGTGTCAGGATTCGGGACTGGAGTTGTCCCATCGGAGGAACCGCTCCCACGGACTCAATTCATCCTCGGAGTTGGCGGACGAGCAGGTGCAGTACGCCAGCGCCTTCCACAAATTCGCCTCCGAATTCAACCAGCTCTCCGACGAGCAGAAGATCGAGATGGGGCACCAGCTGGACGACATGCTCATCTTCTGCAGCTTTCACGGCCAGGAGTGTAATTCCAGGTAGATGAATGAACCGGCCCAGAAAGGGTTAACGGTGCAGCTCCTGGCTCTTAAAGAGTTAAGAGTGGGGGGACTATATTTGGGGTACTAATGGAAAAGATTATTTCTCCTGGCCGGGGTCCCGCTCGCTCTTGGAATTATCCTTCTTCCCCCTAAAAACGTGTCGTGCCCACCACGGGAATCTATTCCATATACCATGGAGATCAGCTATACACCAAATAATCTGCCCCATCACCATCAGAATCTGTCCCATCACCATCAGAATCTGCCCCATCACCATCAGAATCTGCCCCATCACCATCAGAATCTGTCCCATCACCATCAGAATCTGCCCCATCACCATCAGAATCTGCCCCATCACCATCAGAATCTGCCCCATCACCATCAGAATCTGCCCCATCACCATCAGAATCTGCCCATTTGCCCCGATAACCTGCCCCATTCACCCACAGGCTCTGGTAATCTTCCTATTCACCAAAACGGTCAACTTCTTCTTAAAAATAATAATAATAATAATAATAATAATAATAATAATAAAAAAATAATTATTATTATAATAAAAAATAAGAAAATAAAAATAACGATATTAAAAATAATAACATTTTATTTTTAAATTATTTTAATAATTTTCCAGCAGCTCTCCCTTTGCAGGCGGCAGACGCGGGGTTTGCTCACGGCAGCCACTTGGTCACCCACCTTGCCTGGGTGTAGCTCCGAAAGCCTCTCCCATTTAACGAGACGTTTTCCTGACACATTTAACAACTTCAAACGTTTCCGTCTTATTAGAAGCCGCGATTACCGTCCACTCCTCTAAATCCTCCGGCTGGGAGTCAGGAGCGTTTATTCCTTCTAATAAAAGAATTAGCGGATGGCTTCCTGAAGAGTTTCATGCGCTTTCCTTCTGTGTATTTTTTTTAAAAACATAAAAAAAAGCAAATAACTGCAAAATATAAACAGAAAAAATTCCAGTTGAGTTAAATTATTATTTTATGATTATTATTATTTTAAGCTAAACTCATTACCCCCGGGAAATCACAGAATATCTCCTCTCCGATGGTGTGGAATCCTTTTTCAGTAACAAAGTACAAATTAAATAAAAGTAATGGAACGATACACATAAAAAATACTGTAAGCATGAGAGACTCAAAGATTAATTCATTTTTTTATTAATTATTAAAAATATCCGTGAAAAATGTTCACTAATTCATTGCACAGGGCTTGCTCTCGTACCGTAAGCTCCTGGAAGCGGTAACATTCTATTCTTATTCGTTATCTTCTTCTGTTTCATTTCCGTCGCAGTTTCTTCTCGAGGTTCATTAATTATAAATTTGGGAACTGCTATACTTTCAACTCCCAGAAGCCCACGGAGGTCCGCGGGAACTCGAGCAACACTCAGCCGCTCAACATAACGAAAGCCGGGTTCATGTACGGTAAGTTATTCTCCGACCCCCCACCTCTCTGTGATGCCCCAATTTATTAAAGCGGAAATCCCACTAATATTTTTATGCCTAGTATCAGATTTCCCTTTTTTACCCCAGTTGTAGTTTTTTGACCCATAATATAAAGTTTTCAGGCAGCTGCATATCAGCCGTTTGTATGATTCTCGCTCTGTTATCTGACCCCCGATCTACTAAACCCCCCGACTCCTTATCATACTGCCTGTGGGAGCAATTGAATTGCTCAGTCTTAATCACCCAGCCGGACTCTTTCATTAATGCATATCTATGGAGGAACGGACTTCATGAGCAGAGAAATCCACCCAAAATTAGAGAAAACAAAGGTTTTGCCAATACCAACCAATATTACTGTATACAGAGCTAACACACACTCACGCTAACACACACACTCACGCTAACACACACTCACGCTAACACACACACTCACGCTAACACACACACTCATGCTAACACACACACTCACGCTAACACACACATACTTACACCTACTCACTCTAAAACGCTAACATTCATACACACTCCTTCCCTTGTCCTCTCTTTCACTCACCTACTCCTGATTCTACCCCCCCCCACACAATACGTGTCTGTGTCAGGGCTGCACTTGGAGTTGTTCATCCAGCAGATTGAGTACGTCCGCGACATGACGCACGCTGCCGGCATCCGACTCCTAATCCACGACCAATCGCAGATGCCGTTCCCGGAGGACGAAGGAGTCAATGTCCCACCTGGGGCGGAAACGGAAATCGGAATGATGAAGGTACCAGCCGGGCAGATATATAGAACCCGAGAACCCAATCGGCCCCATCCGGCCCCCGTCTACTCGCCCGTTTCTCCTGCTGTAACGACTCAAACCTTAATCAGTCGTTGGTCTCGTCTTAGATTCGGGAGCCGGATGTCTATCCCGCGCATGTTTAAATTATATTACAGTGAATTGTTCTTGCCGTATAATAAGCAGCGTTATCCTGAACCTCTCGGTTATTCCAATCATTCCGTAAATTAGGAAGCAACGTTTTTGGTGGACGTAGCGATTTGTTATTCCAGGCGTAACGGGGCCCGGCTGATATATTCGGGATGCTGGGTAATAAATGCTTTATGTCTCAGCTCTGATATAAATTATTATTATACCTCTGTCATCTGTGCGTTTCCAACATTCACCACTAGAGGGAGACAGAGCTCCTCACAGCCCAGCAGCAAACCTGCGAATTTCCCAAACTTAATGAAATTCTGGGAAATGAGTCACGTAAAAGATTTAAATATATGAGGCGAGGAGATTTATGGGGTCCCTTTATTAAATTTCCAGGTAAGGCGCTTGTTAGGTCCGTGGTTCGTGTCAGCAACACCCCGGACCCACGGCCCCTACGGGATGCCATACGGGGCGCAAGCAAAGCCCCCGGCATCTCTCTCCCCAAATCAGCTGCCCACCTCGAAATATCATTAGCCAATCAATATTTCTCTTCTCTCCAAGGTTCATATAAACCGATTAAAATCCCCGTATGGGAGTAAGTGCACCGAGGGCGAAAACATCAAGAACTTCTACAAGGATGTGTACGGCGCCGAGTATACGAGGGAGGTCAGTGTACAGCCAGCGAGATCCGTGCTGTTTCTATACACATTATCAGGGCTTTTAGGGCTGTAGAACCCTGCGATCCCCTCATACCCAGCAAACATTCTCACCTCCTAGAAAAGAGGGGCATCAGGGGAGGAAAGGGGGCATTGGTGGAGAAAAAGGGGGTATGAGGATGGAAAGATGGGCATAGGGGAGGAGAGAGGGGCATCACGGGAGGAGAGAGGGGCATCACGGGAGGAGAGAGGGGCATCACGGGAGGAGAGAGGGTAATTGCTTTCTTGCAGATCGGCTGGTTTTCTGCTGAATAGTCGTTGTGTGTCCGCAGGCGTGTAAGAGAACATGCGCGCAGCAGAATATCATGGAGAATTGCGGCTGCAGCCACTGGGAGTTCGCCTGTCCTAAAGAGCTGAGGTTTCCCAAATGTAATCTCAGCAAAGCCGCAATCCGTGAGTACAGCGCCGGCGCTTTCCCAGAGCATTGTGGGAGTTGTAGTTCGTCCAGCGCTCACCTTTGTTCTTGCGTTACATATAAATGGCGGGCCGTACGCCCTTTTGGCATCGCGTGTAGGAATGTCGTGTTTCGCACCCAAATCCATCGTTACCGTCGATGAAATTGAGTTTTTAACCCCGGTTTCTCTTCCAAGATGAGTGCGTGAAGCTCTACGAATTCAAGTTCGCTCACGATGAGCTCAACTGTCACTGTCCGCTGCAATGCAGGTGAGTGCGGGACCCGGCGGGCGCCCCCTGTGCCAGACACGATGCCAGCCTAGCGGGCAACGCGAGCTCCGCTCCGTATTCAATGGGGGTCTAACATGACGTTAAGCCCCCTGGACTGGGACCACGGCCCACCTGCTTCATTGAAAGGCCACAAACAGGGCTATGACTAGGCTGATCAGTTCAGGACAGTTGGCCACTATGCATTCCCGCCGATCTCAGACAGGTGCGGGGGGGGGGTTATGGGGGAGCGCGTGACTTTAAATGTGTTTTTTTTTGCGGTCCGAGACCCAGAATGATTCTCCCCGGCGGCCCGCGCCGGAGTCAGCTGACAGGGATGCTCAGTGAATGCTGCCTTTTGAGTCACATGTCTGAACGGAGGAAGTTACACGGCTTTAGCGGTACCGGTCTGGATAAACATGTATTAACCGTTTGAGAGCCGCAGCAACGGGCACACAAAGGGTGGACTGTTAGGGGGTCTGTAAAAAAAAAGCCACTTCGGGGACAATGAACAGAAAAATGGATTTTACATCAAGGATCCGATTTCTAGGAGAATAAACAAGTTTTCTTCTTAGAGTACCAAGAAAGCCCCCCCTCATTATAGGTATCCTTATTCTTCATTCACAGTATAGAGACCATATCGCGCATGTGCAGCCCTAAAAGATTATCTCCCCCCCCCCGGTATCATCACATTCTAACCTCCTGTCTGCATATCATTTAAATGGTTAAAGCCATGAATGTGTTTTTCGGTGTGAAAGGGTTAATAATTCTGTCACATTTTCTTACAGAGAAGAACTGTACGAGCTGACGGTGTCCGGGTCACAGTGGCCGTCCACGGCTTTCATTGTAAGTTACTGACAAAAGAAGATTATCAGGAGTGCTGATCACAGAAAAACCCAGACCCCCCCGGCCCCATCCGGCCCCTGTCTAGTCGCCCGTTCCTCCTGCTGTAACGACTCAAACCTTAATCAGTCGTTGGTCTCGTCTTAGATTCAGGAGCCGTATGTCTATCCCATGCATGTTTAATCCCCTCACTGTATTACCCTCTACCATCTCTGCTGGGATGCTGCTCCACTTATCTACTACCCCCATCAGTAAAGTAAAACTTCCTGCCGTTCCATCTCAGCCTCTGTGAGATTCCGTTTAGATTCTTCTCCTTTGAAATAAACTGCTGTACTTTGTTAAATCCCTTTTTATACTTAAATGTCTCCCCCCCTCTCTTTCCCTCTCTCTTTCTCTCTCCCCCTCTCTCTCTCTCTCTCTCTCTCTATAAATGACGCACTCACCTTCCCGAGGTCTCCGTCTGGGCGTCTCGAGATCTTAGGTTACTTTGTAAAATCGCAACAACGTAACTCAGACATAATTTACAAACATTGTATAAATAACGACTTTAACTTTAATAAAATAAATATTCGTCCAAAATATGGGCAAAAAACCGTGAACTATTCTGTAATTTTTATGATTATTGCTGCCCCCCCCCTGTGATTTAAAACATTCGTTTTTTTTCGTGTTGTGTCGATGATTTTAGGAGAATTTTTCCAAAGAGCTGAAAGAGATGGGGGGGCAGATGAAGGACATCGCGGACAGCCCCGCTCTGATCCGGTACGCAATGAGTTATTCCCATATAATTCACTTACACAGAGCCCCCCCCAACAATTAACCCATGAGAGGGAAGCTGCAGCTCCAGAGCTGCTGGACAACTCCCCTTCCCTAGTTCGTTGTTTCTCGCGGCAGGAAAGTGTTCCCATTGAAATCTGTGGTAGCCCTTTCCACGCATGTCCACGGGGGTCTCATTATATCCCCCCCCCGGAGCGTTCGCTGCGCTGGTGCTGGAGCTGGTGCTGGAGCTGCCGGGAGAAGCGTTCAGCCGGACATACCTCACCCGGCAAAAAGCTGCGGGGAGGGGGAAGGGGCATTTGGGGGGGATTCTACAAAATCCCACCTTGCGTGGGATCCACAGACCTTTAAAGGGGCTTCTTTTTTTAACGTTGTTCTTGCCCCCCCGCCATCTCCGCTTTCTGTCTCCCCAGGGATAACTTTGTGAAGGTCGTCGTGTATTTCAAGCAGCTAAACTTTGAATTAATCGAGGAGGAGCCATCCATGACGGTAAGAAATAGCGCCATCCTAGTCTGCAGCGCGGTACAATGCGGTCGTGTCGGGGTTTTGGGTTTGTAGATTGTCTGAATTCGTTAAACCTGTAAAAAAAAAAGTAATAATATTGGGATTTCTCTCTGTAGGAAATTAACCTGATTTCTAACATGGGGGGTCTCGTGGGCCTCTGGGTGGGCTTTTCCGTCTGCACGCTGGCCGAGTTCTTCGAGCTGTTTTTGGACGTCCTTCTGCTTTTTATCCGGAGATGCCTGAGGACGGCGGGAAGTAGGTCGGGAGACGCCAACCCCTACGTTCAGAAACAAGCCCCCATTTACCTACAGAAAACCACCAACATCTAGGGGGGGGCAGCCGCGCATGGAGAGAACGAGCAGAAAAAGACCACCAGGAGCAAGAAATAAGAGAAATATTAAGAAATAAAGGAACTTTCTCCGCTCTGCCTCGATCTATACAGTTTATTCCGGTTGCTTTGAGGGGGGGAGACGTTAGATTTTTAGGGACCCTGTTCTAGAAGAGGTGCCGCTGGTTTTTACCAAAAACGTGAACTTTTCGAGCTTTAGGGCATGCGCTATCCTATAGAGGAAGGTCATGCGGCAACAAGTTCCCCAACTAGAGTATATAATAACCGGGGGGCTTTTCTATAAACCCAACGACCCCATAACCCCCAAAAAGACCCCAAAGACAAAATTCTGCTGTAAAACAAACCAATTAATGCTCAAATGTGTAAGTTTGGGAGACAAGCGGCCGCCGGATGGGTATAATGGGCTACGACGGGGCGTTAGGATAAGGGGTAGGATTGGGGTAAGGGTGGGGAAAAATTGCCCACAATAACTAAATAAATATAGGTAAAAAATTCTAATTCACCAAATCCAGATTAAAGTAACAAAAGGAAATAAAGGGATTGATTGCGGGTTTGGCGTCGGGGCAGGAGAATTCATCTGTTCATTTTGGGCTATTTTGTCGGGGGGGGGGGGGGTTGTTACGTTCTCCTGCATTCTATTAATATATATTCCCAAAAGTTCTCTCTTTATCTTTCCGATTAGATTGTGAGCTCTTTGAGACAGTTTTTTTCCTTTTTTTTTCGAGTGTTTGATTTTCTGCTTTCATGTGACTCATTTTAACGTATGATATGCCAACTACGGTGCGGACTTCTAGAAATAAAGATATTCATATAAAACTGCTCTGGAATCATTATCTGTAAAAGCGAAACATTCTATTGGTATTCGGAGACGCCGCGCTCAGCGATTCCCGGTTCTGTTGAAAGTCAAGATCTTCCCCAGAAATAATCTTTAATCTAAAAATTTTGTGTTATTCCCAATTTTTTTAACGGAATGCTTAATAGTCACAACACAATACCGGGCACTGATTGGCTGTTGCCTTAAACACATAAAAAAAAGAAAGTGTCTTAAAGATTTTATACATGAACTGAATTATTGATACAAGAGCTTTTAAGGTTACAAAAACATGAATTCATCGGCTTCCTTCTTGCCAAACCCTGCCTGTAAATAAAGTCAAGGTCCAGGACTCGAGGAGCAGAGCGTGTTGACTCTGGCAGGACGCCACAATTTGCGATAAACAACTTTGCTTGTACGCCATATAAATGAACCACATCGTGAACAGTTTAAACCCCTAGATCAGCACCATACGTGTCTAAAAACATGTTTTCAGAGCCTCGGTTCCATAAAAGAGAAAAAAAAAATTAAAAAAACGCACCTGATGGATCAATAACGCAATCATTTTATTTTTTCAATTTTACTTTTGTGTAAATATTTTTAAATCTATTTTCGAACATATATCTTTTTTAAAAAATACCTATATATTTACCAATAATACCGTATTTACCAATAATAACTCGATCAATAACGGATCAATAACGCAGTCGCTAATTCACTGACTCAGAAGTGTACTGAACTGGTGACTCAAAAGTGTACTGAATTGGTGACTCATAAGTGAACTGAATTGGTGACTCATAAGTGACTCAAAGAACGGTTCAGTACACTTCTGAGTCACCAATTCAGTTAACTTCTGAGTCACCAATTCAGTTCACACAAGTGAACTGAACCGTTCTTTGAGTCACTTCTGAGTCACCAATTCAGTTCACACAAGTGAACTGAACCGTTCTTTGAGTCACTTCTGAGTCACCAATTCAGTTCACTTCTGAGTCACCAATTCAGTTCACTCATAAGTGAATTGAACCGTTCTTTGAGTCACTTCTGAGTCACCAATTCAGTTCACTTCTGAGTCACCAATTCTGTTCACTCATAAGTGAATTGAACCGTTCTTTGAGTCACTTCTGAGTCACTGAACGGTTCAATTCACTTCTGAGTGAACTGAATTGGTGACTCAGAAGTGACTCAAAGAACGGTTCAATTCACTTCTGAGTCACCAATTCAGTTCACTTCTGAGTCACCAATTCAGTTCACTCAGAAGTGAATTGAACCGTTCTTTGAGTCACCAATTCAGTTCACTTCTGAGTCACCAATTCAGTTCAGGTCTGAACTGGTGACTCAGAACTGCTCTGGACTGGTGACTCAGAAATCCTCTGAACGGTAAAATTTACTTAAAAAAAATAAAAATAGCAGTTCCTCGTACAGGAGCTACGAGAGACTGAATAAAGTGACTCAGAAGTGACTCAAAGAACGGTTCAATTCACTTATGAGTCACCAATTCAGTTCACTCATAAGTGAATTGAACCGTTCTTTGAGTCACTTCTGAGTCACCAATTCTGTTCACTCATAAGTGAATTGAACCGTTCTTTGAGTCACTTCTGAGTCACCAATTCAGTTCACTTCTGAGTCAGTGAACGGTTCAATTCACTTCTGAGTGAACTGAATAAGTGACTCAGAAGTGACTCAAAGAACGGTTCAGTTCACTTCTGAGTCACCAATTCAGTTCACTTCTGAGTCACCAATTCAGTTCACTTCTGAGTCACCAATTCAGTTCACTCAAGTGAACTGAACCGTTCTTTGAGTCACTTCTGAGTCACCAATTCAGTTCACTTCTGAGTCACCAATTCAGTTCACATCTGAGTCACCAATTTAGTTCACTTCTGAGTCACCAATTCAGTTCACTTCTGAGTCACCAATTCAGTTCACTTCTGAGTCACCAATTCAGTTCACTTCTGAGTCACCAATTCAGTTCACTCAAGTGAACTGAACCGTTCTTTGAGTCACTTCTGAGTCACCAATTCAGTTCACTTCTGAGTCACCAATTCAGTTCACATCTGAGTCACCAATTTAGTTCACTTCTGAGTCACCAATTCAGTTCACTTCTGAGTCAGTGAACGGTTCAATTCACTTCTGAGTGAACTGAATAAGTGACTCAGAAGTGACTCAAAGAACGGTTCAGTTCACTTCTGAGTCACCAATTCAGTTCACTTCTGAGTCACCAATTCAGTTCACTTCTGAGTCACCAATTCAGTTCACACAAGTGAACTGAACCGTTCTTTGAGTCACTTCTGAGTCACCAATTCAGTTCACTTCTGAGTCACCAATTCAGTTCACTTCTGAGTCACCAATTCAGTTCACTTCTGAGTCACCAATTCAGTTCACTTCTGAGTCACCAATTCAGTTCACTCAAGTGAACTGAACCGTTCTTTGAGTCACTTCTGAGTCACCAATTCAGTTCACTTCTGAGTCACCAATTCAGTTCACATCTGAGTCACCAATTTAGTTCACTTCTGAGTCACCAATTCAGTTCACTTCTGAGTCACCAATTCAGTTCACTTCTGAGTAACCAATTCAGTTCACTCAGAAGTGAACTGAACCGTTCTTTGAGTCACTTCTGAGTCACCAATTCTGTTCACTCATAAGTGAATTGAACCGTTCTTTGAGTCACTTCTGAGTCACCAATTCAGTTCACTTCTGAGTCACCAATTCAGTTCAGCTCTGAACTGCTGACTCAGAACAGCTCTGAACTGGTGACTCAGAACTGCTCTGGACTGGTGACTCAGAAATCCTCTGAACGGTAAAATGTACTTAAAAAAATTAAAAATAAGAGATATTCAAAAAGAAGAGCAGTTCCGAGTCACCAGTTCAGAGCAGTTCTGAGTTACCAGTTCAGAGCAGTTCCGAGTCACCAGTTCAGCGCTTTTATAACCTTCCTTCGTCTCGTGATCCCTCTGGTCCCTCCGCCAGCAGTGTCACGTGCCGGGCCCCGCCTCCTGCACTTTATTCAGTCTCTCGTAGCTCCGGACTCATTTGGTCTCTATAGCAACCCTAGAGCGGAGGTCTCGCGCTGCTCCATAGCAACCGCCTCATCCCTGGACCGGTCTCTATTGGTACTGACCCTTTACTAATCCGGTATCCATAGTGACAGCGCCATCCCCTGCATCCGATGGAGGCCGAGGTCGGAGTCCGGCGGAGACTGCAGGACGCTGGCCAGGAGCAACTGTTGCGGTTCTGGCCCGAGCTGAGCCCAGTTGAGAGGGAGGCTCTGGTCGGGGAGCTCCTGCTCATGGAGCCCCGGGAGCTGAGGGACCACTGCCGCCGGGCACTGGAGGCCTACAACCAAGAGAGCAGCTCCCCCCAGCGGCTAGACCAGCGCATGAGGCCCGTACCCCCCGAGTTCTTGGGGAGGGTAAGCCGGAGTGACCCGGGGGAGCTGGGCCGCTGGGAGCAGGAAGGTAAGAGGGGCCTGGGGGGATAGAGGGGCCGGGGTTACAGAGAGGAGGCTGGGGGGGGTATAGATAGGAGGCTGGGGGGGTATAGATAGGAGGCTGGGGGAACAGAGAGGAGGCTGGGGATACAGAGAGGAGGCTGGGGGGGGAACAGAGAGGAGGCTGGGGGTACAGAGAGGAGTCTGGGGGGTACAGAGAGGAGTCTGGGGGTACAGAGAGGAGGCTGGGGGGTACAGAGAGGAGTCTGGGGGTACAGAGAGGAGTCTGGGGGTACAGAGAGGAGTCTGGGGATACAGAGAGGAGTCTGGGGGGTACAGAGAGGAGTCTGGGGGTACAGAGAGGAGTCTGGGGGTACAGAGAGGAGTCTGGGGGTACAGAGAGGAGTCTGGGGATACAGAGAGGAGGCTCGGGGTACAGAGAGGAGGCTGGGGGGTACAGAGAGGAGGCTGGGGGGTACAGAGAGGAGGCTGGGGGGGTACAGAGAGGAGGCTGGGGGGGTGGGGGGGTACAGAGAGGAGACTGGGGGTACAGAGAGGAGGCTGGGGGTACAGAGAGGAGGCTGGGGGGGTACAGAGAGGAGGCTGGGGGGCTGCCTAGTTGAATGTTTGGGGTTTAAAGGGATGAAGCTAGAAGAATAAGGAGACAGGGATGAGAATAGAGGGCAGGTTAGGGGGATAAAAGGTACTTTGCATATTAGGGGGCAGGGTGGGGATAACAGTAATTCTACATTTAATTTCACATTGTTTTTATTTACCATGGAACACTTAACATGGGGCATCTGCCACGGGGCATCTAACATGGGGTATCTGCCACGTGGCATCTAACATGGGGCATCTGCCACGGGGCATCTAACATGGGGCAGGGTACTTTCCAAAGTGAATTCATTCATATGGAATCCTCTGTGTGACTCCGTAGGTTAATGCCCCTCCGTCTGGCTTCCTTCCTTCTATTGTTAAAGGATGTTAAAAACACAACTATGGACGGTTTATGGTGAATATTTGGGGAGAGCCTGTGAATGCGGGACAGATATATTTATTATTGACTATTATTACTGCTATTATTAATATTATTTATTGTTATTTTTATTATTATAATAATTATTTTCAGATGTTGTTACACATTCCTGTTCTAAAAATAATTTACTATAAGCCGTTATTACTTATAACATGAACATTTTCTATTTATTATGAAATAATGTATCATAACCTAAAAAGCTATTTCTTCTAAAGAAGAGACTTCTGAGCCCGTGAAAGCTTATGTAGGGCTCCAAAAAAGGTGCCGCCTTCAGCTGAAGACTCCATAAGGCTATATATATGACCCTTCTCAGTGTTGTACGTGGTTAATGTATGAATTCAGTAAAATCTTTTGCCCCTTTCGGTGAGCCTGTGCCATACCGCCGCCCAGTGGTGACGTTGGGAAGTACACTGACTTCATTATATGTATATTTAAACCAAAAATTTGGTGGAAAAAATCCATTTAATGTATTTTCAGTGTATCATATATCTTTTTTTTGTAATTATGATCTCTAGGTCTTCATCAGATCTCCCAGAACAAGGTGGCTGTACTGCTTCTTGCAGGTGGTCAGGGTACTCGATTGGGGGTAACTTACCCCAAGGGCATGTACAACGTGGGGCTGCCGAGCAAGAAAACCTTGTATCAGATCCAGGCTGAACGCATCCTCCGGGTACAGAAACTGGCCGATGAGAGATATTCCACCAAATGCACCGTGCCGTGGTACGAACGCATAATACAACAGCAGGGATGTGGTGGGGCCCACGTGTGCCTACGCTCTGTACGAGGAACTGCTTTGCTTAGAGGGCAGGTATCGTATTGGGTAATAACCGCTTTCTGTTGCTTGCTGTCTCCGCAGGTATATCATGACCAGTGAGTTCACACTCAGCCCCACGCAAAAGTTCTTTGAAGACCACGACTATTTTGGCCTGGACAGATCGAACGTGATCATGTTTGAGCAGGGGATGCTTCCAGCCGTGGGGTTTGATGGAAAGGCCATCTTAGAACGCAAGGACAAGGTGGCCATGGCTCCAGGTAACCCGCACACATCTCTGTTTGTTTCCATATTGCTCACGCGTGGACTGGTTTTAGATTATTAGCTCTCGCAGTTGGAGTCGTCTTTATGACTCAAGCTCGCCGCTCTACTCTACACAAAACTCGACTACCTGGACTAAGGACATTTATTGGTTTCTCTCAATGTCT
The DNA here is from genome assembly GCF_027358695.1 of Spea bombifrons. Lineage (NCBI taxonomy): Eukaryota > Metazoa > Chordata > Amphibia > Anura > Pelobatidae > Spea > Spea bombifrons. Next base: position 1,578,037 of record NC_071094.1, read on the forward strand.
CCCATCCTAGACCTTCAGCAGATCTCCTTTTTCGTTGCTTGATGTGTCAAGAAAACGTCTTCGATTTGTCGACCGGAGGCTGGAATATGGAGAGATCTGCTGAACGTCTAACAGCTTGGTGATGGTTTGACTCTTTCAGACGGGAATGGTGGCCTATATCGAGCTCTGTCTGACAACCAGATTCTGGAAGACATGGAGGGACGAGGCATCTCATACGTCCAAGTGTACTGCGTGGACAACATCCTCGTGAAGATGGCCGATCCGGTCTTTGTTGGATTCTGTGTGTCCAGAGGAGCTGATTGCGGGGCCAAGGTTAGCGTGAAAGGCCGTGAAAGAACGACCGACCTTCTGTTCATGTTTCCAAAACCATAAAAACCCATAGAAATGTATGGCAGATAAATCACTAACCCAATTTTATGTGTCGTCCTCACTAGGTTGTGGAGAAGGCATATCCGGCTGAGCCGGTAGGGGTAGTTTGCCAAGTGGACGGGATTTACCAAGTGGTAGAATATAGCGAGATCAGCCCGGAAACTGCAGAGAAGCGCAATCCCGATGGAAGCCTGACTTATAACGCTGGAAACATCTGCAATCATTTCTTCTCCCTGGACTTCCTCAAGAATGTGGCCACGTGAGAAATGAGCTACCTTTCCCTCCGCCCTTGAGTATCGGTTTCTTAAATTTTAATGCCTTTCAGCTTCCTTGAAAATGTTTACAAAGTGCGATTCTCCCTCTTTATTTAGGACGCTGGAGCCATGCTTAGGCTACCATGTCGCCATTAAGAAGGTCCCGTACGTGGACGAGGAAGGAAACCTGGTCAAGCCTGTGCGGCCAAATGGAATAAAGATGGAGAAGTTTGTTTTTGACGTCTTCCAGTTTGCCAAGTTAGTGTCACATGTTTGCCGGCGGCACTAAATGCCAAAAAAGAAGGTTACTCGTAGAATAAAGACACCTGTCTGTAATAAACCCGCTGTGTAATATATATATATTGAGGAAGCCCTTTCTTTTTCACAGGAACTTCGTGGCATTCGAGGTGTTAAGAGAGGAAGAGTTTTCCCCTCTGAAGAATGCTGACACGGCTGATAAGGACACCCCGACCACGGCAAGACGCTCCCTTCTCTGGCAGCATTATCGCTGGGCACGGAAAGCCGGCACTCGCTTTCTGGATGATAATGGATGCCGTGTTCCAGAAAACGACAGGTAAATCTCAACGTAGCCAAGGTGTGTGGCTGTTAGAGGGCAGGCGAGGCACCAGCATCCTCCTGCGGGGGCTTTCATGATGTACTTAGACACACAATGTCAAAATGATGACGTGTGGTGGTGTACACTGTTCCAGTTAACAACTTACAATACGGCTTTCTCGTGGATGCGAAGGTGAGACGGCAATAGGAGGAGTGGGGAGCGCACACTGTGTGCCCAAAAAGAGAACACAAACCGAGTGTTTAGATGAACCTGCGGAGAACCAAACAGGACCTTATCTTGGCTCATAGTTTCTTTTTTCCTTTGCCCTCCGCAGCATTTCGGAAAGCGACGACCCCCCGGCTGTGTGCGAGATTTCTCCTCTGGTGTCCTACTTCGGGGAAGTGAGTTTAAACGGAGCTGCTTACCAAATAAAGCTTAACTTAAGGTCGTGATAGGAACGGGTTAGAACAGAAAAGCAAGCTAGCTGTCGAACTTATACTCATGTGCCATGGGATTTAAAACCCCCATAATTCGGTGCATATGCAGGGAAGCAAACGGAGATTGGGCATCGCGGCCCCAGATACATAGTAATCCATCAGTTTATACGCACTTTAGTCCGGATGGCAATCAGGGGTAACGAGTTCATGTTGGCTGGCGATGTCGTTGCTGTAACCTATCGCTGTGCCGGCTCGGATCACGAGACCAAGCTCCTAATATCTGCCACATACGGCGTCCCTGTAGGAGATTCCAGAAACATTTTTATATTTGGTGATGAGCTATTTTTATTATGTTCCCATAAACTGTATTTGCGGTGTTTGCAGGGTCTAGAAATCTACCTGAAAAACAAGGACATCTCTACTCCGTTCATCCTGGACGAGAACACCAAAGAATGTGAAGCTTAACCGGGTGAAATATCGTCGTCTTCTTGCCTTGGAGGAGAGTTTCCAGCAGCTGCTAATAGCGTACGCCGGACCGTTCTGAAGACTCCCATCATCCCAAGTATATCCTGCGTGGCATCGCTGCCAGTCGACTTGTGTCCAACCAGCTGTACTTTTAGTTTAGATGTTCTGTAGAATTCTTAGGACAGAGAGGTTAAAGGTCCTCAGTTTCCTTCCTATGACATTTCAAATGCTGCTTTACCCACCGGCTGGGCTTTAACCCCCGTGGAGACAAATGGATCCTCATTGATAATCTGTCGTTATATAATAACGCTAAGGCTCGTTTACTATGAAATTATTATGCGTCTATGATTTGCACATGCACTAAATATCTCGGTGCGCTTCATACCCCCCTTAAAATATTTAGCGGCAATGGGGTCTCTTTCCGAGATAATAATGCCAAAGAATAAATTAATGATCGGATGCCCGATCCAGTCCTGGCTGCAGCCATCTTTAGAGAAGGCCAGAGACGCGCGGCCAACAGACGGTTATTTACAAAACTCCTGACGAGTTACGTCTGGGTCTCCAAAACTTCTGCAACGAAAGAGTTAATAAGGATAAAGTGCCTTAAACCCTTTGCACCCCGAGGGTTACTGGATCTCCAAATCATGCTCTTGATCTGTTCGGTTAAAATAGATTTGCTTTACCTTTTATTTTTTTGATATGTATTTTTTGTTTTTGCTTAAAGGGAAATTATCATGAAATATTCAACGCTTCATATTTTAGGTAAAATATTATTTTTACCAATTAAGTTACACTTTGCGGTAGGAATTATTAATCTGATTAAATAAAGAACCTATTTCCTCATTTAACGGAATTGTCGGTTAAATCTATCGATGCAAGTAACGTAAAGTACTTTAGGAGCACATTGTGTTCTGCACTTTTTTGATCGTGGGGTCATCTCTCTGTCCCCTTGCACCTTTTCCAACGTCACTGGAAGTCGCCCATGGTGTTGCTGGAGACTATAATTTGGGATCAGTGCCCTACAACACTTATTGCCAGTTCATACTGAGTATAGTGTCCCTGCACCAGTGTGTCCCCCGGGGCCCCGTCAGTGGCACCAGTAAGTGTCACAGTGGCACCAGTAAGTGTAAGCGGGGCACCAGTAAGTGTCACAGTGGCACCAGTAAGTGTAAGCGGGGCACCAGTAAGTGTAAGCGGGGCACCAGTAAGTGTCACAGTGGCACCAGTAAGTGTAAGCGGGGCACCAGTAAGTGTAAGCGGGGCACCAGTAAGTGTAAGCGGGGCACCAGTAAGTGTAAGCGGGGCACCAGCGGATATCATAATAATTGTGGAATTGGTTGTCGATGTATTTGGTGTTATATCCACCACGTAGCTGCCTGCTCCTGGACCAGACAATCGAGCGACATACTGTTCCAGACACTTTAGTATTTACTACGTGAATCATTAAAGTGACCAACAAACTATGAGCTGAATATTCAAAATACTTTGGTTTCCATGTCTGCGCACCATCTGACCCTCCCTTATATCCCTCTTATCTGCAAAACCTGTTTACACTCCGTATATAATAAATCGCTATTCAAGCATCAGACGGAGATTTTGCTACAAATCTCTGAAGGGTAAATAATAAAATATCTGCCAGTTGGTAATTTGCCCTCATTAAAGATGGCCGCACGGTTAATGACAGCTCAGAGCTTGGTCAGGTGACCCGCGGCTGCCGCTCTATCCGGATCCTATGGGTGCTCTGTGGTTCCCCGCATGCGCATACGATTCGCATGGCGCTTGGCGACTTGTTTACGGTGTGGGTTAGGCCGCAGCCTCGGGCTCTGTTAGCCGCTCCGCCCCTTCCTCGCTCCTCCTTCGTACGGCTGGCTTGTTATGGGGAACGGCTGACAGGGTGCCGGCCGGAGCCATGTACTCCCCGCAGCGCCGGGACTTTATGTCCGTGACGCTCATCCAGGCGGAAGGGGGAGGCGGATATAACAACAGCAAGAACTGGAGAAGGAGGTCCTGCTGGCGGGTGAGAAGTTGGGACAGGCCGGGGCCGCATACACACCGTCCACACCCTGGGTTATTCCCAGTACAGGCTGCAGAGGGTTAATGCCACCTGCCCTGTACAGATCTGCAGATTGCAGAGGGTTAATGCCACCTGCCCTGTATCGATCTGCAGACTGCAGAGGGTTAATGCAACCTGCCCTGTACAGATATGCAGGGGGTTAATGCCACCTGCCCTGTACATATCTGCAGACTGCAAAGGGTTAATGCCACCTGCTCTGTATGGGCTGCAGAGAGTTAATAATGGCAGCTGCTCTGTATGGGCTGCAGAGGGTTAATAATGCCACCTGCTTGGAGCTTTATTTACAAGGAGATGTAACGACAAGAGACCCCCGGCCAGGTGTAACCTGAGTGCCGTCCCACCCCGCGGGGTAAATCACCGCATTCACAGATGATGCAAGAAAGACTTGTGTGACGCTCGGGGGGGGGTCGGCGGATCCTCCGTGGGGGGTTAGAAAGCGCTGAGCGCGGGGGGTATCATTTTACCTGGAGCCGGGGCGTAGACGCTGTGTTTAGATCCTGCGGATGTTGCAGGGGGTCCTCGGGGGGCTTTAACTCATGCGCTGGGACAGACGAGACGAGCGGCTCCGTGACATGGCCGGGCGCTGCTGCCAGGTGCGTGACGGGCGTGCGGTGGGGCAACGTTTACCTGAATTCAGGGGGCATATTGGCTCTGTTAGAAAGAAGGAACGGTCGCTCCTGATTGGACGAGACTTCACCGGCTTTCCTTTTTTGTTGACTGAGAAAGTATTTGGAAATAATTAGACGTTTTCCTAGTACGTTCCAGAACGTGGAGGGCATCGCCCGCTAAACAAGTGGGAACGTCGCAGATCTTACCAGGGAGAAATGCGTTTGCCCGGAGTAGTTTAAGCAGGGAGCGTATTTTATGCTATTTTAATGAAAGCCAAGGGGTATTTCAACGCAAGAATGCCGCTCGTCCACATATCCGGCAGCCGTGAGCCGTGATAGCTGATGGAGCTGGGCGCTGCGAGCTCCGGTGTTGAAAGGGTTAAGCCCGCTGCCCGCAGCAGGTCGTAAAAAGACGCATGTCTGCTCGATTGTGTTAAAGCGGAGCGCTGACGCGGCGTTCCTGATGCTTCTTCCTTCCTTTCCTTGTAGAAATGGAAGCAGCTGTCCAGGTTCCAGCGCGCCGTCATCCTTTCGCTCTGTGCCCTGCTTGCCGTCGGCGGGTTGGTGTCGTTCTCCAATCTGGGGGAGCACTGGAGAAGTACGTGACCCCCCCCAATCCCCCCCCGTATAGAACTCTTGTCTTTATGAAGAGATTCTATGTCATTGAACCCGTTTCTGATGTTCGCTTAGCCCTGACAAAGCAGCTGGAGGAGCGTTATGAAGCGGACATGCCGGGGTTAAACCCTGCCCATCAAGCTGCGCTACCGGCACCCAAGAGAGCTGAGGACACGGACCAGAAATTACCGAAGCCGCCGCTTCAGGTACGGGGGTCGTTATTCGGGGGTCCGGTCCTCGGAGGCCGTATACAGCCCACGATACTTGGATAACCCAGCTTGTTTTTGGGCAGCGGTATCGGGATTCCTGTCCGTGGCCCCCGAGGACAGCCATCTCACTGCCGTCATATTGTAACAAGTTTTTTTTTTTTCATGGTTTTCATTTTTCTTTTTATCTTGACCTAGAAACCAAGGAGACCGAATAAACGGGGTCCTCCCAACTTAAACCCGCATCCTACGCCCAGCCAAATAGCTGAAGACAACGAGCAGAGGCCGGATCAAGTAGAGGTGAACCAGCCTGTCATCAGGTACTGACCGCGGGCCGTGCGATGCACCGACTACTGTGAACGAGCCGGCAGCGATTACCAGGGAGACGCGGCACCTCGGCATGTGCCTGATAATAAAGGGGTCTGTTACGCATGGTTAATGCGGTGTATATACATTAACTTCGCAGGGGGGGGTGGCCATTTAGCCGTTAAGCCCTTAAATGTGGCTTCCTGGGTAACGGCTCGCAGGCGGCCCTCTAAGGACTTTCCACAAACCCCAGAGCTGACTTCTTCCACGCCACCTCCTGGAAAACGATTTGTTTAGGGACAGAGTCAGCTGAGCCTCCGGAAGCCACGTGGTGGGTCGCGCACGGCTGGGAGTTTTAGGGGTGCGCCCTCCTGTGTGCCAAGTAATGACTTTTTAAGGTCACGTGACATGAAAAGCCGGACGGTGATACCGGTAGCAATGTCTGAATGTTCTGTGCACACAGCTGGCGAGGAGCTGTCATAGAACCCGTCCAAGCGTCCGAAGCGCCCCCGAATAAAGTGCAAGAACAGACTAAGGCAGCCCCTCAAGATATCGCAGACCAAAAGGATCCAGGTACTCGCCGTCCCCGTCTATTCTGTGATGCCTTTTAATGGCCGTCTATCCGGGTCGGGGGCCGTAAGATCCGTAACGCTGCAATGTCTCGTTTAGTGCCTGTCAATGAGCGCCAGGAGGCTGTGATAGAAGCGTTCCGGCACGCTTGGAAAGGGTACAAAGACTTCGCCTGGGGTCACGATGAGCTAAAGCCCATCTCCAAGTCCTTCAACGAGTGGTTTGGTCTGGGGCTCACGCTTATCGACGCCCTGGACAGCATGTGGATTATGGGCCTAAAAGATGGTGAGTTTACAAAGTTTAAGTCCCCCCCCCAAAAAACTAAATAGCTCAGTCCTTAAATCTTATCGAGCGGCAGGGTTGGGGTTCCGCTCGTAGCGCGAGGCATCTTGTTCCTGTAACACGGTGGCTCCTATGTTCCAGAGTTTGAAGAAGCCAAAGACTGGGTGGCCACCAAGCTGACCTTCGATAAAAATGTTGATGTCAACCTGTTTGAGAGCACAATCCGGATCCTGGGGGGACTTCTAAGCACGTACCACCTGACCAAGGACTCGCTGTTCCTGGACAAAGCTGTAAGTCCTGCCGCCTCTTTGTTAGAGACCCCAAAATGTAGCTCTGTCGCTAGGACCAGGATCTACGACTCTGTAGAGGGTGAAGGAGAGTATTTCAGCTGCAATGGCTGCTTTTTCCATACTGTGTCCTCTTTATGTCCGTAGACAGACATCGGCACCCGCCTGCTTCCAGCGTTCAACACCCCGTCTAAGGTGCCTTTCTCTGATGTGAACATCGGCCGAGGTACAGCCCACCCGCCGCGTTGGACGTCCGACAGCACGGTGGCCGAAGTGACCAGCGTCCAGCTGGAGTTCAGGGAGCTGTCTCGCGTCACAGGGGATGACCGGTACCAGGTGATCTGACCTCTCCTTCTGATTGTTCGGCCATCTTTGGTCCGGAGACGTCGATGACGTTTTTTTGTTTTCCTCCCGTCTTTTCTAGAAAGCGGTTGACCAGGTGACCCAGCACGTGCGCGGCCTCTCGGGGAAACGCGACGGACTGGTGCCCATGTTCATCAACACAAACAGTGGGCAGTTCACCCACCTCGGGGTGTTTACTCTTGGAGCCCGAGCCGATAGCTACTACGAGTATTTGCTCAAGCAGTGGATCCAGAGCGGGAAGAAAGAGAACACGTAAGTCCCGCGTACCGCGGTGATAAGAGACTGTTCTTTGCTGTATTGATCTGAAGGTTACATTTATAATGATTAACGCTCAAACGTAGAAGCCGGAGGACAGTCTGATATCCCGTGCCGGCCGTCCTATGTGTTGGACGTGGGCAGGGGTTGCGTTCTGGGGATTTTGTATTATAACTTTTGGGCTCTTCTGCAGGTTTTTGGAAGATTATATGCAGGCGATTGAAGGCGTTAAGAAAAACCTGCTGCGAAAGTCTGAGCCCAGTCAGCTGACGTTTGTCGGGGAGCTGTCTCACGGACACTTTAGTCCCAAGATGGTAAGGGGCCGGGGCTTTATATAAACCGGGTTTAAACACCGCCTCTGGTATACTCGAGCACTTCGTATACTATTCTCGCATGAATTGTCACGGTCTGAGATAGCAGTGAAGATCCTCCTTCACTGGGAAACCGGATTAAGCCTCGGAGGCCGACGCGGTTTGGAAACCTGTAGACGTAGTTTGATCGTCTCCCTAATCCTCTCCTTAGGATCACTTGGTTTGCTTTCTTCCGGGGACCTTAGCCCTGGGAGCCCACAACGGCATAACGGCCGATCACATGGAAATCGCCGCTGCCCTGATGGACACCTGTTACCAGATGTACAAGCAGATGGAGACCGGCCTGAGCCCCGAGATATCGCACTTCTTTCTACATGCGCAGAAAGGCTCTAAAGATATAGATGTCAAGGTTTGTATTGGTTGAGAAGGTCTCCAAGGACCAAAGCATAGAGATATCGGTTACCCACCCGCTAGAAAGCCGCGTCGCCCCTCTTCCCTTTTCACCGTTCTTTCCTTCTGCCCGGTAGCCTGCTGACCGGCACAATCTCCTACGGCCCGAGACGGTGGAGAGCCTCTTCTATCTGTACCGGTTCACCGGAGACACAAAGTATCAGGACTGGGGCTGGGAGATCCTTCAGAACTTCAACAAGTACACTCGGGTCAGTATTATTCTGCGGGCGCCCGATAATTCTTCGTTTGGGACACTCTGTTAAAACGTATCTGTCTTCTCAGGTCCCTACCGGTGGCTTCACCTCCATTAACAACGTGCAGAGTCCAAGCCACCCAGAGCCGAGGGACAAAATGGAGAGCTTCTTCCTCGGGGAGACCCTCAAGTATTTATTCCTGCTCTTCTCAGACGACGTGGACCTCCTTAACTTGGACAAGTACGTCTTCAACACGGAGGCTCACCCGCTCCCTATCTGGACATCTTAATCTTACCCGTCCCGGTGATGTCGTCCGCCAAATCCCCTCCCCCCCCACGGGATCCGATTCTTTCACAGCTGCTGTTACAATACTGACATTTTCATGATATTCCTGTATTTTTAATACCATAACGAGCGAGAAACATTGTAGCGTCAAACCCAAGCCTCTCCTCTCTGCTCTAAGCGCGTCTCAATGACTTGGGCGCGAGCGGCTGGTCTGGGACGGAGAGCTCCGGCTTGAAGTAGCCTTTGGGCTCGTATAGAGCTCTCTCCCGCCCCATGGAGGACGACGACCATCAAGTGCAAGAATTTAACCTCCTTGCTCCTGAGATCGGCCTGCTTTCCGAAACGCAGTAGAGCCTCAGGGAGATTGGTTGGCGTTGGGGCGTCCCTGTAATGTTCCTCGTCGTGTGATACATTTCCAAACCTCAGGGACGGAAGCTTTCGGGAGCCTAACGAGCTTTATCTGAGCCCTCGGAGCAAATTACAGACCGATAAGTTATGCTTTTTGGGTGGTGAAATACAGCGGGGATGATGTCTGTAGCCCCCCCCCTCCCGATACACATCTGGTAAAATGCCGACTGCCTACTTTTCGGCCGTCCCACTTTATATACAGGGAGCACTGTGAATAACACCACCCCCCTCCCCCCCCGACGCACCCCGATGAATTAAAGAAGAATATCCTTAAAATGTAAATATTCCGGATTATAAACAAAGGGTCGTTTCTCTTCTCCCGGCTCTCAGCTGCTATCAGCGCCAGTAATTCATAAACTGCGAAACGCGTCGACATGGCGGCTGCTCTAACCGGATAAACCGGAAGGCCCGGCCGCTGTGTCATCCAAATGGTCCACGGGTCCGGTCGACCGGTTTCTTGGTGTTTTTTGTTTTGTTTTATTCTCTCGCATCCGTGTGAATCTAATGCTTTTTGTGTCTTGCTTTCAGCGGCGTCAAACTAAGCAGGAAACGCAGACGCTGATTTACAGCCGATAACAATAATCGTCTAGGATGAGCCAATGCAGCCTTTTAACGAATTTATTATTTTTGGATGTTTTATGGCCCGGGGCAGAGAAATCCGACGTATAACTATGTGAATTTTATTTTTCCGGTGCATGTTGGAGGGGAAAGTCTGGAGTTTTCTTTCCAGGGATAGAGTAGAAAAAATGTTGAGATTTTTTTTTTATTTGAAAGATGTTTTCAGAATAATATATACGCTATAATATATATATATTGATCAAGTTTTATTTTATTTGGGATTCAAATGTTTTTTTTGTGTGTGTAAATGTATATATTCCGGATTTAATTCTATAATCTTAACCCTTAAAGGGTTTGCGCAGTGTTGGCTGAGTGGTCCATACCTAAGATGATTTTTGTCAGTACTGATCTGTAAAATAGCGTTTTTCCCCTCGGTGGGAATGCCCAGAGCCGACCGGTTTGTTTTTATCAATTCGCGGATCCTCTTCGCTGTAGGTTATTCGCAGTGTATGTCGGCGTAATTTAAAACGCATTGTAACCCAAACGCCCCGTATTGAAGTTTTGTGCTTATTTCCTGAATATTTGAGAGTTTTGCCGTCACATTCCAGGTTTTTTTTTTTTCAAAGATGTTCCTAATCTTTTATTTCCCGTTGCTCTTTATGTGGGAGACCCCCCCCCCTTGCTGCCCCGTCACAGGGTATAATTTGCCCGTCGCCCTGACATATCTGTGATAATAGCGTTACGGAGGGACCTGCGCGGCTAGAAACAATCTCTAGCGCTGGAGGCTCCTGCGCCGTGCGCTAAAAGAACGGGAAGCGGCTTACAACTTCCCGCTTGGGATGGCCAATGGGATTCCGATACAGTCTGCACTGAGGGATCATGGGAAAAGGGGGAACCGTTGGAGCGAGTGACGGGCTTCTCCCTAATGTGACGGTCGTGCTTGAGAAATAATAACGAAGTACGTGTTGGTTGCGATGAGCCGTCTTGAGTTTATTCCGCAGCTTTGCCATCGTTCTAGAATTTTCTTCTTCTCAGGAGTTTAGACGTTCTCGTTGGCGCAGAACATTCCCGCGGCTCGCTCTCTCGCCGTCGCCCGCGTTTTGTGTTCGGAACTTTTTGGCTCGAACCGTTCGCTCTTTGGAAGGTTTTGTAAAGTAATTCACAGAAAGTACGTTTAATTCTACCTGTCGGGGGTTCATTAAAGACTTTCACAAACTACCTCCGCCTGTTTCTCTTTAATCACTGATGTGTTGAGTTGGAAAAGGCTCTAAGGAAGTAAAAAAATATATATTACGACTGTTACAGTTCACGGCCGGACTTGCGATCACAAGGAGGCTCTGGCCCTTTAAGGCCAGCAGCCGCCTGATGACGTCAGTGTGACTGATGGGTAGATACGTGCGGCTCCATGCAATGTTTTTATGCTCACGTTGCGCATGGCCAGGCATATCCGTCTGCATGCTGCAGCACCCAAGCTGCAGCTGGAGTGGCAGATTGAGTGGTTGCGTGGCTCTGTTGACCAGCGGCCCACTGGGCATTTGCCCATTATGTGCCAGTTGCCCAGTCCAGGCCCTGGTTATAAAGATAAACAAACTGGATCTGGATCTAGGAGGGTAAATTGTCTCCAAAAATAGGCATAAAAGAAATAATTCAGTAACCTCTGAAGAAGACACAGAGATATCGGTGCACAAAAAGCGTCTTCTCAGTCCAATAAAATGTAACGAAATAAAAGTGTTCTGAAAAAAGGGAACAGCGCTAAATAAAACGTGGGCTTTGAGAGCGTAGCGTGGCTCGCTGGGAATACGCTTGCTCGCGCGTCTTTAGATCTATTGCACAGAGCTGAACACGAGATAAGAAAATGAAATCTGACGGCAGCCAACCTGTCCAGTCGGTCGGCTTCATTTGAAACATTCCTTCGGTCTTTGTAATCGGAGCAAGTCCGGGCTTGCCGTTCTCTTACCTGCCCCCTGCTAAATCAATCAGCCCTCACAAAACAAAGCCGCAGGGGTCACTTGTGTTTGTGTTACAATGAATGGTGCGCAACGCTATCGCCAAGCGCTGGAGATCCCAGAGACGATACTCCTTCTCTTACCGTGCATGCAGGGGAGTCGGTCTTCTGGTCGCGTTCTGTCCGGAAGTTTCCTTCACGAGTTTCGCGGAGGGTTGAAGAGCAAAGGAAGCCAGAAGAAGGTTAAGGAGTCGGTTTATGCCCCGGGTTTTCTGGTGACGCGCCGGAGAGTGACGTCATCCCAACATGCAGAACGGCTCCGACGTCAGCACTTTTACCTCCGAGGAGTACCCGGGGAAATTACTCGGCAGGATCTGCCAGCTTCGGTCGCGGAATGAACTGTGCGATGTCACCTTGGAGGCGGACGGAGTCCGGTTTCCGGCCCACAGGATAATACTGGCGTCGGCGAGCACCTACTGCAAGCTGCTGTTTGCCGACTCCGACTTGGGCGACACCGTCAGACTTAAGGACGTGACCCCGAGGGGTCTGAGAAATATTCTGGAATTTATTTACTCCAGCAAACTGTCTCTGTCTCTGTCCAACGTTGAAGACACCATCAAGGCGGCGGAGGTCCTGCTGGTTCGGGAGGCAATAAAGCTGTGCTTTCAGTTCCTAGAAGATGGCTTGAACCAGGACAACTGTGTGGACGTCTTAAATGTCGTCGAGAAACACGGCCCCGAAGAGCTCAGGCAAAAAGCCATGGAGTATGTCGGCCAACGTCGTCAACGCGCTCCGGAAGACTTCGATGGAGTTGATAAGACGACGCTATGTGAGATCCTGGATAGGAAGAACATCCCGGGTTACTCCGAGTTGGATTTATTTAACTGTGCGGTGTCTTGGTTGCAACGCGATGATTCCAGGCTGAAGGAAGCCGGGGATGTCTTAAAGAGAATAAGGTTTTCGCTGATTCCGCTGGAAGATCTCCAGAAGCACGTGAAGGAGACGCCGATCATGAAAACCCACTCCGGCTGCTTCAGGTACCTTCAGGACGCCTTGAGGTATCACTCCCAAATCTACTCTCAGCCTGCGCTCGGCTCCGAGAGCTCCTCCATCAGGTCGAGCTCCGAGAAGCTCCTGGTCCTTGGAGGAAGGACGGCGGACAACCAGGTCTGTGGGAACATTTGGGTCGAAAGCCAAGATGGCGGCACGTGGACGGACGTCGGAGAACTACGTACACCGGTCTACAATCACTGCGTGGCGGTCGTCAATGACTTCTTATTTGTGATCGGAGGGCAAAGCAGATTTGACCCGTCAGGAAAGCATCCATCGAACGAGGTAAACGATTTTAGATCCGCGTGTGCAAGCAAACAAAGCGAGGGCAAGCGAGACGTCAAGTTTACATGAGATACGCACCACCCAAATCATAGAATAGAAAGGGAGGGGATCTCTCGGCACAGGAATTCAATAAAAACAGCACATTTCGGTAAAAGAGAATGCATAAAACGGGTATACATACCCTGAACGTACAGGCACCGGGAGAACTAATGCAGGGGGGGGGGTTCTGTGCTGGTTACAGTAACAATAATACAGACACAGACATTCTAAGACTGGATGCAGTAGTCTAGGAGGTCCCTGTCCCACAGAGCTTACAGTCTAGAGATACCTAGAACGTAAATTTGGGTCTCGGGGAAGGATTTTTTCTTCTTTTATGTGGGTTTACGCGGTTTATGTAGCTGGCCGTCGCGTTCAGCGCTCCGCTCCTCCGTATAATGGCAGGGAACGCTTGGTGTCTGTCCTGCAGGTGTTTCGTTTTGATCCGAGGAACGGCAGCTGGCTGCAAGTCGCCGGCATGTTGGAAAGAAGGACGCGTTTCCACACCGAGGTGGTCGCCGACCGCATAATCGCTGTCGGAGGGGGGACGCTGTTGGGGAATCTCACTCACACGGCGGAGGAGTACCAGCCGGCGAAAAATAAATGGGAATTCACGGCGCCCTTCCCGATGCCGGTGGCAGACCACGCCGGCGCGACGCACAAGGGCATCTTGTATATCTCGGGTAAAGACTCGACGTGCTGGATCAGCGTCTTCTACGATGATGGCGGCTGAGAAATTGTATTGATTGTCGTGTTCTTGGCAGGAGGGTATTCGGCAGGGAAGACTTCGAGCGACGTGTACAGCTACCTGCCGCGGCTCAGGCGCTGGGTGGTGAATCGCGCCATGGCGTTCGCTCGCTGTGACCACGGCATGGCCGCCATCGGGGACACCATTTTCTGCATCGGTGGCCGCACGCTTAACGCGGTAAGTCAATGCATGGCCTCGCTCAAGTTAGGTGCACTCGATAACGGCCACTCACCGCACGTATCCAGCCGACATCCACAATGATGCCATTTGGCAGCCGCTGGCCTTAAAGGGCCGTCCCCAGTCTGGCCCTGGCAGCCACCACCTTGGGTCATGAAGTGATCCTCCTCGTTAAGTTGATCCTCCCTCCTCGTTAAGTTGATCCTCCCTCCTCGTTAAGTTGATCCTCTTCTTTGACGTAAAATGTCGGCTCAGATAAAAGGTTCCCCTCGTCTTCGACCAAAAAATGATACTCATCCAATTAGGAAAACACCAATATATTGTGTTTTTGCCCTAATCAGAACCCTTGTGTTTCGCTCCAGGCTAACGAATGGATCCACGTGAATGAGACGGAGTTCTACAGCCCCGTTACTGACCAGTGGGGCACTTTAAAGACCTCGTCCTTCGACTGCTGCCAGTTCAGCGTGGTCGCCCACCGCTCCAAGTTATATCTCACCGGCGGGGGGTCCTTACGCTGCATGAACAAAGAAGACAGCGTGTTTATCTACGACCCCGAAGCCGAGACGTGGAGGAAGGCTGGCTGTCTGCCCCGTCCACTGGTAGACCATGCCTCCTGCACCATCAAACTGCCCCACCACATGGTGAAAAAGCTGGCGGAGAAAGAAGACGACAACCCAGCCGGTCCCAACCGGAAGAAATCAACACTCAAGTTATTTATTACAAGCAAACCTGGAAGAGACTAAAATTTACTCCCCAAAAATCATGTTTTTTTATTTATTTCTTATTTTATTTCTTATCTTATTCTCTTCTCCGCCGTCTTCTCAACTCAACGTCTTTAAAACCCCACGTTCATCTCTTAAGGGTTAAAATCAAAGTCAATTAAGTGCTAAGGGGTTAATACTTAAGGGGTAGAGCCCTCAGACACAAATCAAACAGGAATCTCCCATAATGATTCAAAAATGTATCTTTTCTGGTGATTAGAAGAAAGAAGTAGAAAGGAGATGCTATGGCAACCGTCACGGAATGGGACCGCATTGCATCGGAGCAGTGATTTAACCGCCATTGGATGAGTTTGGGAAGATGCGTTCAACGTTCCGGAATAAATCTTTCCCTCCGTGTTCTGCTACAATGTATTTATAAATAGATATTTAAATAAAGCTTCTTTTTAAATGAATTTTAATCATTCCCATAATCCCTTGTAAAACAAATTGTAGCGCTCGTAGTGTTAACTCCGACCACACTGCAAGACGCCGACAGGTTGCCGGTCAAGTTTAAGCCTTGAATTGATTGGTGGCTTTTATTATTATTATTATTATTATTATTTTTATTATTATTTTTATTAGTATTATTTTTTATTATTTTCATTATTATTATTATTTTTATTATTATTGTTTTATTATGATTATTATTATTGTTTTTTTTAAAATTATTATTGTTTTAGTATTATTATTATTATTATTATTATTATTATTGTTTTATTATGATTATTATTATTGTTTTTTTTAAAATTATTATTGTTTTAGTATTATTATTATTATTATTATGATTATTATTGCTTTTTTTTAATTATTATTGTTTTAGTATTATTATTATTATTATTGTTTTATTATTATTATTACTATTATTATTATTCTCGCAGGGGGGCGGCGGACGTCCCGTGTAGAAGAAGTTACGTTGTAACCGCTGCATTGTACAGGCGATGAAAGTAATTCTGTGGTTGTATTCGATCTCTGTCTCAAAGGAAGTCACGACGAGAGCGCGTATGTCTCTTTTAAATGGGATTTAAAGCACCTTGTGATGTCATCACTATAAATAACACAATATGTCACGTAGCGAGGAATATGTATTAGGAGCCTCCAGCGCGCGTCACCCCCGTGCGGCGATATAAAGATAATCGGCGTTCCGATCATAATAGAAGCGTCAGAAAAGCACCAGGAATCCAAAATAATTGCTATCTTTACGTTGAGCGTTCCGATTATTCCGATTCTGCCTCTCTGCGTTGTTAGCTTCACTTGAAAACGCTTTTCCGCGAGCGCTTACTCTGTTTATCCAGCTACTGAGTCATCGCGGTAACATTTCCGGTCGTTTATGTTTTCAGAATCATTCATTCAAAAATAAAATGAATAAATTCTATATATTATTATTATTATTATTATTATTATATAAAAGGGGGTTTCGGCCGTTAAAGTTGTTTATAAAGCAAATTGTGAGCCAAGCCCTGTGTGTCCGGTGTCCGGTGTCCGGTGTCCGGTGTGCGGTGTCCGGTGTGCGGTGTCCGGTGTCCGGTGTGCGGTGCGGCTCGCCCTGTCCCGTCCGCATGGAATCCATGAAGTTGTCGCGCGCCGGGCCCGTTAGGAAAGACGGACATTTAATCGGATTCAGAGAAGCGGGGTTTGGGATGTTCTTCTTCCGTGGTTGGCTTTTGGTTACTTTTGGAAACGGGTTCCACCATGGAGATCTCACACCGTCCTCGGGATGAGTCAGGAGCCCCAACTCAACGATCATCTCTTCTTTGTGGCCGATTGATTGTTGCTTTGGGTCGAAAGTCCGGAACATGTGGTGGTGGTGGTGGGGGGGTTGGTAAATGCCGTGGGTTTTTTCAGATTTCAAACCTAGCCTCTGCTGTCTCGCGCCAAACTCCCCCACCGCTGAGATATCACCATCGCCAACGCAAGTCTTCACTTCCAGCCGGGCTTCCATCTCGGGCAGGCCGTTCTTGGCTTTTTAGGTCACCATAAGTCTAAAATGATGAGGCGGGCACCCAATGCTTGTTTTTTTTTAACGTTTTTATGCTTCTCCTGCTTCACCCAACTCCATATCTTGGGGAGACTCTTGTTGGCCTTTGGCGCAGGTGGAGTTGGCCAGAAGTCCTCGTTATCATCTCTTCTTCTTTCACTTGAGCAGAGCCAAGGATTGGGACGAGGTCCTCATCTCTGCTGAAGTGCAAGAAGAAGAAGAGATGATAAGGAGGACTTCTGGCCAACTCCACCAAGATGAGTCTCCCCAAGATAACCAACGAGAACCGGCATCGGGAGCAGGCGTTCCCGGTACCTGCCGCATCTTTCCCGACGTGCCGAAGGTCCAAAGAGATCTAACAAACCGGGGCTCCTTTTTCTTCAGGCTCCAGAATGCTGGAACCAATTATCTTTGGCCACCAAACACCAAAACATGAATTTAATGGAGGTTCCAGCTCAGATCACCCCAAAAACTACCCCCATAAACTACCCCGGTGACTAATAATGTAAACCAGGTGGGATCACTGAGTTTACCCTCCATTAAACCCTAAAATATTATCCACGGAGCTGAATTTCCAACAATTATTTCTTTTGAATAAAATTTATCATAAATATTTCCCTTAAAAAAGCCAATAAAACCGGCGTTTAACCCAGAAATGAAACCGGTATCCCCATGGGGGGGGGGTCATAAATACATGAAACGGTTTAAATGGAACAATTTGTTTTTGGAATAATAATTCAATTTAGAATGTTTTTTAGGAAAATAATGTACATTTTCTGTTGCTCGGTTACCCCTCGGTTACCTTATTTTATTATTTGTTATTTATAGCTTTTTGATGAAGTCGGATAAATCTTGGCTTTTTTGGTCATTTCTGAAATGAATTCCATATTTTTCAGTTTGTAAATCTAATCCGAAAATAAATTGTTCCCAAATCGACAGTAAAATACGGCCAATTAAAATGCCCCGGGAAGCGGCCGCCCAGCAAGGGAGGATTTATAACCCAGCGCCGGCGTTTATACGGCGCAGCATCGCAGAAATCCAATCACCCGGAGCCAACGGAAAGCAAATGAAACTCGTATATTACTGGGGGCGAGAGGCAGGCGTCTGGGGTAATTTATACCCTTAATAAGAAGCCCCCGTTTGTAAATGTAACGGGGGAATGCGGCACTGGGTTGGATTTTTATAAATGTAGGTAGTAGTTGGTACAAGGTGCGGACCCTTTTGAATTTTATGACTACGGAGGTGTTTGTTGATCGGAACAGCCTTCCAGCAGAGGTGGTAGAGGCTAATACAGCGAGGGTTTGTCAGGCTTTAGGTTGGTTTTCTGTGACCTTCGATGGCACCTTGGCTCAGGGGTTGGATTTGGCTCAGGAGAGCCCCCCCCACTCTTACATCTGTGACGGACATTTATCCTTTAGGTGACATTGATACATTTTATTGGGCCAACGGAGACCTCAGACGTCTCCTCTTGAGACGGCAGCGTCCCCATCTGTCATGTGGATTGTGCGTGCGCGCGATGGACCCGCAGGGGATCGCTGAATCGCCGCATGTAATCAGAAAGCCCAATATCCCGATCAATAAGAATAACAGCCAATCGATAAATCAATAACGCTGCAAGACAATGAATCGCCCGTCTTCCGCCCCGTCCGGGGGTCTGCGGGGATCAGACTGTGCTGCGGAAACCGGCCACCAGGGGGCACCATAACCCAGCGGGAAACACGACAACCATGGATTAATATGCCGAGTATGGGGGGAGGGGGTAATTATTTTGGGGTCTTTTTATATCATTTTCCAAAGGTCGCTGGGGTCCCCCCGCCCGCGTCCCCCCACCGCGCAGGAATCTGTATGGTAATTACCGGCCTTTCATCTTCTCCAAGATTCTACGATGAAGTCACGGAACAAATGAATTATTAATCAAGAAAAGGGAATTCTGCGCAGCGGCCGTTACTTCCCCACCGGGACGCCCATCCGCGTATCTAATACAGAAAGCAGATCCACGGGGCGGCTGGCTGGGGGGCGGGGGCGGACCCTGCGCACAGGAGCTTACAATCGTTAGATCAACCCTAACAAGAAAAGGGTTGTTTTACCCCAAGGAGTCAGCCAAGGACATTAAGGGGGCTTCAGAGGGGTCATTCCCTTAATTTCCCTTTTTTTTTAATTTGCACACTTTTTTCTTTTTTAAAAAAAAAAACAAAAAAACATTATTCGATTATTTTATAACAATGCAGTTAATTGGGTTCCGTCGC
Organism: Spea bombifrons; assembly: GCF_027358695.1. Classification (NCBI taxonomy): domain Eukaryota; kingdom Metazoa; phylum Chordata; class Amphibia; order Anura; family Pelobatidae; genus Spea; species Spea bombifrons. The sequence continues at coordinate 1,597,113 of NC_071094.1, forward strand.
CCCCCCGGAGACCTGCGCGAGCCCCCAGCGGAACGATCCGATTTATTATTGATCCCGTGGATGGCTTCAAAGGCATCCGGAAAGTCATTGAGAAAACGTAAATGAGACGTTAACCTTTTAATGACCAAGATAAATCTGAGGTCAGGGTGGGTCGCAGCACCAAAGCATCAATGTTCTAGGATGTTCTAGTGCCTTCCCTTCACACGTCAGTAATCCTCAACACGCTCTCAGGAGGCCATAAAACTAGAGGGTTAGGGGTTTAGATGGAATTTTTACCTTACTGAACAGGTGGTAGATAAGTGGAGCAGCCTTCCAGCAGAAGTGGTAGAGGGTAATACAGTGAGGGGATTAAACATGCATGGGATAGACATACGGCTCCTGAATCTAAGACAAGACCAACGACTGATTAAGGTTTGAGTCGTTACAGCAGGAGAAGCGGGGGACTAGACGGGGGCCGGATGGGGCCGATCTGCAAACGGGTTCTGGGCATCACGTAGCGTTTATTATAAAACTATCCAAATCCTGATAAAGTCATTAAACAGGAAGGAATCTTTTGTGTTTTGTTTAGAATCTCGGTTGTTTATAAACAAAGCAAACAAAACAAAGTATCAATAAACACAAATCCACCAGAATTCTGATTCCAGTTATGATTGTAGCTGAATTGGAGACCCCCCCCCGCACACCACACACAACACACAAGCAGAAGAACACACACTCACACACAGATACATGCACACACCACACTGACACACTCACACTCGCTCACTCATACACACTCACACACACCACACACGCACTCACACTCACACACACCACACACAGATACATGCACACACCATACTGACACACTCACACTCGCTCACTCATACACACTCACTCACACACACACGCACTCACACTCGCACACTGTGACACACAGCTTGTCCTCTCTCTGTGGGAAGGAGATGAAGGAAAGAGATTTTTCTCCCACTCTCCGCTTCTTACTCATTTTTCGAGGCGGATGATGTTGTGAACGCCGAGTCCTGGCAGCGGATCGCGCATGAAACGGCTTCACATCCACGGAACAGACGGTTATCTGATCACTCGGGATCCGCTTCCTGATAATCATCCGCGATCTGGGAATCTCAGAACAATTAATACCCCAAAAGGCCAAAGAGGGGCACTTCTGTTTTTAGGTGACTTTTTGCCCTATTGCAGGGTATATTTGTGTAACTGAGGGGCATTTAGAATAATAATAATGGGGTTTATTTACCCCGTTTAGTTTATAAAGCCGTTTCCTGCCGTTTCTATACACATTATGGGGGCTTTTAGGGCTGTAGAACCCTGCGATCCCCTCATACCCAGCAAACATTCTGACCTCCTAGAAAAGAGGGGCATCAGGGGAGGAGAGAGGGGCATCAGGGGAGGAGAGAGGGGGCATCAGGGGGGGGAGAGAGGGGCATCAGGGGAGCGGAGAGAGGGGGGCATCAGGGGAACAAAAAAAGAACACAGGGGTTTGGAGACCAAAAGAGGGACTGGCCAAACTGAACAGGGACATTTGGTAAGTATGAGTAGCCTTAAGAATAACAATTAATAAATAAAAAATAAAGAGCAGAAAACATTAATTAACAAAATATTAAGAATGGGGCTCCCAAAAATAATAATAATACCAGATAATAATAATATTAATAATAACAATAATAATAGAAATAATAGAAATAATAATAATAATACTAATACTAGAAATAATAATAATACAAATAACAATAATAATAGTAATAATAATAGTAATAATAGAAATAATAATAGAAATAATAATAATAATAGAAAGTCAGGTGCACCTGTCTGGCAGGACTACATTTCCCAGAGTGCTGTGAGTGGGGTGGAGGCAGCTGATCCAGCAGGATGATCCACTCCTCAGTGTGTGGATCCTGACTACCTCTGTGCAAGCGCTGCCTGCAGGGGACACACACAGGGACCGGCAGACCGGCAGACAGACAGACCCGCAGACAGACAGACTGCTTGCCTGAGACATGTCAGGATCCCAGCATTTTCTGCTCCCAAACCTTGCAGATCATCTCGCGCAGTAACTGCCCCGGACCGGGCTGCAGACCGTCGCTCCGGCCACCAAGTAAGTGAACTTAAATAACCCGGGACTGCTGGAGCGCATCGTGTGTTTGTACCGCACTCCTGACCGTGTTGGCGCCATCCGTGATAGATCAGTCTTTTTAATGAGTAATGTTCTATATATTTCAGCAATGATTGTCATAGATCGGGGGGTCTGTCCGTCCCCGCCGACCCTGTACCCCCTAAATAGACTTCCATTAACCGCTTCCTCGCTGGGAGTGAATCTGCCCCTGGTATTCACCCCTTCACACAGCGTAATCCCCCCGCAGCTCTGTGAGGTTAATCCTTTTCAGCGCCAGGGACTGTGCGATGCTTTCCTGGACCCCCCCCTCCCCGGTGTTGAAAGGGTTAATGGTAGGATGCTTGCCCTTGCCCCCTGCGCCGGGCTGGGGCGATTTAACCCCCCCAAGGTTATTAGACCTGCTTTACGTTGGTAGCCGTTCGTTGTTTAATGATTAATGCGACTCGGGGAATCCCGGCGGGGAGGAAAACCTTTTCTTTCTCTTAAAAGAATGAGTTTTAGGATAAAATATCGCGTTTTTCTGTAGTTCTCCGACCGATCGGATAAAGTGTATTCAGTAAAGGGTTAATAATGGCCGACGCGGCTGAAATCAAAATTCCACTTTTTTGGAAGCCGCACTTTTTAGCGTTTAAAAGAAATTTAGCGAACGAGCCGCTTGGAGTAAACGGACCGATTTCCGGGCGAAGAAACAAAGGAATCGTTTAAAGAAAGATTATAAATCTATAAATATAGCGAAAATATCAATATTTTATCAATAAGTCAGAAGCTTACAACCCGCCGGCAGATTGGCTCCCGTCGGCCCCCGTCTAGTCGCCCGTTTCTCCATCAGTCGTTGGTCTCGTCTTAGATTCAGGAGCCGTATGTCTATCCCATGCGTGTTTAAATCCCCTCGCTGTATTACCCTCTACCACTTCTGCTGGGAGGCTGTTCACTTATAATGTAACCTTTCGCCGGCAGCGACACCGAGAAAGTCGTAAATGATCTTTGGACGTGTTACACGACTCTAATTACACGCTTGTCGGCGGCATTCCGTGTGTTTCCCGGCCGGCGAAACAAGCTCTGCCGGTGTCTGGTATTCATTAACCCTTTAAATGCCTGCACTTTCCAGTCTGTCGTATGAATGAATGAATCCCCCCCGGGGGGCTATCTTTTCTTGGGGGGGGGGTTGCGTGTAATTGTTGTTGGGACCCAGCCTTTCTAATACATAAGCCGCATTTGCAAAGCTCGCCCCGGCCCTCGTATCTGGCACTAAATGCAGTTTTTTTTAAAATTAATAATGAAATAAATTTCTGTTCCTGCGGAACCCCCCCCATTATGATTTTACCCCTTGCCCCCCCCAGCTTTTTCGAATCGACCATCTGAGGAAGAGACTTCTGTGGCCCTCGAAAGCTTACGTAACAATTACAATGTTAGAACTCAAGCTCTCGAAGTCAACTGGGGCGAGTGTAATGTGCCACGTGGTAATGAAAGGGTTAAGACTCCTCTCCCGCCCTCTTTCAACCATAATCGTTATGACATCACTCTAAATATTCCTGGCTAAGTTGATGTCATTAAGTGATGAATGAATTATCCGCTTGGGCACCGCGGGTTATTTGGGGCCGCCAAATATTTACGGTAGGAAACGTAAACAAAAACCCGCTATATCTCCGTACAGCTTTTATTATATCTGATGGGGGGGGGATATTTGCCCCCCCCCCCACTGGTGGGTATTTAGGGCAATTAATGAGCCGGCCGGTTCCTGATCAGTTGGGATTTTATTTCACCTGCGATCTATCTCAGTCGATGCAGGTAAAGGGTTAACGGGTTTTATCTTGCGCTCTGCGGTGATATAACCCGCCGGGCGTCAGCGTTCAGGAAAACAAGATATTTATCATCGCAATCTGTGATCTAGAACCGAGCGAGACGGAACGTTCCGTAACAGGCTCCGGCGTGTCGTCAAATATATATTTATTTACTACACAAGTCTGGGGTCACGGAGCCGCTTTCAACACAGGAGTGATGGGAGTGATAAAGGGCCATTGGAACACAGGAGTGATGGGAGTGATAAAGGGCCGTTGGGACACAGGAGTGATGAGAGTGATAAAGGGCCATTGGAACACAGGAGTGATGGGAGTGATAAAGGGCCATTGGAACACAGGAGTGATGGGAGTGATAAAGGGCCATTGGGACACAGGAGTGATGGGAGTGATAAAGGGCCATTGGAACACAGGAGTGATGGGAGTGATAAAGGGCCATTGGAGCACAGGAGTGATGGGAGTGATAAAGGGCCATTGGAACACAGGAGTGATGGGAGTGATAAAGGGCCATTGGGACACGGGAGTGATAAAGGGCTATTGGGACCCAGGAGTGATGGGAGTGATAAAGGGCCATTGGAGCACAGGAGTGATGGGAGTGATAAAGGGCTATTGGGACCTAGGAGTGATGGGAGTGATAAAGGGCCATTGGAGCACAGGAGTGATGGGAGTGATAAAGGGCTATTGGGACCTAGGAGTGATGGGAGTGATAAAGGGTCTCTGTACGTCTATGAAGAGATCCGGCCTTTGTGGCCCTGAATTCAGGGCTGTAAGAAGTCGCTGGATGGATGCGATGGATTTCACTCTGAGACCCTGAGGTTGCGGTAAAAACCGTGAGACTCGGGTGGAAACCATGGCAACCCCCTGATATAAACATTATCAAGCAGCTGAAATAATGTATCTGTGAATATTATCCCCAAAAACCCCAGCTGTGCGGCCCTCACGGACAGGCCTTTGACTTATGATGTATAAATCCGTCTATCCTCTGATAACGTTTTTAAGATACTTGTAAGAAGATGCAGAATATTCTGACCTCTAAATAACTACAAATACATATTTATTATTATTATTATTATTATTAAATCATTATTATTATTTATTATTATTATTATTATTATTATTAAATCATTATTATTATTATTATTATTAAATCATTATTATTATTAATTATTATTATTATTTATTATTATTATTTATTTATTATTATTTTAGTATTTATTATTCTTCTTATTATTTATTAATAAATCCACCCGATATTTAAAAGCAGTCAATTTGGGGAAATGTCTTATTGTCGTATTTAAAGGAAAAAATTAGTTTTTTTTTGGGGGGGTGGCATGTTTTCCCGTTTTCCCTCCAGGAAGCGTTTATTGCGTGGAATATACGCCGCGGGGGGGGGGGGGGTTTGTCCGTTAAAGGGGATTATCGCCTCCTCGCTCAGGTAACTCTTTTATTTTGTTAGACATCGGATCGGTGACTACGAGCCGGCGTGGCACGGAGCCCGGGGGAGGGGGGTGGGGGCTGCGGACTCTCGCTCCCGTCACTCCCGTCAGTCTCCGCGGGATGCGAGTTTCGTTGCCTCAGCTCGGGTTTCCTGTACGAGGCATCGCCTCCGAAATGCGCCGACCCAAAGAGCTCCAAATACACCTGCCGGGCTGGGATGAACCAGCACGCGGCGGTCACAGTTAAGGGTAGTAGATAAGTGGAACAGCCTCCCAGTAGAAGAGGTAGAGGGTAATACAGTGAGGGGATTAAACATGCATGGGATAAGCCCCCCCGGCAGCTCCTGGGTTAAGGATCGGACCCCCGCCCCCCTCCTGACGGGCAGCACCTTGTTTTCTCTTCGTGTTCCGTATCAGAACCGTCTCCTCCACGAGCCGCTGTCTGCCGGGACGTCGGGGGGGGTGGGGGGTTGCGTTCCGTGTATCCCGACGGGTTACCGCATCTCGCTGCTAATAATAACAAAAATCTGTCTTTCTAAATATAAAAATATATATATTTTATTTTCCGGTTAATTACATTTTTTATATTCTTTATAGAATGGTTTTTTTTATTATTTATTTTTTCCTATTTTTTTCTCTATATTTCCTTTTCTTTTTTTTTTTTTAATGAAGATATTTTTATTGCTGGCCCTTTAACACAATAAATAATAATAATAATACTAATAATACTAATAATAATAATAATAATACTAATAATAATAATAATAATAACGTATCTGGCGGGGATAAGGACACCCCCCCCGGCCGCTTTTACTTGTTGCAGACGGCAGCTGGTTCGGGGGCCGCGGGGCGTTTGTGGGGTAATCCCTCCGTAAGCCCTGACAGACACGGCTAATTAGCGTTTGGCTCGCTGGGGTTAGGATCGGCAGGGCGGCGGATCGTGCTGGAATGGCGTTTTTTAGGTATACGGCGCATCAGCTGGAAAGTTCACAATACGGTTATTTTATTTCACACTGTCCCGGAAAAAATGTCTAATGGGGGGGAGGTTGAGAATCCCATCGGTCCGTTATTATTCCCTTTCTCATTGTTGTTGCCATGGAAACGTATAAAGAAGACCCTTTTATTGGGAAACGGACACCCACGTAGATACGGGGAGGAATTCCATGATCTGCGCGTCTGGAATTCGGAGAAACAAAGAGGGGGTCACAAGGTTCTGTTGTTATCGGCGACGGCTCCGTCCCCCGATCCACGAACGCCCCCCCCTGATTAAAGATGCGAAACGCGTGGAAAGATTGACGGTGCCAATTAACCTAGAATCGGCCCCCGTTGGCCCCATCTAGTCGCCTGTCTAGAGCCGTATTTCTATCCCATGCATGTTTAATCCCCTCACTGTATTACCCTCTACTACTTCTGCCGGGAGGCTGTTCCACTTATCTACCACCCTCTCAGTAAAGTAAAACCTCCTTCCCTTCTGTCTCAGCCTCTGACTCTCTAGTTGTTAGGCTTTGATGGCCGAGCCATGTTTTGACCTAAAGCCTTTTAATCGGCTTATAAGTATAAGTACCACCTGCGCCCAGGCTGCAGCACCGCACGGACTCCCCTAACAACAAGAAAGCGAAAACCCTTTCCTTCTGCCAGAAAGCTGATCTTTAAACGCTTCTTTTATCCGAGCCGAGGCTGCCCCGGGACAAAGCGCCCCTTTCAGATACCAAAGGGCAGAAAGCGTGAACGTGAGTTACTGCTGGAGAGTAGCCTCTGGGCAGAGACGTTATGTCAGGGGAAGCTGTATCCGTGGTAACGGTGACAATAAGACATTTTTATTCATTCTTTAAGACTCAAACTAAGACCACCCTGAAAAGGGCGAGGAACAGAACCCAGAAACCCGGAACCCCCCGGCAGATCGGCCCCCGGCGGCCCCCGTCTAGTCGCCCGTTTCTCCTGCTGTAAAGACTCAAACCTTAATCAGTCGTTGGTCTCGTCTTAGATTCAGGAGCCATATGTCTATCCCGCGCATGTTTAATACCCTCACTGTATTACCCTCTACCACCTCTGCTGGGAGGCTGCTCCACTTATCTATCACCCTCACGTTTTACTCCGCGTGTGAAAGGCTTGCGTGTTATCCGTGTTCACGTGCAGCCGCGTCGCCCGTTTGTGTGCGGTCTCCATGGCGATTTCAGCAGATAAGTTAATTGCGTCGGTCGTTCGAAGGATCGGGTGCAGACGGACCGGCGGATTAAAGGGACTTCCCGGGCCGCGGCGCCCAGCTTCAGATCCTGATAAAAGGGGAGGAAAAACACAATCCCTTTAATGAACGCGATAATGTCCTCGTCTTCGGTGTCGCTTGTTATCTGCTGCAGGCGACACGGAACGCGGTCACCTGCCGGGGAACACCGGAATGTTCTGGAACCGCGTGGAACCCGTTTATTAAAGTGGGATTTAAAGGGCCGCTCCGGCCATCGGGTGCTCTTTAACGGTCCCTTTAAATGTTCATGGTGTCCCCCTTGCAAATGCATTGGCGGGGGGGCTGTTCTGCCCCTGTTAAGACCCCCGTGTGCATGCGCAAAAAAGAGCTCCCGCTAATTGGCTGCTCGAAGTAGCCAATCAATGTCCAGGATCGTCGGAGCGCATGTTTCCTTTACGTCTGCAGCAGAGACGATTCTGTGTTCTATAAAATACATTTATTGTGAAATTACCATTCCTTCGATTCTAAAAATAATAATCATTATATCATTATTATTATTATAATTATTATTATTATTAATTGTTATGAATATTATGATTTATTATGACTATTATTATTATAAATTATTCTGATTATTATTAGTATTGTTATTATTATTCATTATTATTGTTATTATTCATTATTATGAATATTATTTATTGTTATGAATATTATTTTAAATTATTATGAATATTATTTATTATGATTAGTACTATTATTCATTATTGTGATTATTAATATTATTAGTATTATTATTATTCATTATTATTGTTATTATTCATTATTGTGATTATTAATATTATAAATTATTATGAATATTAGTATTGATTATTACCATTAATTGCTGTGAATATTAAGATTATTAGTATTTGTTATTATTCATTGTTTTGAATATTATTATTCTATAATTCTTGTATTTTTGTATTGATTTTTAGTGGCGGTCCCGGCCATGTACGAGTCGGCGCTCCTCTCCTCCGAGCCCCCCAGCCCCAACCCGTACTTCGGGGAGTCGTCGGACACGTATTACCAGGTGGATCGCTGGCAGAAGATCCGCACGGCCGTCAGGAAGCTGGAGTTCTGGGAGAGCTTCAGCGCGGAGCTGATCGGGAGCGGCTTCTTCTCCAAGGTTTATAAGGTACCCCCCCCCCGAATAAAAAAAAAAAAAAAAAACATAATAATAAAATAAGCTTCACGCCGACAAGATGTTTTTATTGACGCTATATATTTTTTTTTTTATATTTCCTATCATGCCCCTCCTCCCATCTTTCTGATTGGCTGCTTACTTTTGCATCTGTTTAAATATTTCCCATCGTGCCCCTGCTCCTCCCTACCTGATTGGCTCCTTAAATTGGTATCTGATTGATATTTCCCATCACGCCCCTCCCCCTCTCTCCTGGATTGGCTGCTCGCTTCTGCATCTATTTAAATGAATATTTCCCATCATGCCCCTCTCTCCCTGTCTCTGGCAGCGGATGGCAGGAAATGATTGGATAATTAGACGGAAGCCCGAAGATTAATAAATTAAAAACCTTTTTCCTGGTGCGAAAGCCAATAGCGTAATCCGCTCGGGAATTAACCCTTTTCAGTGCGAGGGCAAAAAAACCCTCCTACCTGCAAGTTAAAAAAAAGAAAAGAAAGTATCATTTCTAACAGAGGAATTTTTTCGACATCCAAGCAGTTCACCTCTGCTGGGTGACTGTTCAGGGATGTGACTACTCCTTTAGAACAAAATACTTCCATTGTTTCTTTGTGGAAAGTTTATTACCCTAAACGGGTAACAATCCTCGCATTGTGCGACGGCGACGAGGAAGGAGCGACAAATACTTTGCCAGGTTTCGGTTGCAGAAATGGATTAATTTCCGCAAACATCTTGCAACGTGACGTTTAATGCCTCGCGGTACCCCGTACATGGTACGACGTATCACTCGGCTGCAGCAGCCTATCGGGGCCTACAATTTGGTCACATGACAAAAAAAAATTAGAAAAGAATTCTAAGCATAATAGGTCTGCTATAAAAAAAAAAAAGGATATTAAAAACTGCTATCCTTAAAGGGTTAATGCGGCGCGGGGGGGGGGTTATCCGTGGCCGTCGCATAGCGTGGGATCTGTGGCCCTCATTGACTCAGGGGGTCTTCGGGACGCCCACCCGGTCCTTATTTTGTCTTCTGAGGACCTGGAACTGATCAGACCCACAACCAGTTTCCCCACAATAACGGGAATCAGAATTCTGGCGGATTTGTGTTTATTGATAATTTGTTACAAAATTGTTACTTTTTGCTTTGTTTATAAACAACCGAGATTCTAAACAAAACACAAAAGATTCCTTCCTGTTTAATGACTTTATAAGGATTTGGATACTTTTATAATAAACGCTACGTGATGCCCAGAACCCGCCGGCAGATCGGCCCCATCCGGCCCCCGTCTAGTCGCCCGTTTCTCCTGCTGTAACGACTCAAACCTTAATCAGTCGTTGGTCTCGTCTTAGATTCAGGAGCCGTATGTCTATCCCGCACATGTTTAATACCCTCACTGTATTACCCTCTACCACTTCTGCTGGGAGGCTGTTCCACTCATCCACCACCTATCCCATGCGTGTTTAAACTCCACAGAATTGGGTGGCACGTTGAGCTTTGGATCAGGAACCTCGTCTCCCGTTGGATTTTTACTTTGTAAATCCAACCGGCTAATCCTAATTGTCCCAAATAACCGGCAGAACAAGCAGCGATTATTTCATTCACGTTTAGATCCCTGATACCGGAGGGTGATCTTTTGATTGGTTAATAAGCGGCCCCCGGCGAGAACGAAATCCGCTTTGTCTGAAATTGTTTAAAAGAAAACAAAAAAAGAGTTACAGATATGTCCTCTGCGTGTTGGAACTCGGATGAATTTCCGAGCGCAGCGCGTTGTGAAGGGAGTCGTTATTTGGCGGGTTTCTCGCGGGTTTTTGCCGCAGTTATCGGGACGTCCTGGTATTTATTTATTTATTTATTTTTACATAAAATACAGATTTGGCAGAAATAAAATATTTTTTTGTTGTATTTTTAGATTTTTTTTTTATAGCCTTGTTTATTTGTTGGTTGCTTTTGCTTTAGGCTTCTGTGGAATATTCCGCCGCACAGAACAGGAGGTTGGTTTGTGGGGAAAGCAGGAAGCTGCCTGCGCGGTAATTAGTTTCCAGCACCGGCCGCCGGGCCGACTTCCCGTCAGGAAGGGTGCAGCGAGTTCTCGGGGACCTCACAAGGTCGCCACGAAATGTACGGGTTTTATAGCTTTACATTTCTTTCTGTGAATCCTGAGATGACGTTAGGATTGAGGGGGTTAAAGGGACAGCAGAATGCCCCCCCCTTACAGTACTTTACGTTAAGGGGGCATATGATGGCTGGAATGGCACTTTAAGCAGGTTAGGTAGGTGGAACAGCCTCCCAGTAGAAGTGGTAGAGGGTATTAAACATGCTTGGGATAGACATACGGCTCCCGCGGTCACTGGACGCCCCCCCCCGTGGGGGTCTCGGTCTGTAATGTATGTATTCATTCCCCGCGCCCCTCCCTGTATTGTGCCGAGGAGTACATTCAGCCCACGCCAAGACTTCTGTGTATCCAAGTAATTCATCGCACGATCAAAGAGCAGCCGAGCTCCGTGGCGAGTAAACACGGCGCATAATGGGCTCTTCATACCCGGGCGAGGCTCGTGGGATCCAGGATCCTCCCGATCTATATTATAAAACCGGATTATAAAGTGAGGAACCCAGCGGGATCCGTCCACCAACTGAATTCACTGTATTAGCCTCTACCACCTCTGCTGGGAGGCTGTTCCACTTATCCTCTCAGTCATTCAGCACTGTGAGTATCACTATAGGACGCTGGCGAGTTCACCAAGTTGGTTACTTCGACCCGGCGCTTATCTTCTGTATTTTTGGGATCGGGCCTCTAATCCACCCGCTTCTGCTTTGCAGGTGACCCCCGGCGCTGGGGCGAAGTGCATGGTGGTGAAGATTTATAAGAATGAGGTAGACGAGGAGGTGATCGTGCGAGAGATAAGCCTCTTGCAGAAGCTGTCTCATCCTAACATTGTCAGGTGAGCTGTTTTTATTACTAAAATTTCATTTTATTCATTCATTTTCTCCATAATCGGGATTAGAGGTTTTTCTCTAAAAAAAAAATAAATAAAAAAAAAAAAACTATTAAAAAGAAAAATCTTACTTCCAGGAAAAAAAAGAGAATTCCGAGTTGGAATGTTCATTATTTTGCTGCCTTGTTTTTGGAGGAATAAACCCAGATTATGGTTAAAAAAAAAATATGCAAAAAATCTATTTTTTTTTTATTCCTTTTAGCCAGGACTTTTTTTGATCAGAATTTGTAATTTGGAGCAGATTTAATGTACATTTTCGTAGGGAAATAAAACTATCCGGAGGAATGGCGAAGTTCTGGGCCGTAAACCTCACGATCTCTAATCTGAGTTTTTAAGGCGTTTCCCGCCGAATTCGAGATTCTGTCGTGTTTTCCATCCTAGGTACCTTGGTGTCTGCGTGAAGGATGAGAAACTCTATCCTATGCTGGAGGTGAGTCTCTGGACGATGCTATTGGGCAAACAAACTGCGTCCCAAGAGCCAATTTAGGGTTTTATCTCCTCGATACGGGTTAGTAGACACTGTAACCCAACTCACAAGACCTGACGTTGACTTGAGTTCCTTCCTCAGTGGAGTTATCAAAGTTTATATGAGATAAAGTTATTTAAAGCCACTCGATCAACTCAAACTTGGACTAATCCATAGATTTCCGACAATCTCCTGCTTGAATAGGCTTACGGTTATAAGGTCAGTAGTCAACAAGGCGTTCAGCACCTTGAGAAAAAGCTTGGGTTGCATCTCTAAGGTCTTTGGAGTCCCATCAAGGCTGAAGCTTAGAATAGAGAAGCCTCGAGGCTTATCCTCTCCACCCAACCGTCTGGTAATCGTGGACCCGCGCCGTTCCTTTTGTGAGATCCGGTTTCCAGTAACGTGTTCTCTTCCTCTCAGTACGTGAATGGGGGATGTGTCGAAGAATTATTGGCCAGCAAAGACATTTCCCTGAGCTGGAAAGAGAAAGTTGACCTGGCGTGTGACATTAGTCGGGGTATGGTCTACCTGCACTCCAAGAACATTTACCATCGAGACCTCAACTCAAAGGTATGAAGAAGGAAGCCCCGGTCAATGAGCTCGTATTAACCAAGATGGATCATATAGTCTGGTTCTCGGTGGTTTTCTGGGAAGTCTACAACGTTCCGAAATGCTGGAGGTTGAAGTTGTTGTCTCTTAGTCTCTGGAGTCGTAGACTCGTTAATCAGAGTACTCTTCTGTAATGTTCTCCCGTTTTGCGTTGTAGAACTGCCTGATCAGGTTGTCTCCCCGGGGCAGGGAAGCCCTGGTGACGGATTTCGGTCTGGCGCGTGAAGTGGTCGAGCCGTCGTTGAAGAACGGGGAGCGGAAGTTGTCTCTGGTCGGCTCGGCGTTCTGGATGGCTCCTGAAATGTTGCGCGGAGAGCCGTACGATCGGAAGGTTTGTTGCACTTTTGGAGTCACGTGGAGAACTTGAAGCTGATGGCCCCCAGCTTCTTGAAATAATGGCCACCAGAGTGACTCTCTGCCCCGAGGCCGACCAGTCCCGTTTTATGTTTTGGGTTAATGAAGGGTCATAGGTGGCACCCGATCAAAAAACAATAAATTGTTGGTCCGTTCCCTTTGTTTGTCCAAAGATTTCCCAACGGACATACCCATGCGGGAAGCCTGTAATCGGGGGGCCGGCTCCGTCGGAGGGCTGGTGCTAAACCCTGAGCTGTCCCAGCAAAGGGCCCGACGTATCCCCTTCTGAGAAAATATCCTGAACGCTCTGAATTTCTTTTCCAGGTGGACGTCTTCTCTTTCGGGATCGTATTATGTGAAATCCTCGGCCGAATTCCCGCTGACCCGGAGATCCTGCCCAGAACGAGGGTGCGTGCGGCCCCGAAAAACGGGGTTTGGGGTCACAAAGTGCTTTTTTTTAAGGCTCAATCTTATATTTGCCAGAAATACACAATTCCTTCCTAAATCCATACAGAAGTTTCCTAAAAAAACCCCTTTTTTCTATATTTTTGTTTATTTTTTGTTTCTTTTTCCCTTAGTGTTTCCGTTTTTTCGGCAATGAATTGTATTTTCAGTGTAAATGACGGGTTTTTGGTGTCCGTTGATTGACAGCAGCTGACCTGTGACCTTTCCTTCATCAGGATTACGGTCTGGACGCGGACGCTTTCCGAGAGCTGATCAGGGATTGTCCCAAACGAGTCCTGGATTTAGCCGTCAGCTGCTGTCGGGTAATGTGCTTTGGCGGCCGGGGGTTGTCTGGGCAGTTTAAGTATCCTTTACAGGTATGATGTATATAATACGCCATACTGTGACCGGAATACCTGCTGATATGGCAACCATAAAGAGATTATCGGGGGAGGGGATTTTTTTTTTTCCACCAAATATATGTTAAATTGTATAAATTTTATTTATATTTTGGTGATATATTTTAATTTACTAAGAGGGAGGTATATAAGTGGAACAGCCTCCCAGCAGAGGTGGTAGAGGGCTTAATCTTAATCTAAGACGAGACCAACGACTGATTAAGGTTTGAGTCTTTACAGCAGGAGAAACGGGCGAGTAGACGGGGGCCGGATGGGGGCCGATCTGCTGGTTTTCCATTATATAATTACTCCTTTACTTATGAGGTAGATACATGGTTCTGGATCACAGCAAATGTGGGAGATGAAATAAATAAATTTCTAAAAAATCTGCTCAATAAAACACTTTTTATAACTAAATATAACTAATAGAATGCCCAAAACCCTCTCCGAAATAATTCTATGACCAAGTAAAATTCTGCCTCGTTCATCTTTTTTGGTCGGGAACGCTTAATTGTCAGGTGACACAAAAGCAGGCACTGATAGGTTGTTGCCGTAGAGCCTAAAAAAAGAGAAAAATCGTAAAAACGTCTGAAACGCTTTATTTTTACTTCCGCAGCTGGAGGCCCATAAGAGACCTTCGTTCGGTGAAATCTTGGACGACCTGGAAGAGGAAGCGGAAATGCTGGAGTCGCAGACGGCGCTGGAAGAATCGGGGCGGGGGCCGTAAAACCCGGACTTTCTCTAACTTGTAAATTGTACAGAAATCTGGAATCGAAAATATATATTAAAAAAAAAAAATCCCAAATGCGGAACCTTCTATTTATTAAATAAACTGGAATATATTTTTGTGGATTTTCGCATCCACGACTTTTTTCCTGTCGATTTCACTCGAAGGCGGGGCTGCGGCTGACCAATTGTCCTCTACTATATGACACCTCGCGGAAAGATGGATTTTCATTGGCTAAAGTTTCTACCAATTATCCCGGGAGGCCCCGCCTCATTTTGAATCCAGTTTTATTGCTTCTGTTCTATGAATTTCCCTCCAGAGACTCTCCCTCGTGTTTCTGCGATACTTTGTGTCTGACGACCGGATTTTGGGGGAAATCATTTATGTTTGGACGCTGCCTTACATCACATAGTCTGAATTTTCAGTTTCGTGTCGATGGTATTTTTTGTTTGTATAAAATTATATATTTTTTTTTTTTGATGGTTCTAACCTGGAATAAAGTTTTCCATTAAATGGATCTGACAAATCACGTCTAATGCAGAGATTAAGCTTTTATAATCAGACATTTCTATCTGATTGGCTATAATAATAAAACGAGCACAAAGTATTTATTAACATCGTAAAAATGAATGATCAAAACCACCTTTCTCTGTAATCGCCGTATTTTATTCTCCCTAAACCAACGCATTTCACATTTTTTATTTTTAAAATATGGTTTTCTAAAAAATTGAAAGAAAATATTATTTTAACCCATCTGTGTGCTAATTAATTAGATTTATAAGATATGGCCAACTTCAGACCGAATAAAAAGCTCATTCTATTTACTGGAACCAACGCGTTTTGCGAGGGGCTCCTGTAATACGTTGGTTGAATTCCCCCAACTGGGAGAGAAAATGAAGAATCTCGGCTGCTGGATAAGCTGTTCTGTTCAACATTCCTTAATTGTGTGTTTCATTTGTCGGGAAAAAAATAAAACTAAATAAAATAAAAATAAACAAATAAAAAAGTAAGTTTTTTTTTTCTTAATTTCTATTACAAATTAAATTGTAGATTTTAATGGAATGAAGGTCAATTCCAGTCCTTATAGCCAAGATTTGAGAAAATTTTCATGGTAACACAGGTGGGGCTTTTCTAAAGTCTACGTAATACATTGGTTGCTCCTCTCATTGAGGTTTGAGATTTCTTGCCAACGCGTTTCACGTCCTGGAGAAACAGTGTAATAATATCTAATATGTAATAAGATCTGGACCAGGCGATTGCATGCGAGCTGGGATTTCTCAGCCCGCTAGGTTAATATAATGAGTCGAGTGTCAGTCAGTTACCCCAATGTACACGATCTCTCTGCAGCCCCTGCGTGGGAATGAGTTGAAGCAGCAAGCATTACAACATAAGGCTAAAGGTCACCTTCCAAAAATGAGTAATAATAATAAACTTTGGATCTATTTTTTTTTACGAATGAATCAGGTAAATTATGTATTTGGGTTTTTTTGCTTAGTGTGTTAATTCTTATACAAAGTAACAACGCGCAGATGTATCTCAATAAGGAATATCGTTGAGTCGCAGAAATACCGTATTGGCTCGGATATAGGCCGCCCCCGTATATAGGCCGCACCCTAAAAGTTTGGTGCTTTTTTAAAGAAAAAGTTTTTTTCTTTAAAAAAGCACCAAAAAAACATACTGCCACTCTGCCCCCCCCCGCCCCCCGAGATACGCTGCCACTGTCCTCCCTCCCCGAGATACGCTGCCACTGTCCCCCCCCCGAGATATGCTACCACTGTCCTCCCTCCCCGAGATACGCTGCCACTGTCCTCCCTCCCCGAGATACGCTGCCACTGTCCTCCCCCCCCCGAGATACGCTACCACTGTCCCCCCCCCGAGATATGCTACCACTGTCCCCCCCCGAGATATACTGCCACTGTCCCCCCCCGAGATATGCTACCACTGTCCTCCCTCCCCGAGATATACTGCCACTGTCCCCCCCCCGAGATATGCTACCACTGTCCTCCCTCCCCGAGATATGCTACCACTGTCCTCCCTCCCCGAGATACGCTGCCACTGTCCTCCCTCCCCGAGATACGCTGCCACTGTCCCCCCCCCCCGAGATACGCTACCACTGTCCCCCCCCCCGAGATATGCTACCACTGTCCCCCCCCCCGAGATACGCTGCCACTGTCCTCCCTCCCCGAGATATGCTACCACTGTCCCCCTCTGGCCCCCCCCCTCCCCAACTTACCAGAGCAGACTCCCGGGTGTCTTGCGGGGCCGGCGGGGGACATCTACGCAATACAACTTCCGGTGCGGCACATCCGGCACCGGAAGTTGTATTGCGTAGACGTCCCCCGCCGACCCCGCAGGACACCCGGGAGTCTGCTCCGGTAAGTCCGCGGGGGGTGCAGAGGTAAAACGCATCCGCACGATGCGCTTGGACAACCTCCCGTGCCGGCACCCCCCCCCCCGTGGGAAGTGCTGGCAGGGGAGGCTGTCTGAGCGTATCGGAGAGTAGGATGCAGCTCCCCTGCACTGCTGCGGGGGATCTGTATCCTAACCCCGCTGCCTGCCCGGCGCCCGGGACTGCATGTCCCGGGCGTCGGGCGCTAGACCCCGAATATAGGCCGCACCCCCACTTTAAAGTCTTAAAGTGGGGGAAAAAAGTGCGGCCTATATTCGAGCCAATACGGTATAATCCTGGCACCTTCTGGATTTTTAGGTCAATTATCATATCAATCACAGCCGAAAATGTCTTCATCTGAATATATCTATAACTCTGTGAAATATATATATTTTAAAAATATTATGGAAGGCTTGTCACAGAGACAAAGTCTGGAGCATCGAAAGGCGTCTTTTCAAGTCCAGGATTTGTAACGATTCATAGAATTTTCAGTAAATTGTAAAATTAAAAATGTGGTATTAAATGTTTAGTAAAATTGTATTCAGTCGTAGAGTTCCAGAAATCTCACAAAAAAATCTGATCAAATTTCTTGACCAAATATATCTGGATGGTATAAAGAGGTTCAACGTTGATAAAAGTGAGGCTGTGCATCTGTGACACAGAAAGAATGAACGTTTTACTAAATTCCAGAGGGGATATTAATGAAGAACGGTTTATGGATAATATTATTATAATATTATTATTAACAATATTGTGAAATAACTCACTTTACCTTTTGTAATCAATTTTCCTTTTCTATAGGATATATTGTTATTGCAATTTCTGTTGGACGTCTCATATTACAGGGCGCTCTGAGAATGACTTGTTTTGTGTTTTTTCTCTGTTGTGAATTCGCCTGGGTGATTTAGAAAGTATAAATCTTATTTCCAAATGCATAACTCTGTGTTTATCTACGTTGATCTTGTTGGCTTAATAGGTTTATTTGCCCAAATCTCAAAAAACTAAACACAGACTCTTGCATTCAAACATAAAATTGTTGCTCTCAAAGCCTCTGCTCGCTCATTAATAAACAAATTAGAAAGCGCCGGACCCGGAGCTGACCTCGGCGGTACAAAAGAATGAATTACGCTCCACAATGAAACAGATGGCGTCTCGTAATAAAACCTGGAGCGCTCATTAGTAATTAAAGCCTCCGTCTCATCGTTTGAGAAAGCAGCGACTCGTCACCATGCCGCTCGTCTTACAAAACCGTAGCTGTAGGAAGAGGCGGCGAAGACATGGATCGCCCCGAAAAAGAGGCAGAAAACATAAAAGCTAACGAGTGTTGACATCCAAACATTGTGTGTGCAGACGCGGGCGAGTTCTCTGCCTTGGGGGGGGGGGAGAGTGACACTCGCCAGCTTGTCGAAGAGCACGTTGTGCAAATGACGCATCTTAGGGTTTCCTGATCTTATTCTGGAACCGACCACATTGTGAAAGATACATGAGATGCAAAGAAACGTTTATTATAGCAAATCCATCTAACCAGATGTGACTGGTAAATCGAGGGAACGGAAGCAGTAGAGGGTAATACAGTGAGGGGATTAAACATGCGCGGGATAGACATACGGCTCCTGAATCTAAGACGAGACCAACCACTGATTAAGGTTTGATTCTTTACAGCAGGAGAAACGGGCGACTAGACGGGGGCCGGATGGGCCTTACATGGAGGCTGAGCCGTATAACAAGCATGGTGGCATTAAGTACATTTTGCCCAACACCACTTGGCACTCAAAGGCAAATTCCCAAAGCGGCCACCCCAGTAGGTTCTACCAGCAGTTAGGAGACTATAATGCGCTCTCCGGCTATTGACAGCAAGACTTTCTCGTCTTCTAAGACTGCGGTCGGATCATCATTTCCGAAATCTTGTAAAAGTATTTTAACCCACGGCCTGTTGCCCAGTTAACGACGATGCCATAAGTGCTGTGCTCGCCCCGGAGGTACTCGCCGTTAAGGTTGAAGCCGTGACAGGCCGTATACCACCAACCGCCTCTGTAATTAGTGGGACAGTCGGATGTCTTAGCGGGATTGTTATCTCTGTCTTTGGTGCTAAATGGTGCGTCTCTGTGATGGGAGAGCGAGTCGCCTGGAAATAGAAGCAGAGCAGATATGGAAATATAACATAAAAGCCTAAAAAACACAACATCAAAATCCAATTTACGTTAAGCAGATAAAACATCTTAGCTGCTGCTACATCCTACGTCATCCAGAGCCGCCCCCAGACAGAAGGCATCATAGACGGGTGTATTAAACCAATGGAATGCCTGGAACAAGAAGGCCTCTAGTAACATCTAAAAGCTCTTCACGGAAAAAAAAAAAAAAAAAAAAGGCAACACAAAAAGGATTTATCTGCTAAACTGTTTCAGCCACAAAAAAATGTTAAAAAAAACATTAATTAAAGACCCCACAGTTTGAACAGCAAGTTCTTTCTTTCCGTGAAATGATTTATGATAGAGATGTCTATGTAGGTAGAGAGGCACGGATTCCTTGAGTAAGTGCGTGCCTGACATCTAGTGGCTGTGATTGGGACTGCATGCTCAAATTTACTCTCCACCAGGAGAGTCATTAAAATCACGGTCAGCTATTAACGAAATGTGAGGACATCAACATTTACCCACCCATCTTAGTGGGATTGTACAGCGCTACGGAATATGATGGCACTATATAAAACAATAAAAAATAATTATGCCCCTGTTACCTGCAGTCCCACCCTGGAATTTGCCCAGACTCAAGGTATAGTTGGCGCTTTCCCCTGCCATTTGGAAGTCGCTGTACTTGGCATAGGTTCGGTTGTTTTCAAAATCCATTAAATCAACGCGAAGCTCGGACTTTGCTAGAGGGAAAAAAGGGGGAAAGAATAAAATGATAGAGGGAAAAATGATAGTATGAGCGTTCGGAAGAATATAATGGTGAGATGGCTGCTCACCCGAGACATATCACCTGATCTGAATTAGATGGCGGACCTTACCTTTGGACGTGAGGCGATGGATATGTTCGTTCCCCAACCAGAACTCACTGCTCTGCACGCCAAAGCCTTTCTTATACGAGTCCCAACCTCGGAAGAAATCCACCGACCCGTCTACCCTTCTCTGGAAAACCTAGATGGAAAGGAGGTGGGGAAGGGAGATCAGATTCTTAGATTATATCACCAAAGAATAACTAATTCGAGACAATATGGTGGCCCTAGAAACATACCTTAAGAGGTCCAATGGAGCCCTGTCCTTCAAACTCTATAAGACTCACCAAAAGCTACTCTAACGTTACATGGCTGGATCTTACTGTAGATGCCACCAGGAAAAAGGTATTGCCAAGGCCCCAACTGGCGAGTCCAGGCTGATTTCCAGCAACTATGGTACTGGGCATCTGGCACACCAGGCAAATGCCCAGTCATCCATTGGCCATGGACACCCCATGTTCGCCCGATCTGATGCTCCGGTGGCACATCCGGTGTTCCAGTGTGCGTCCATCGGCTGGATATGCCCAACCTCGCCCTACGTGGCAAACTTAGTGTGTGGCTTCACAAATCCAACCGTCGGCCGTACCTACGTCATCAGGAGGCTGCTGGCCTTAAAGGGCCAGGTCGGCCTCGCAGTCGCCGGCCCTGCATGTTATACTGCAGTTAATTGGATACATACCAGCCATCCTCCGCCATCTGTCTCCATGTCACAGAGCACCGTGACAGGACGCCCGTCATCCGTGTGCACCGTGTACCACCCGCTCAGAGATGCTCCTTGATCCATCAGCTCCTTACAGTTCTGTGCAGCTGCCGGGGACACGGAAGGGACACGTTGGAGATACGATAGTGAATACTTCGTCACAGGAGAACAGGTGGCACTTTATCCCCATCTCTGGAGAATTTGGCATTTCCTCCCCGAAGAACCCCGTTCCACAGGCCATGGAGACTTACTTCTTCCTCCAAACACGATTTTAAGTGATTTCTCCCAAATCATACCAAATGTTGACATAAAATAACCAAATCCATAATTGTTTCCTTGTTACCTTTTTGTCCTTGGATTCTAGGACTTCCCTTTTTACCTATAAATATGGGGGGAAAATGATGATTTTCAGAAATAATTTAATTGACCAAAGGATATCTTCGGCTTCTTTAAGACTTTTTACCAACATTAATATTCTTTAAATATAAACTCATCACAGAAAACACAACTTCCTTATTTACATATTATATATATATTCCGTTTTACCCTGGGGGGAGCAGTTACCTTTCATCCCTGTAGGACCCATCTTCCACGGAATTCCAGGGGATCCCTTTTCTCCTGGGAATAAGAGAAGACATTTATGGTAGATAAATGGAACAGCCTCCCAGCAGAAGTGGTAGAGAATGGACATGCTAAGGTAGATTACATTTATTCCAATTTGACAGCCAGTTCTAAAACTGATATATATATGTCACATGATTTCTTAAATGAAATAAATACATTTTATAATAAAAAAATGAGGTATTTTTACAAAAAAATAAAGAAATTTTATATGTGAGCAAAGAAAACATTGTGTTCAATATTACTTAACCGTCATTTATATATATTGGGATAATTAACCAGAATGCAAGAATCGTTATGTAATATATAATATAATATATGTTATAATAATTATGTAATATATAATATAATATATGTTATAATAATTATGTAATATATATAATATATGTAAGAATCATTATGTGATATATATATATATATATTTTAATAAAAAATAAGGTATTTTTACAAAAAATAAAGAGATTTTATACGTGAGCAAAGAAAACATTGTGTTCGATATTACTTAACCGTCATTTATATATATAAATTGTGATAATTAATCAGCATGCGCAGCCGCAAGAATCATTATGTCATATATATATTATATGTAATAATCATTATGTAATATATATATTATATGTAATAATCATTATGTAATATATATATATTATATGTAAGAATCATTATGTAATATATATATATATATTATATGGAAGAATCATTATGTAATATATATATTATATGGAAGAATCATTATGTCATAGATATATTATATGTAATAATCATTATGTAATATATATATATATATATATTATATGTAAGAATCATTATGTAATATATATATTTTATGTACGAATCATTATGTAATATATATATTATATGTAAGAATCATTATGTAATATATATATATATATTATATGGAAGAATCATTATGTAATATATATTATATGGAAGAATCATTATGTAATATATATATTATATGAAAGAATCATTATGTAATATATATTATATGGAAGAATCATTATGTAATATATATGTTATATGTAAGAATCATTATGTAATATATATATTATATGTACGAATCATTATGTAATATATATATATCTATTATATGGAAGAATCATTATGTAATATATATTATATGGAAGAATCATTATGTAATATATATTATATGGAAGAATCATTATGTAATATATATGTTATATGTAAGAATCATTATGTAATATATATATTATATGTACAAATCATTATGTAATAGATATATTATATGTAAGAATGATTATGTAATATATATATATATATTATATGGAAGAATGATTATGTAATATACTGTATATATTATATGTACGAATCATTATGTAACATATATATTATATGTAATAATCATTATGTAATATATATCTATTATATGTAATAATCATGTAATATATATATAATATATGTTATAATAATTATATAATATATATAATACATGTAAGAATAATTATGTAATATATATATAATATATGTTATAATAATTATGAAATATATATATTATATGTAAGAATCGTTATGTAATATATAATATAATATATAAAGCAATACATAATCTAAATTCATCTAATTTGGGGATAGGAGGTTAAAAAACGGTGATTAAAGATGAAACTCACCTGGACAGGTGTCCTCAGCGTGGCACAGAGTGGCAGACACGGCCAGGAGGGCACTTAGTGAAATCCAAGCGCGGGCCATCATTGCGGATCCGTCCGTAGGGGTTTACGTATCACACCCCAGGCTCGTAGAGACCAGAAATACCCTGAAATCCACCCCCCGCGCCTTTATAAAGGGTTTCGAGATCTTCGCGCCCCAACTGACCTTCCTGTGTTAAGCAAACTGGATTTCCCAACAAAGAGCGGCTGATCTCATGCCTTCCTCAACCGCCAAGACCTAGAGATTCCTTGTTCCTTGTTCCTTGTTCTTTGTTCCTTGTTATATCGCAGGAGTTCCGTTTAGAATCCTTGTTTTGTATTAATATCATAAAAAGCGGGTTATGGATAATGAGAGATGTCGGGGGAAAGGCGGTAAAACCGTCATAAGTTATTATTTGCTTCTTAAACTACAAGAAAATTGTCATATTTCCTAACAATATTTGCCCTCATTCATTCATTCATTTATTCATTCATTCACTCAATCAGCTGATGGATACTATGGTAGAAGATTCTATGTATTGGTCGCAATTGTGGACTTTAAAGGCCCCTCCAGCTCTGTTCCGCCTCCTCCAGTAACGTTTTCTCTTCCTCTCAGTACGTGAATGGGGGATGTGTCGAAGAATTATTGGCCAGCAAAGACATTTCCCTGAGCTGGAAAGAGAAAGTTGACCTGGCGTGTGACATTAGTCGGGGTATGGTCTACCTGCACTCCAAGAACATTTACCATCGAGACCTCAACTCAAAGGTATGAAGAAGGAAGCCCCGGTCAATGAGCTCGTATTAACCAAGATGGATCATATAGTCTGGTTCTCGGTGGTTTTCTGGGAAGTCTACAACGTTCCGAAATGCTGGAGGTTGAAGTTGTTGTCTCTTAGTCTCTGGAGTCGTAGACTCGTTAATCAGAGTACTCTTCTGTAATGTTCTCCCGTTTTGCGTTGTAGAACTGCCTGATCAGGTTGTCTCCCTGGGGCAGGGAAGCCCTGGTGACGGATTTCGGTCTGGCGCGTGAAGTGGTCGAGCCGTCGTTGAAGAACGGGGAGCGGAAGTTGTCTCTGGTTGGCTCGGCGTTCTGGATGGCTCCTGAAATGTTGTGCGGAGAGCCGTACGATCGGAAGGTTTGTTGCACTTTTGGGGTCACGTGGAGAACTTGAAGCTGATGGCCCCTAGCTTCTTGAAATAATGGCCACCAGAGTGACTCTTTGCCCCGAGGCCGACCAGTCCCGTTTTATGTTTTGGGTTAATGAAGGGTCATAGGTGGCACCCAATCAAAAAACAATAAATTGACATACCCATGCGGGAAGCCTGTAATCGGGGGGCCGGCTCCGTCGGAGGGCTGGTGCTAAACCCTGAGCTGTCCCAGCAAAGGGCCGACGTATCCCCTTCTGAGAAAATATCCTGAACGCTCTGAATTTCTTTTCCAGGTGGACGTCTTCTCTTTCGGGATCGTATTATGTGAAATCCTCGGCCGAATTCCCGCTGACCCGGAGATCCTGCCCAGAACGAGGGTGCGTGCGGCCCCTAAAAACGGGGTTTGGGGTCACGAAGTGCTTTTTTTTAAGGCTCAATCTTATATTTGCCAGAAATACACAATTCCTTCCTAAATCCATACAGAAGTTTCCTAAAAAAAACCCTTTTTTCTATATTTTTGTTTATTTTTTGTTTATTTTTCCCTTAGTGTTTCCGGTTTTTTGGCAATGAATTGTATTTTCAGTGTAAATGACGGGTTTTTGGTGTCCGTTGATTGACAGCAGCTGACCTGTGACCTTTCCTTCATCAGGATTACGGTCTGGACGCGGACGCTTTCCGAGAGCTGATCAGGGATTGTCCCAAACGAGTCCTGGATTTAGCCGTCAGCTGCTGTCGGGTAATGTGCTTTGGCGGCCGGGGGTTGTCTGGGCAGTTTAAGTATCCTTTACAGGTATGATGTATATAATACGCCATACTGTGACCGGAATACCTGCTGATATGGCAACCATAAAGAGATTATCGGGGGAGGGGATTTTTTTTTTTCCACCAAATATATGTTAAATTGTATAAATTTTATTTATATTTTGGTGATATATTTTAATTTACTAAGAGGGAGGTATATAAGTGGAACAGCCTCCCAGCAGAGGTGGTAGAGGGCTTAATCTTAATCTAAGACGAGACCAACGACTGATTAAGGTTTGAGTCTTTACAGCAGGAGAAACGGGCGAGTAGACGGGGGCCGGATGGGGGCCGATCTGCTGGTTTTCCATTATATAATTAGATATGGTTTAGCAAAGTAGAATTCCTCCTTTACTTATGAGGTAGATACATGGTTCTGGATCACAGCAAATGTGGGAGATGAAATAAATAAATTTCTAAAAAATCTGCTCAATAAAACACTTTTTATAACTAAATATAACTAATAGAATGCCCAAAACCCTCTCCGAAATAATTCTATGACCAAGTAAAATTCTGCCTCGTTCATCTTTTTTGGTCGGGAACGCTTAATTGTCAGGTGACACAAAAGCAGGCACTGATAGGTTGTTGCCGTAGAGCCTAAAAAAAGAGAAAAATCTTAAAAACGTCTGAAACGCTTTATTTTTACTTCCGCAGCTGGAGGCCCATAAGAGACCTTCGTTCGGTGAAATCTTGGACGACCTGGAAGAGGAAGCGGAAATGCTGGAGTCGCAGACGGCGCTGGAAGAATCGGGGCGGGGGCCGTAAAACCCGGACTTTCTCTAACTTGTAAATTGTACAGAAATCCGGAATCGAAAATATATATTAAAAAAAAAAAAATCCCAAATGCGGAACCTTCTATTTATTAAATAAACTGGAATATATTTTTGTGGATTTTCGCATCCACTTTTTTTTTTTTTTTTTTCCTGTCGATTTCACTCGAAGGCGGGGCTGCGGCTGACCAATTGTCCTCTACTATATGACACCTCGTGGAAAAATGGATTTTCATTGGCTAAAGTTTCTACCAATTATCCCGGGAGGCCCCGCCTCATTTTGAATCCAGTTTTATTGCTTCTGTTCTATGAATTTCCCTCCAGAGACTCTCCCTCGTGTTTCTGCGATACTTTGTGTCTGACGACCGGATTTTGGGGGAAATCATTTATGTTTGGACGCTGCCTTACATCACATAGTCTGAATTTTCAGTTTCGTGTCGATGGTATTTTTTGTTTGTATAAAATTATATATATATTTTTTTGATGGTTCTAACCTGGAATAAAGTTTTCTATTAAATGGATCTGACAAATCACCAATATGGTTTTCTAAAAAATTGTAAGGAAATATTATTTTAACCCATCTGTGTGCTAATTAATTAGATTTATAAGATATGGCCAACTTCAGACCGAATAAAAAGCTCATTCTATTTACTGGAACCAACGCGTTTTGCGAGGGGCTCCTGTAATACGTTGGTTGAATTCCCCCAACTGGGAGAGAAAATGAAGAATCTCGGCTGCTGGATAAGCTGTTCTGTTTGACATTCCTTAATTGTGTGTTTCATTTGTCGGGAAAAAAATAAAACTGAATAAAATAAAAATAAACAAATAAAAAAGTAAGTTTTTTTTCTTAATTTCTATTACAAATCATATTGTAGATTTGAATGGAATGAAGGTCAATTCCAGTCCTTATAGCCAAGATTTGAGAAAATTTTCATGGTAACACAGGTGGGGCTTTTCTAAAGTCTACTTAATACAAATTGTATTCAGTCGTAGAGTTCCAGAAATCTCACAAAAAAATCTGATCAAATTTCTTGACCAAATATATCTGGATGGTATAAAGAGGTTCAACGTTGATAAAAGTGAGGCTGTGCATCTGTGACACAGAAAGAATGAACGTTTTACTAAATTCCAGAGGGGATATTAATGAAGAACGGTTTATGGATAATATTATTATAATATTATTATTAACAATATTGTTAAATAACTCACTTTACCTTTTTGTAATCAATTTTCCTTTTCTATAGGATATATTGTTATTGCAATTTCTGCTGGACGTCTCATATTACAGGGCGCTCTGAGAATGACTTGTTTTGTGTTTTTTCTCTGTTGGGAATTCGCCTGGGTGATTTAGAAAGTATAAATCCTATTTCCAAATGCATAACTCTGTGTTTATCTACGTTGATCTCGTTGGCTTAATAGGTTTATTTGCCCAAATCTCAAAAAACTAAACACAGCCTCCCAGCAGAGGCTCTTATACCCACACGCACCCCTTATACACACCCGCGTCACACTATGTGCCATTCTTTTTATCTCATTATTTGTATTAAAATGCCAGAAGGCAAAAGTGTTAAAAGGCCCTAATAAATGAAATGCATTACACATAATGGGATCAAAACATTTACTACAGCGAACATTTTTAGATGAAAGAGTTCCATTTTATTCAGTGGAACAAAACACTGATCACATTATTCTTCACGATATTCTGGTAAGAAACTTTTATTTCTTTATTAATTCATGTAGACTATTTTTTTCCATATTTAATAAAAGCTATGATTGAGACATGTTTGGTTTTTATTTCCTTTCATTTGACAACCTACCCCCGAGTTATGCACCTCTGCCCCCAGGCTTGCCACTCTGCCCCCCTGATATGCCTTCTAACCCCCTATATGCCACTCTGCCTCCAGAAATGCCTTATACCCCTATATGCCACTCTGTCCCATGATATGCCTTCTAACCCCCTATATGCCACTCTGCCATATAGGGGGTTAAAAGGCATATCATGGGACAGAGTGGCATATAGGGGGGTATAAGGCATTTCTGGAGGCAGAGTGGCATAAAGGGGGTTAAAAGGCATATCATGGGGCACTCTGCCTCCAGAAAAGCCTTATGCCCCCCTATATGCCACTCTGCCTCCCCAATATGCTTTATACCCTCCTATATGCCCCTCTGCCCCATGACATCCCTTTTAACTCCCTTTATGTCACTCTGCATCCAGAAATGCCTTATACCCCTATATGCCACTCTGGCATATAGGGGGTAAAAAGGCATATCATGGGACAGAGTGGCATATAGTGGGGTATAAGGTATTTCTGGAGGCAGAGTGGCATAAAGGGGGTTAAAAGGCATATCATGGGGCACTCTGCCTACAGAAAAGCCTTATACCCCCCTATATGCCACTCTGCCTCCCTGATATGCCTCAACCCTCCTATATGCCACTCTGTCCCATGATATGCCTTCTAACCCCCTATATGCCACTCTGCCATATGGGGGGTTAAAAGGCATATCATGGGACAGAGTGGCATATAGTGGGTATAAGGCATTTCTGGAGGCAGAGTGGCATGAAGGGGGTTAAAAGGCATATCATGGGGCACTCTGCCTCCAGAAAAGCCTTATGCCCCCTATATGCCACTCTGCCTCCCCGATATGCTTTATACCCTCCTATATGCTCCTTTGTCCCATGATATACCTTTTAACCCCCTTTATGCCACTCTGCCTCCAGATATGCCTTTTGACCCCCTATATGTCACTCTGCATCCAGAAATGCCCTATACCCCTATATGCAACTCTGGCATATAGGGGGTTAAAAGGCATATCATGGGACAGAGTGGCATATAGGGGGATATAAGGCATTTCTGGAGGCAGAGTGGCATATAGGGGGACACACTTACATACACACACATGCCGATTTTTACAGTACAAAAAATACATTATTTTACTCACCTTCTACTTCTCTTGACTTCCTGGTAGCTGCACACTGTTCTCCTCTATGCTGACAGGATGCCACTGACCTGACATCCGGTGCTGCAGCAGTGCGAGGGGGCGGAGCTTCCACCTCACGCGGCTCCCATCACTATGCAGCCATCAGACTGCTGGGAATGTAAACTAAACGGCCGGTGCGTGCTGATGCCGCCGGCCGGAGCTACTTTAACACTTTTTTTTATATTTATATGATAAGCTGGATCGGCTTGCCATATAAAGTAAAAAAAAAAGTATTAAAGCAGAGGCGGCCGGCGGCATCAGCACGCATCGGCCGTTTAGATTACATTCTCGGCAGTCTGATGGCCGCATAGTGATGGGAGCAGCGTGAGGTGTGAAAGGTCAGTGCGAGGGGGCGGAGCTTTCACCCCTCACGCTGCTCCCATCACTAGACGGCCATCGCACACAGTTGCTGGGTGCTGATGCCGGCCGGCCGCATCAGCACCCAGCGGCCGCTTTGATTAGATTTCAGGCAGCCTGGGGGGCAATTGTCCCCCTGCCCAGCCCGCCCCTGGCACCGAGGGAGGCGTTCAATGCCATTTGCAGCCGCTCAGCGGCTGTCTTCATGGTTAGTCTGCCGGCCGCCCAGCCCACGGACCTTCCGGCCCACCGGGAAATTTCCCGGTATCCCGGTGGGCCAGTCTGGCCCTGGAGGTGGTAGAGGGTAATACAGTGAGGGTATTAAACATGCATGGGATAGACATAGGGCTCCTGAATCTAAGACGAGACCAACGACTGATTAAGGTTTGAGTCGTTACAGCAGGAGAAACGGGCGACTAGACGGGGGCCGGATGGGCCTTACATGGAGGCTGAGCAGTATAACAAGCATGGTGGCATTAAGTACGTTTTGCCCAACACCACTTGGCACTCAAAGGCAAATGTTCCCAAAGCGGCCACCCCAGTAGGTTCTACCAGCAGTTAGGAGACTATAATGCGCTCTCCGGCTATTTACAGCAACACTTGGTCATTTTTGGTCTTCTAAGATTCTGGTCGGATCTTCATTTCCGAAATCTTGTAAGAGTATTTTAACCCACGGCCTGTTCTCCAGTTAACGCCGTTGGCATAAGTGTTGTGCTCGCCCCGGAGGTACACGCCGTTAAGGTTGGAGCCGTGACAGGCCGTATACCACCAAGCACCTTTGTAATTAATGGCACAGTTGGATGTCTTAGCGGAATCGTTATCTCTGTCTTTGGTGGTAAATGGTGCGTTTCTGTGACTGTAGAACGAGTCGCCTGGAAATAGAAGCAGAGCAGATATGGAAATATAACATAAAAGCCTAAAAAACACAATATCAAATTCCAATTTACGTTTAGCCGATAAAACCCGTTAGGCGTTACATTCTATGTCGTCGAGAGCTGCCCCCAGACAGAAGACATCATAGACGGGTGTATTAAATCAATGGAAGGCCTGGAACAAGAAGGCCTCTAGTAACATCTAAAAGCTCTTCACAGAAAAAATAAGGCAACTAAACTAAAAGGTTTTATCTGCTAAACTGTTTCAGCCAAAACTGTAAAAAAAACCCATTAATTAAGGACTCCCCAGTTTGAACAGCAAGTTCTTTCTTTCCATGAAATGATTTATGATAGAGATGTCTATGTAGGTAGAGAGGCGCGGATTCCTTGAGTAAGTGCGTGCCTGACATCTAGTGGCTGTGATTGGGACTGCATGCTCAAATTTATCACGGTCAGCTATTAACGAAATGTGAGGACATCAACATTTACCCACCCATCTTAGTGGGATTGTACAGTGCTACGGACTATGATGGCACTATATAAAACAATAAAAAATAATTATGCCCCTGTTACCTGCAGTCCCACCCAGGAATTTGCCCAGACTCAAGGTATAGTTGGCGCTTTCCCCTGCCAATTGGAAGTTGCTGTAGGTGGCATAGGTGCTGTTGTTTTCAAAATCTGTGAGATCAAAGCGAAGCTGGAACTTTCCTAGAGGGTAAAAAGGGGGAAAGAATAAAATGATAGCGGGAAAAATGAGTGTATGAGCGTTCGGAAGAATGGCTGCTCACCCGAGACATATCACCTGATCTGAATTAGATGGCGGACCTTACCTTTGGACGTGAGGCGATGGATATGATCGTTCCCCAACCAGAACTCACTGCTCTGCTGGCCAAAGCCTTTCTTATACGAGTCCCAACCTCGGAAGAAATCCACCGACCCGTCTACCCTTCTCTGGAAAACCTAGATGGAAAGAAGGTGGGAAAGGGAGCCATCAGATTATATCACCAAAGAACAACTAATTTGAGACAATATGGTGGCCCTAGAAACATACCTTAAGAGGTCCAATGGAGCCCTGTCCTTCAAACTCTATAAGACTCACCAAAAGCTACTCTAACGTTACATGGCTGTATCTTACTGTAGATGCCACCAGGAAAAGGGTATTGCCAAGGCCCCAACTGGCGAGTCCAGGCTGATTTCCAGCAACTATGGTACTGGGCATCTGGCACACCAGGCAAATGCCCAGTCATCCATTGGCCATGGACACCCCATGTTCGCCCGATCTGATGCTCCGGTGGCACATCCATGTGTGGCTTCCAGTGTGCGTCCATCGGCTGGATATGCCCAACCTCGCCCTACGTGGCAAATTTAGTGTGTGGCTTCGCAAATCCAACCGTCGGCCGTACCTACGTCATCAGGAGGCTGCTGGCCTTAAAGGGCCAGGTCGGCCTCGCAGTCGACGGCCCTGCATGTTATACTGCAGTTAATTGGATACATACCAGCCATCCTCCGCCATCTGTCTCCATGTCACAGAGCACCGTGACAGGACGCCCGTCATCCGTGTGCACCGTGTACCACCCGCTCAGAGATGCTCCTTGATCCATCAGCTCCTTACAGTTCTGTGCAGCTGCCGGGGACACGGAAGGGACACGTTGGAGATACGATAGTGAATACTTCGTCACAGGAGAACAGGTGGTACTTACTTCCTGGGGCAGGTATGCCGGGGTCTCCCCTGTCACCTGTAAAAATGAACATTTTAATGAAAATTCATGACTTAAACGCTAAATAATTTCTATTCTAAATGTTAAGCTCCGTTTCAATAATCATTTTTGAACATTTCCACTTTATCCCCCATCTCTGGAGAATTCGGCATTCTCGATTTTAAGTGATTCCTCCCAAATCATACCAAATGTTGACATAAAATAATCGAATCCATAATTGTTTCCTTGTTACCTTTTTGTCCATGGATTCCAGGACTTCCCTTTTCACCTATAAATATGGGGGGAAAATGATGATTTTCAGAAATAATTTAATTGACCAAAGGATATCTTCGGCTTCTTTAAGACTTTTTACCAACATTAATATTCTTTAAATATAAACTCATCACAGAAAACACAACTTCCTTATTTACATATTATATATATATTCCGTTTTACCCTGGGGGGGGCGGTTACCTTCCATACCTGTAGGACCCATCTTCCCCGGAATTCCAGGGGATCCCTTTTCTCCTGGGAATAAGAGAAGACATTTATGGTAGATAAATGGAACAGCCTTCCAACAGAAGTGGTAGAGAATGGACATGCTAAGGTAGAATGCTCACCTTTGTCACCAGCAGGTCCAGGCGCTCCCTGTATTCCAGGAGCTCCGGGGGTCCCAGGACACCCCCTTAATATGGCCAGCCTGTCCGAATCCCCAACTCCAACCAGCTTCACGTCTAATAAGAAAATTGGGAAAATAATTACATTTATTCCAATTTGACATCCAGTTCTAAAACTGATATATATATATATCACATGATTTCTTAAATGAAATAAATACATTTTATAATAAAAAAATAAGGTATTTTTACAAAAAAATAAAGAGATATACGTGAGCAAAGAAAACATTGTGTTCAATATTACTTAACCGTCATTTATATATATTGGGATAATTAACCAGAATGCAAGAATCGTTATGTAATATATAATATAATATATGTTATAATAATTATGTAATATATATAATATATGTAAGCATAATTATGTAATATATATATAATATATGTTATAATAATTATGTAATGTATATAATATATGTAAGAATAATTATGTAATATATATATAATATATGTTATAATAATTATGTAATATATATATTATATGTAAGAATCGTTATGTAATATATATATTATATGTAATAATCATTATGTAATATATATATATTATATGTAATAATCATTATGTAATATATATATTATATGTAATAATCATTATGTAATATATATATATTATATGTAATAATCATTATGTAATATATATATTATATGTAAGAATCATTATGTAATATATATATGTTATATATAAGAATCACTATGTTATATATATATATATTATATGTAAGAATCATTATGTAATATATATATATTATATGTAAGAATCGTTATGTAATATATATATTATATGTAAGAATCATTATGTAATATATATATAATATATGTTATAATAATTATGTAATATATAAAATATATGTAAGAATAATTATGTAATATATATATAATATATGTTAAAATAATTATGTAATATATATAATATATGTAAGAATAATTATGTAATATATATATAATATATGTTATAATAATTATGTAATATATATATTATATGTAAGAATCGTTATGTAATATATATATTATATGTAAGAATCGTCATGTAATATATAATATAATATATAAAGCAATACATAATTTAAAATCACCTAATTTGGGGTTAGGAGGTTAAAAAACGGTGATTAAAGATGAAACTCACCTGGACAGGTGTCCTCAGCGTGGCACAGAGTGGCAGACACGGCCAGGAGGGCACTTAGTGAAATCCAAGCGCGGGCCATCATTGCGGATCTTGCCGTCCGTGGGGGTTTACGTATCACACCCCAGGCTCGTAGAGACCAGAAATACCCTGAAATCTACCCCCCGCGCCTTTATAAAGGGTTTCGAGATCTTCGCGCCCCAACTGACCTTCCTGTGTTACGCAAACAGGATTTCCCAACAAAGAGCGGCTGATCTCACTCCTTCCTCAACCGCCAAGACCTAGAGGTTCCTTGTTCCTTGTTACATAACAGGAGTTCCGTTAGGTTTAGAATCCTCATTTTGTGTTAATTACATAAAAAGCGGGTTATGGATAATGAGCGATTTCGGGGAAAGGCGGTAAAACCGTCATAAGTTATTATTGGCTTCTTAAACTACAAGAAAATTGTCATATCCCTCTTCCCTGCAGTACAGTGAAGTACAAATGCAGTAAAACTGCAGTAAATGTGCAGTATTGCAGTTTTTTCATGTCCAAAAAACGGCAGTAATTTTTTCGTAAGGGTTATTTCCTAACAATAATTGCCCTCATTCATTCATTCATTCATTCATTCACTCAGTCAGCTGATGGATACTATGGTAGAAGATTTTGGTCGCTATTGTGGACTCCAGCTCTGTTCCACCTCCTCCAGTAACGTGTTCTCTTCCTCTCAGTACGTGAATGGGGGATGTGTCGAAGAATTATTGGCCAGCAAAGACATTTCCCTGAGCTGGAAAGAGAAAGTTGACCTGGCGTGTGACATTAGTCGGGGTATGGTCTACCTGCACTCCAAGAACATTTACCATCGAGACCTCAACTCAAAGGTATGAAGAAGGAAGCCCCGGTCGATGAGCTCGTATTAACCAAGATGGATCATATAGTCTGGTTCTCGGTGGTTTTCTGGGAAGTCTACAACGTTCCGAAATGCTGGAGGTTGAAGTTGTTGTCTCTTAGTCTCTGGAGTCGTAGACTCGTTAATCAGAGTACTCTTCTGTAATGTTCTCCCGTTTTGCGTTGTAGAACTGCCTGATCAGGTTGTCTCCCCGGGGCAGGGAAGCCCTGGTGACGGATTTCGGTCTGGCTCGTGAAGTGGTCGAGCCGTCGTTGAAGAACGGGGAGCGGAAGTTGTCTCTGGTTGGCTCGGCGTTCTGGATGGCTCCTGAAATGTTGCGTGGAGAGCCGTACGATCGGAAGGTTTGTTGCACTTTTGGGGTCACGTGGAGAACTTGAAGCTGATGGCCCCCAGCTTCTTGAAATAATGGCCACCAGAGTGACTCTCTGCCCCGAGGCCGACCAGTCCCGTTTTATGTTTTGGATTAATGAAGGGTCATATGTGGCACCCAATCAAAAAACAATAAATTGTTGGTCCGTTCCCTTTGTTTGTCCAAAGATTTCCCAACGGACATACCCATGCGGGAAGCCTGTAATCGGGAGGGCCGGCTCCATCGGAGAGCTGGTGCTAAACCCTGAGCTGTCCCAATAAAGGGCTCGAAGGCGGGGCTGCCGCTGACCAATTGTCCTCTACTATATGACACCTCTCGGAAAAATGGATTTTCATTGGCTACCAATTCAAGTTTCTACCAATTATCCCGGGAGACCCCGCCTCATTTTGAATCCTGTTTTATTGCTTCTGTTCTATGAATTTCCCTCCAGAGACTCTCCCTCGTGTTTCTGTTTTGTGTCTGACGAATGGATTTTGGGGGAAATCATTTATGTTTGGACGCTGCCTTACATCACATAGTCTGAATTTTCAGTTTCGTGTTGATGGTATTTTTTGTTTGTATAAAATTATATATTTTTTTTTTGATGGTTCTAACCTGGAATAAAGTTTTCCATTAAGTGGATCTGACAAATCACGTCTAATGCAGATATTAAGCTTCACATTTTTATCTTGTGTTACAGACTAAAAAGAGTTAATTTTTATTGTCCATAGGAGCAGGAAACGTCCTAATTAAGCCAGGGATATCCTCAGACTCTACCCAAAGCTTTTATAATCAGACATTTCTATCTGATTGGCTATAATAATAAAACGAGCACCACGTATCTATTAACGTCGTAACGTCCCTAAACCAACGCATTTCACATTTTTTATTTTTAAAATCTGGTTTTCTAAAAAAAATTGTAAGAAAATATTATTTTAACCCATCTGTGTGCTAATTAATTAGATTTATAAGACATGGCCAACTTCAGACCGGAAAAAAAGCAGCTCATGCTATTTACTGGAACCAACGCGTTTTGCGAGGGGCTCCTGTCATTCCGTTAATTCAGTTAAGTTGGTTGAATTCCCACCACTGGGAGAGAAAATGAAGAATCTCGGTTGCTGGATAAGCTGTTCTGTTCAACATTCCTTAATTGTGTGTTTCATTTGTCTGGAAAAACATAAAACTAAATAAAATAAAAATAAACAAATAAAAAAGTAAGTTTTTTTCTGAATTTCTATTACAAATCATATTGTAGATTTTAATGGAATGAAGGTCAATTCCAGTCCTTATAGCCAAGATTTGAGAAAATTTTCATGGTAACACAGGTGGGCTTTTCTAAAGTCTACTTAATACAAATTGTATTCAGTCGTGGAGTTCCAGAAATCTCACAAAAAAATCTGATCAAATTTCTTGACCAAATATATCTGGATGGTATAAAGAGGTTCAACGTTGATAAAAGTGAGGCTGTGCATCTGTGACACAGAAAGAATGAACGTTTTACTAAATTCCAGAGGGGATATTAATGAAGAACGGTTTATGGATAATATTATTATAATATTATTATTAACAATATTGTGAAATAACTCACTTTACCTTTTGTAATCAATTTTCCTTTTTTATAGGATATTGATGCCCACGGGGGGGGCAGCATGGGCTATAGTGGGCCTGACTGTTGTGCGGAGGAGGGGTAGGCTTTTTGGCGGGAATTTTGGGGGTGGAGTTGGGGGAAGATTATAGAAGTGGCTGCTTTCCCGGGCTCAGGAACCATTTTTTGTGGTTGGCTTACCTGGTTGCGCGTCCCACCCTCCCTCCCTTTTTCTTTTGTTTGTAGGTTCGTGTCGTTTGTCACAGTCTGTGGGGCGGCAGCTTGCCAGGTATCCAGGGGGTTAATGTGGTGGTAAGTGAATGGTTGGTAACATCTGGTGGGAGGTTCTTGGCTGTCAGTGCTGGAACCTCAGGTCAGGGTGGGGGCATCTCGCTATGTCCCTTCCTTAAGTGGCATTTGGTTCTGGTACCCGGATTACTTGGCAAGCTTGGGTGTTTATTGTATATATTTACATGTTGGTGTTTGAGTCGTTGTCCTTGTAAATGCACCGATGTTTATTGTTTCAGGTTTTGGCGTGACAATGACTCTAATAAATAAAATTGGCTGTGGCCTTTTCTCATCCATATTTATGGTGTGCGGTGTCATTATTGGGGTTTTTTTTAATGGGGAGTTAAGCCTAGCCCGGAGGATCGAAGCTACAACAGTCATGACTTGTTTTGTGTTTTTCTCTGTTGTGAATTTGCCTGGGCGATTTAGAAAGTATAAATCTTATTTCCAAATGCATAACTCTGTGTTTATCTACGTTGATCTTGTTGGCTTAATAGGTTTATTTGCCCAAATCTCAAAAAACTAAACACAGACTCTTGCATTCAAACATAAAATTGTTGCTCTCAAAGCCTCTGCTCGCTCATTAATAAACAAATTAGAAAGCGCCGGACCCGGAGCTGACCTCGGCGGTACAAAAGAATGAATTACGCTCCACAATGAAACAGATGGCGTCTCGTAATAAAACCTGGAGCGCTCATTAGTAATTAAAGCCTCCGTCTAATTGTTTGAGAAAGCAGCGACTCGTCACCACGCCGCTCGTCTTACAAAACCGTAGCTGTAGGAAGAGGCGGCGAAGACATGGATCGCCCCGAAAAAGAGGCAGAAAACATAAAAGCTAACGAGTGTTGACATCCAAACATTGTGTGTGCAGACGCGGGCGAGTTCTCTGCCTTGGGGGGGGGATAAAAAGAGTGACACTCGCCAGCTTGTCGAAGAGCACGTTGTGCAAATGACGCATCGTAAGGGTTTCCTGATCTTATTCTGGAACCGACCACATTGTGAAAGATACATGAGATGCAAAGAAACGTTTATTATAGCAAATCCATCTAACCAGATGTGACTGGTAAATCGAGGGAACGGAAGCAGTAGGGGGTAATACAGTGAGGGTAATAAACATGCGCGGGATAGACATACGGCTCCTGAATCTAAGACGAGACCAACCACTGATTAAGGTTTGATTCTTTACAGCAGGAGAAACGGGCGACTAGACGGGGGCCGGATGGGCCTTACATGGAGGCTGAGCCGTATAACAAGCATGGTGGCATTAACTAAATTTTGCCCAACACCACTTTGCACTCAAAGGCAAATTCCCAAAGCGGCCACCCCAGTAGGTTCTACCAGCAGTTAGGAGACTATAATGCGCTCTCCGGCTATTGACAGCAAGACTTTCTCGTCTTCTAAGACTGCGGTCGGATCTTCATTTCCGAAATCTTGTAAGAGTATTTTAACCCACGGCCTGTTGCCCAGTTAACGCCGCCGGCATAAGTGCTGTGCTTGCCCCGGAGGTACACGCCGTTAAGGTTGGAGCCGTGACAGGCATTAAACCACCAACCGCCTTTGTTATTAATGGGACAGTTGGATGTCTTAGTGGGATTGTTATCTCTGTCTTTGGTGCTAAATGGTGCGTTTCTGTGATGGGAGAACGAGTCGCCTGGAAATAGAAGCAGAGCAGATATGGAAATATAACATAAAAGCCTAAAAAACATAATATCAAAACCCAATTTACGTTAAGCAGATAAAACATCTTAGCTGCTGCTACATCCTACGTCATCCAGAGCCGCCCCCAGACAGAAGGCATCATAGACGGGTGTATTAAACCAATGGAATGCCTGGAACAAGAAGGCCTCTAGTAACATCTAAAAGCTCTTCACGGAAAAAAAAAAAAAAGGCAACACAAAAAGGATTTATCTGCTAAACTGTTTCAGCCAAAATTTTTTTTAAAAAAAACATTAATTAAGGACCCAACAGTTTGAACAGCAAGTTCTGTCTTTCCGTGAAATGATTTATGATAGAGATGTCTATGTAGGTAGAGAGGCGCGGATTCCTTGAGTAAGTGCGTGCCTGACATCTAGTGGCTGTGATTGGGACTGCATGCTCAAATTTACTCTCCAGCAGGAGAGTCTTTAAAATCACGGTCAGCTATTAACGAAATGTGAGGACATCAACATTTACCCACCCATCTTAGTGGGATTGTACAGCGCTACGGAATATGATGGCGCTATATAAAACAATAAAAAATAATAACAAATGAGACATCAGATTATGCCCCTGTTACCTGCAGTCCCACCCTGGAATTTGCCCAGACTCAAGGTATAGTTGGCGCTTTCCCCTGCCATTTGGAAGTCGCTGTACTTGGCATAGGTTCGGTTGTTTTCAAAATCCATTAAATCAACGCGAAGCTCGGACTTTCCTAGAGGGAAAAAAGGGGGAAAGAATAAAATGATAGAGGGAAAAATGATAGTATGAGCGTTCGGAAGAATATAATGGTGAGATGGCTGCTCACCCGAGACATATCACCTGATCTGAATTAGATGGCGGACCTTACCTTTGATCGTGAAGTGATTGATACCGTTGTTCCCCAACCAGAACTCCCTGCTCTGCTGGCCAAAGCCTTTCTTATACGAGTCCCAACCTCGGGAGAAATCCACCGACCCGTCTACCCTTCTCTGGAAAACCTAGATGGAAAGGAGGTGGGGAAGGGAGATCAGATTCTTAGATTATATCACCAAAGAATAACTAATTCGAGACAATATGGTGGCCCTAGAAACATACCTTAAGAGGTCCAATGGAGCCCTGTCCTTCAAACTCTATAAGACTCACCAAAAGCTACTCTAACGTTACATGGCTGGATCTTACTGTAGATGCCACCAGGAAAAAGGTATTGCCAAGGCCCCAACTGGCGAGTCCAGGCTGATTTCCAGCAACTATGGTACTGGGCATCTGGCACACCAGGCAAATGCCCAGTCATCCATTGGCCATGGACACCCCATGTTCGCCCGATCTGATGCTCCGGTGGCACATCCGGTGTTCCAGTGTGCGTCCATCGGCTGGATATGCCCAACCTCGCCCTACGTGGCAAACTTAGTGTGTGGCTTCGCAAATCCAACCGTCGGCCGTACCTACGTCATCAGGAGGCTGCTGGCCTTAAAGGGCCAGGTCGGCCTCGCAGTCGCCGGCCCTGCATGTTATACTGCAGTTAATTGGATACATACCAGCCATCCTCCGCCATCTGTCTCCATGTCACAGAGCACCGTGACAGGACGCCCGTCATCCGTGTGCACCGTGTACCACCCGCTCAGAGATGCTCCTTGATCCATCAGCTCCTTACAGTTCTGTGCAGCTGCCGGGGACACGGAAGGGACACGTTGGAGATACGATAGTGAATACTTTGTCACAGGAGAACAGGTGGCACTTTATCCCCATCTCTGGAGAATTTGGCATTTCCTCCCCGAAGAACCCCGTTCCACAGGCCATGGAGACTTACTTCTTCCTCCAAACACGATTTTAAGTGATTTCTCCCAAATCATACCAAATGTTGACATAAAATAACCAAATCCATAATTGTTTCCTTGTTACCTTTTTGTCCTTGGATTCTAGGACTTCCCTTTTTACCTATAAATATGGGGGGAAAATGATGATTTTCAGAAATAATTTAATTGACCAAAGGATATCTTCGGCTTCTTTAAGACTTTTTACCAACATTAATATTCTTTAAATATAAACTCATCACAGAAAACACAACTTCCTAATTTACATATTATATATATATTCCGTTTTACCCTGGGGGGGGCGGTTACCTTCCATACCTGTAGGACCCATCTTCCACGGAATTCCAGGGGATCCCTTTTCTCCTGGGAATAAGAGAAGACATTTATGGTAGATAAATGGAACAGCCTCCCAGCAGAAGTGGTAGAGAATGGACATGCTAAGGTAGATTACATTTATTCCAATTTGACATCCAGTTCTAAAACTGATATATATATATATATGTCACATGATTTCTTAAATGAAATAAATACATTTTATAATAAAAAAATAAGGTATTTTTACAAAAAAATAAAGAAATTTTATATGTGAGCAAAGAAAACATTGTGTTCGATATTACTTAACAGTCATTTATATTTATTGGGATAATTAACCAGAATGCAAGAATCGTTATGTAATATATAATATAATATATGTTATAATAATTATGTAATATATATAATATATGTAAGAATCATTATGTGATATATATATATATATTTTAATAAAAAAATAAGGTATTTTTACAAAAAATAAAGAGATTTTATACGTGAGCAAAGAAAACATTGTGTTCGATATTACTTAACCGTCATTTATATATATAAATTGTGATAATTAATCAGCATGCGCAGCCGCAAGAATCATTATGTCATATATAAATTATATGTAATAATCATTATGTAATATATATATATTATATGTAAGAATCATTATGTAATATATATATTATATGTAAGAATCATTATGTAATATATATATTATATGTAAGAATCATTATGTAATATATATATATATATTATATGGAAGAATCATTATGTAATATATATGTTATATGGAAGAATCATTATGTCATAGATATATTATATGTAATAATCATTATGTAATATATATATATATATATTATATGTAAGAATCATTATGTAATATATATATTTTATGTACGAATCATTATGTAATATATATATTATATGTAGGAATCATTATGTAATATATATATATATATATTATATGGAAGAATCATTATGTAATATATATTATATGGAAGAATCATTATGTAATATATATATTATATGGAAGAATCATTATGTTATATATATTATATGGAAGAATCATTATGTAATATATATATATTATATGTAAGAATCATTATGTAATATATATATTATATGTAAGAATCATTATGTAATATATATATATATTATATGGAAGAATCATTATGTAATATATATATTATATGGAAGAATCATTATGTCATAGATATATTATATGTAATAATCATTATGTAATATATATATATATATTATATGTAAGAATCATTATGTAATACATATATTTTATGTACGAATCATTATGTAATATATATATTATATGTAAGAATCATTATGTAATATATATATATATTATATGGAAGAATCATTATGTAATATATATTATATGGAAGAATCATTATGTGATATATATTATATGGAAGAATCATTATGTAATATATATGTTATATGTAAGAATCATTATGTAATATATATATTATATGTACGAATCATTATGTAATATATATATATATATATATTATATGGAAGAATGATTATGTAATATACTGTATATATTATATGTACGAATGATTATGTAATATATATATTCTATGTAAGAATAATTATGTAATATATATATAATATATGTTATAATAATTATGAAATATATATATTATATGTAAGAATCGTTATGTAATATATAATATAATATATAAAGCAATACATAATCTAAATTCATCTAATTTGGGGATAGGAGGTTAAAAAACGGTGATTAAAGATGAAACTCACCTGGACAGGTGTCCTCAGCGTGGCACAGAGTGGCATACACGGCCAGGAGGGCACTTAGTGAAATCCAAGCGCGGGCCATCATTGCGGATCTTGCCGTCCGTAGGGGTTTACGTATCATACCCCAGGCTCGTAGAGACCAGAAATACCCTGAAATCTACCCCCCGCGCCTTTATAAAGGGTTTCGAGATCTTCGCGCCCCAACTGACCTTCCTGTGTTAGGCAAACTGGATTTCCCAACAAAGAGCGG
The DNA here is from genome assembly GCF_027358695.1 of Spea bombifrons. Lineage (NCBI taxonomy): Eukaryota > Metazoa > Chordata > Amphibia > Anura > Pelobatidae > Spea > Spea bombifrons. The sequence goes on from NC_071094.1 coordinate 1,639,507, forward strand.
CTGATCTCATGCCTTCCTCAACCGCCAAGACCTAGAGGTTCCTTGTTCCTTGTTCTTTGTTCCTTGTTATATCGCAGGAGTTCCGTTAGGTTTAGAATCCTTGTTTTGTATTAATTACATAAAAAGCGGGTTATGGATAATGAGCGATGTCAGGGGAAAGGCGGTAAAACCGTCATAAGTTATTATTTGCTTCTTAAACTACAAGAAAATTGTCATATTTCCTAACAATAATTGCCCTCATTCATTCATTCATTTATTCATTCATTCACTCAATCAGCTGATGGATACTATGGTAGAAGATTCTATGTATTGGTCGCAATTGTGGACTTTAAAGGCCCCTCCAGCTCTGTTTCGCCTCCTCCAGTAACGTGTTCTCTTCCTCTCAGTACGTGAATGGGGGATGTGTCGAAGAATTATTGGCCAGCAAAGACATTTCCCTGAGCTGGAAAGAGAAAGTTGACCTGGCGTGTGACATTAGTCGGGGTATGGTCTACCTGCACTCCAAGAACATTTACCATCGAGACCTCAACTCAAAGGTATGAAGAAGGAAGCCCCGGTCGATGAGCTCGTATTAACCAAGATGGATCATATAGTCTGGTTCTCGGTGGTTTTATGGGAAGTCTACAACGTTCCGAAATGCTGGAGGTTGAAGTTGTTGTCTCTTAGTCTCTGGAGTCGTAGACTCGTTAATCAGAGTACTCTTCTGTAATGTTCTCCCGTTTTGCGTTGTAGAACTGCCTGATCAGGTTGTCTCCCCGGGGCAGGGAAGCCCTGGTGACGGATTTCGGTCTGGCGCGTGAAGTGGTCGAGCCGTCGTTGAAGAACGGGGAGCTGAAGTTGTCTCTGGTCGGCTCGGCGTTCTGGATGGCTCCTGAAATGTTGCGCGGAGAGCCGTACGATCGGAAGGTTTGTTGCACTTTTGGGGTCACGTGGAGAACTTGAAGCTGATGGCCCCCAGCTTCTTGAAATAATGGCCACCAGAGTGACTCTGCCCCGAGGCCGACCAGTCCCGTTTTATGTTTTGGGTTAATGAAGGGTCATAGGTGGCACCCAATCAAAAAACAATAAATTGTTGGTCCGTTCCCTTTGTTTGTCCAAAGATTTCCCAACGGACATACCCATGCGGGAAGCCTGTAATCGGGGGGCCGGCTCCGTCGGAGGGCTGGTGCTAAACCCTGAGCTGTCCCAGCAAAGGGCCGACGTATCCCCTTCTGAGAAAATATCCTGAACGCTCTGAATTTCTTTTCCAGGTGGACGTCTTCTCTTTGGGGATCGTATTATGTGAAATCCTCGGCCGAATTCCCGCTGACCCGGAGATCCTGCCCAGAACGAGGGTGCGTGCGGCCCCTAAAAATGGGGTTTGGGGTCACGAAGTGCTTTTTTTTAAGGCTCAATCTTATATTTGCCAGAAATACACAATTCCTTCCTAAATCCATACAGAAGTTTCCTAAAAAAAACCCTTTTTTCTATATTTTTGTTTATTTTTTGTTTGTTTTCCCCTTAGTGTTTCCGGTTTTTCGGCAATGAATTGTATTTTCAGTGTAAATGACGGGTTTTTGGTGTCCGTTGATTGACAGCAGCTGACCTGTGACCTTTCCTTCATCAGGATTACGGTCTGGACGCGGACGCTTTCCGAGAGCTGATCAGGGATTGTCCCAAACGAGTCCTGGATTTAGCCGTCAGCTGCTGTCGGGTAATGTGCTTTGGCGGCCGGGGGTTGTCTGGGCAGTTTAAGTATCCTTTACAGGTATGATGTATATAATACGCCATACTGTGACCGGAATACCTGCTGATATGGCAACCATAAAGAGATTATCGGTGGAGGGGACATTTTTAACATTAAAAAAAGGTTTAATTGCTCCTTTCTTTCGGACAGTCGGACAAATTTAACAAATTTTTCTAAAAATAAATAATAAAATTATAAATTTAAAAAAAAAAAATTTGAAAATGAAAGCACAATCGTCACGATTTATCTATTGAGAAATTCCAAGTTCCCAACAACAATCGCTTTCTTGTTCCCTGCAAAGAAACCGATGGAATGACCTGAATATTCGCCAACAGCTTGTTTTGTTAATCAAATGATTTTATCCGTCTTCCTGTTCGCTGCTCTGAACCAGATCCCGACTGATTGCGATAAACAAGTAGCAGCGGCAAGGTCACAATAAAAGTCAGATTTGTTTTTTACCCCAATACCTCCATAATTTCACCAAATATATGTTAAATTGTATAAATTTTATTTATATTTTGGTGATATATTTTAATTTACTAAGAGCGAGGTAGATAAGTGGAACAGCCTCCCAGCAGAAGTGGTAGAGGGTAATACAGTGAGGGTATTAAACATGTGCGGGATAGACATACGGCTCCTGAATCTAAGACGAGGCCAACGACTGATTAAGGTTTGAGTCGTTACAGCAGGAGAAACGGAAGACTAGACGGGGGCCGAATGGGGCCGATCTGCTAGTTTTCCATTATACAATTAGATATGGTTTACCCTTTACTTATGAGGTAGATACATGGTTCTGGATCACAGCAAATGTGGGAGACAAAATAAATGAATTTCTAAAAATGTATTGTTACATCTGCTGAATAAAACACTTTTTATAACTAAATCCAGCGTTAGAAACATTGTGCCGAGTCCTGCTGGATGCCCAAACCCCTCTCTCCGAAATTATTCTATAACCAAGTAAAATTCTGCCTCGTTCATCTTTTTTGGTCGGGAACGCTTAATTGTCAGGTGACACAAAAGCAGGCACTGATAGGTTGTTGCCGTAGAGCCTAAAAAAAGAGAAAAATCTTAAAAACGCCTGAAACGCTTTATTTTTACTTCCGCAGCTGGAGGCCCATAAGAGACCTTCGTTCGGTGAAATCTTGGACGACCTGGAAGAGGAAGCGGAAATGCTGGAGTCGCAGACGGCGCTGGAAGAATCGGTGCGGGGGCCGTAAAACCCGGACTTTCTCTAACTTGTAAATTGTACAGAAATCTGGAATCGAAAATATATATTAAAAAAAAAAATCCCAAATGCGGAACCTTCTATTTATTAAATAAACTGGAATATATTTTTGTGGATTTTCGCATCCACTTTTTTTTTTTTTTTTCCTGTCGATTTCACTCGAAGGCGGGGCTGCGGCTGACCAATTGTCCTCTACTATATGACACCTCGCGGAAAGATGGATTTTCATTGGCTAAAGTTTCTACCAATTATCCCGGGAGGCCCCGCCTCATTTTGAATCCAGTTTTATTGCTTCTGTTCTATGAATTTCCCTCCAGAGACTCTCCCTCGTGTTTCTGCGATACTTTGTGTCTGACGACCGGATTTTGGGGGAAATCATTTATGTTTGGGCGCTGCCTTACATCACATAGTCTGAATTTTCAGTTTCGTGTCGATGGTATTTTTTGTTTGTATAAAATTAGATATATATTTTTTTTGATGGTTCTAACCTGGAATAAAGTTTTCCATTAAATGGATCTGACAAATCACCAATATGGTTTTCTAAAAAATTGTAAGGAAATATTATTTTAACCCATCTGTGTGCTAATTAATTAGATTTATAAGATATGGCCAACTTCAGACCGAATAAAAAGCTCATTCTATTTACTGGAACCAACGCGTTTTGCGAGGGGCTCCTGTAATACGTTGGTTGAATTCCCCCAACTGGGAGAGAAAATGAAGAATCTCGGCTGCTGGATAAGCTGTTCTGTTTGACATTCCTTAATTGTGTGTTTCATTTGTCGGGAAAAATATAAAACTAAATAAAATAAAAATAAACAAATAAAAAAGTAAGTTTTTTTTCTTAATTTCTATTACAAATTATAATGTAGATTTGAATGGAATGAAGGTAAATTCCAGTCCTTATAGCCAAGATTTGAGAAAATTTTCATGGTAACACAGGTGGGGCTTTTCTAAAGTCTACTTAATACAAATTGTATTTGTCACGGAGCTGGCTAGTCCGACTGACTACCTCCGCTGTCTTGTGCTCCCTTAGCCTGGGACAACACACTTTCCCCGGTTCCCCAGTCACTAGCCGAGACTCAGTGTAGGGTAAAACCAAACGAAGACTGATTTATTTTAGACACACAGAGCTGGATATATCCAGCAAAACACACATTTACATAAAACAAGATATTGGGACACAAACAACCCCCTTAATCTACCTCCCAGAGACAACAGGGGCAGTAACGGGATTAACAATACAATAGGTGGGGGGGAGACTGATTTATACATTAGACTAAAACAATGGTGGTCACTCCCTGGTGGCAGACCCTGGCTGTCTGCTGGAGATAATCCCCTCAGACAGAGATGAGAAGATACTGCTGGGGGTAGCCACAGAAGTCTTTAGAAACCAAAGGCCCATAGTCAATAGGAAGGAGGCTGGCAGTCAGGCTTCTCCAGTGGCCCCAGTGATGGAGGCTTCCGTCACAGTATTCAGTCGTGGAGTTCCAGAAATCTCACAAAAAAATCTGATCAAATTTCTTGACCAAATATATCTGGATGGTATAAAGAGGTTCAACGTTGATAAAAGTGAGGCTGTGCATCTGTGACACAGAAAGAATGAACGTTTTACTAAATTCCAGAGGGGATATTAATGAAGAACGGTTTATGGATAATATTATTATAATATTATTATTAACAATATTGTGAAATAACTCACTTTACTTTTTGTAATCAATTTTCCTTTTTTATAGGATATTGATGCCCACGGGGGGGCCAGCATGGGCTATAGTGGGCCTGACTGTTGTGCGGAGGAGGGGTAGGCTTTTTGGCGGGAATTTTGGGGGTGGAGTTGGGGGAAGATTATAGAAGTGGTTGCTTTCCCGGGCTCAGGAACCATTTTTTGTGTTTGGCTTACCTGGTTGCGTGTCCCACCCTCCCTCCCTTTTTCTTTTGTTTGTAGGTTTGTGTCGTTTGTCACAGTCTGTGGGGCGGCAGCTTGCCAGGTATCCAGGGGGTTAATGTGGTGGTAAGTGAATGGTTGGTAACATCTGGTGGGAGGTTCTTGGCTGTCAGTGCTGGAACCTCAGGTCAGGGTGGGGGCATCCGGGTCCCTTCCTTAAGTGGTATTTAGTTCTGGTACCTGGATTACCCGCCAGGCTTGGTGTGTTCATTGTGTTTATTGTATATATTTACATGTTTGTGTTTGGAGTCGTTGTCTTTGTTAACGCACCGATGTTTATTGTTTCAGGTTTTGGCGTGACAATGACTCTAATAAATAAAATTGGCTGTGGCCTTTTCTCATCCATATTTATGGTGTGGGGTGCCATTATTGGGGTTTTTTTTAATGGGGAGTTAAGCCTAGCCCGGAGAATCGAAGCTACAACAGTCATGACTTGTTTTGTGTTTTTCTCTGTTGGGAATTCGCCTGGGTGATTTAGAAAGTATAAATCCTATTTCCAAATGCATAACTCTGTGTTTATCTACGTTGATCTCGTTGGCTTAATAGGTTTATTTGCCCAAATCTCAAAAAACTAAACACAGACTCTTGCGTTCAAACATAAAATTGTTGCTCTCAAAGCCTCTGCTCGCTCATTAATAAACAAATTAGAAAGCGCCGGACCCGGAGCTGACCTCGGCGGTACAAAAGAATGAATTACGCTCCACAATGAAACAGATGGCGTCTCGTAATAAAACCTGGAGCGCTCATTAGTAATTAAAGCCTCGGTCTAATTGTTTGAGAAAGCAGCGACTCGTCACCACGCCGCTCGTCTTACAAAACCGTAGCTGTAGGAAGAGGCAGCGAAGACATGGATCGCCCCGAAAAAGAGGCAGAAAACATAAAAGCTAACGAGTGTTGACATCCAAACATTGTGTGTGCAGACGCGGGCGAGTTCTCTGCCTTGGGGGGGTAAAAAGAGTGACACTCGCCAGCTTGTCGAAGAGCACGTTGTGCAAATGACGCATCGTAAGGGTTTCCTGATCTTATTCTGGAACCGACCACATTGTGAAAGATACATGAGATGCAAAGAAACGTTTATTATAGCAAATCCATCTAACCAGATGTGACTGGTAAATCGAGGGAACGGAAGCAGTAGGGGGTAATACAGTGAGGGTAATAAACATTTGCGGGATAGACATACGGCTCCTGAATCTAAGACGAGACCAACCACTGATTAAGGTTTGATTCTTTACAGCAGGAGAAACGGGCGACTAGACGGGGGCCGGATGGGCCTTACATGGAGGCTGAGCCGTATAACAAGCATGGTGGCATTAACTAAATTTTGCCCAACACCACTTTGCACTCAAAGGCAAATTCCCAAAGCGGCCACCCCAGTAGGTTCTACCAGCAGTTAGGAGACTATAATGCGCTCTCCGGCTATTGACAGCAAGACTTTCTCGTCTTCTAAGACTGCGGTCGGATCTTCATTTCCGAAGTCTTGTAAGAGTAGTATGACCCACGGCCTGTTGCCCAGTTAACGCCGCCGGCATAAGTGCTGTGCTCGCCCCGGAGGTACTCGCCGTTAAGGTTGGAGCCGTGACAGGCCGTATACCACCAACCGCCTTTGTTATTAATGGGACAGTCGGATGTCTTAGTGGGATTGTTATCGCTGTCTTTGGTGCTAAATGGTGCGTCTCTGTGATGGGAGAGCGAGTCGCCTGGAAATAGAAGCAGAGCAGATATGGAAATATAACATAAAAGCCTAAAAAACATAATATCAAAACCCAATTTACGTTAAGCAGATAAAACATCTTAGGTGCTGCTACATCCTACGTCATCCAGAGCCGCCCCCAGACAGAAGGCATCATAGACGGGTGTATTAAACCAATGGAATGCCTGGAACAAGAAGGCCTCTAGTAACATCTAAAAGCTCTTCACGGAAAAAAAAAAAAAAAAAGGCAACACAAAAAGGATTTATCTGCTAAACTGTTTCAGCCAAAATTTTTTTTAAAAAAAACATTAATTAAAGACCCCACAGTTTGAACAGCAAGTTCTGTCTTTCCATGAAATGATTTATGATAGAGATGTCTATGTAGGTAGAGAGGCGCGGATTCCTTGAGTAAGTGCGTGCCTGACATCTAGTGGCTGTGATTGGGACTGCATGCTCAAATTTACTCTCCAGCAGGAGAGTCATTAAAATCACGGTCAGCTATTAACGAAATGTGAGGACATCAACATTTACCCACCCATCTTAGTGGGATTGTACAGCGGTACGGAATATGATGGCACTATATAAAACAATAAAAAATAATTATGCCCCTGTTACCTGCAGTCCCACCCTGGAATTTGCCCAGACTCAAGGTATAGTTGGCGCTTTCCCCTGCCATTTTGAAGTCGCTGTACTTGGCATAGGTTCGGTTGTTTTCAAAATCCATTAAATCAACGCGAAGCTCGGACTTTTCTAGAGGGAAAAAATGGGAATAGAATAAAATGATAGAGGGAAAAATGATAGTATGAGCGTTTGGAAGAATATAATGGTGAGATGGCTGCTCACCCGAGACATATCACCTGATCTGAATTAGATGGCGGACCTTACCTTTGGACGTGAGGCCATGGATATGTTCGTTCCCCAACCAGAACTCACTGCTCTGCACGCCAAAGCCTTTCTCATACTGGTACCAACGTTGGGAGAAATCCACCGACCCGTCTACCCTTCTCTGGAAAACCTAGATGGAAAGGAGGTGGGGAAGGGAGATCAGATTCTTAGATTATATCACCAAAGAACAACTAATTCGAGACAATATGGTGGCCCTAGAAACATACCTTAAGAGGTCCAATGGAGCCCTGTCCTTCAAACTCTATAAGACTCACCAAAAGCTGCTCTAACGTTACATGGCTGGATCTTACTGTAGATGCCACCAGGAAAAGGGTATTGCCAAGGCCCCAACTGGCGAGTCCAGGCTGATTTCCAGCAACTATGGTACTGGGCATCTGGCACACCAGGCAAATGCCCAGTCATCCATTGGCCATGGACACCCCATGTTCGCCCGATCTGATGCTCCGGTGGCACATCCGGTGTTCCAGTGTGCGTCCATCGGCTGGATATGCCCAACCTCGCCCTACGTGGCAAACTTAGTGTGTGGCTTCGCAAATCCAACCGTCGGCCGTACCTACGTCATCAGGAGGCTGCTGGCCTTAAAGGGCCAGGTCGGCCTCGCAGTCGCCGGCCCTGCATGTTATACTGCAGTTAATTGGATACATACCAGCCATCCTCCGCCATCTGTCTCCATGTCACAGAGCACGGTGACAGGACGCCCGTCATCCATGTGCACCGTGTACCACCCGCTCAGAGATGCTCCTTGATCCATCAGCTCCTTACAGTTCTGTGCAGCTGCCGGGGACACGGAAGGGACACGTTGGAGATACGATAGTGAATACTTCGTCACAGGAGAACAGGTGGCACTTTATCCCCATCTCTGGAGAATTTGGCATTTCCTCCCCGAAGAACCCCGTTCCACAGGCCATGGAGACTTACTTCTTCCTCCAAACACGATTTTAAGTGATTTCTCCCAAATCATACCAAATGTTGACATAAAATAACCAAATCCATAATTGTTTCCTTGTTACCTTTTTGTCCTTGGATTCTAGGACTTCCCTTTTTACCTATAAATATGGGGGAAAAAATGATGATTTTCAGAAATAATTTAATTGACCAAAGGATATCTTCGGCTTCTTTAAGACTTTTTACCAACATTAATATTCTTGAAATATAAACTCATCACAGAAAACACAACTTCCTCATTTACATATTATATATATATTCTGTTTTACCCTGGGGGGGGCGGTTACCTTCCATACCTGTAGGACCCATCTTCCACGGAATTCCAGGGGATCCCTTTTCTCCTGGGAATAAGAGAAGACATTTATGGTAGATAAATGGAACAGCCTCCCAGCAGAAGTGGTAGAGAATGGACATGCTAAGGTAGATTACATTTATTCCAATTTGACAGCCAGTTCTAAAACTGATATATATATGTCACATGATTTCTTAAATGAAATAAATACATTTTATAATAAAAAAATAAGGTATTTTTACAAGAAAATAAAGAAATTTTATATGTGAGCAAAGAAAACATTGTGTTCGATATTATTAACCGTCATTTATATATATAAATTGGGATAATTAACCAGCATGCGCAGCCGCAAGAATCATTATGTAATATATAATATAATATATGTTATAATAATTTTATAATATATAATATAATATATAAAGCAATACATAATCTAAATTCATCTAATTTGGGGATAGGAGGTTAAAAAACGGTGATTAAAGATGAAACTCACCTGGACAGGTGTCCTCAGCGTGGCACAGAGTGGCAGACACGGCCAGGAGGGCACTTAGTGAAATCCAAGCGCGGGCCATTATTGCGGATCTCGCCGTCCGTAGGGGTTTACGTATCACACCCCAGGCTCGTAGAGACCAGAAATACCCTGAAATCTACCCCCAGCGCCTTTATAAAGGGTTTCGAGATCTTCGCGCCCCAACTGACCTTCCTGTGTTAGGCAAACTGGATTTCCCAACAAAGAGCGGCTGATCTCATGCCTTCCTCAACCGCCAAGACCTAGAGATTCCTTGTTCCTTGTTCCTTGTTCTTTGTTCCTTGTTATATCGCAGGAGTTCCGTTAAGAATCCTTGTTTTGTATTAATATCATAAAAAGCGGGTTATGGATAATGAGAGATGTCGGGGGAAAGGCGGTAAAACCGTCATAAGTTATTATTTGCTTCTTAAACTACAAGAAAATTGTCATATTTCCTAACAATATTTGCCCTCATTCATTCATTCATTTATTCATTCATTCACTCAATCAGCTGATGGATACTATGGTAGAAGATTCTATGTATTGGTCGCAATTGTGGACTTTAAAGGCCCCTCCAGCTCTGTTCCGCCTCCTCCAGTAACGTGTTCTCTTCCTCTCAGTACGTGAATGGGGGATGTGTCGAAGAATTATTGGCCAGCAAAGACATTTCCCTGAGCTGGAAAGAGAAAGTTGACCTGGCGTGTGACATTAGTCGGGGTATGGTCTACCTGCACTCCAAGAACATTTACCATCGAGACCTCAACTCAAAGGTATGAAGAAGGAAGCCCCGGTCGATGAGCTCGTATTAACCAAGATGGATCATATAGTCTGGTTCTCGGTGGTTTTCTGGGAAGTCTACAACGTTCCGAAATGCTGGAGGTTGAAGTTGTTGTCTCTTAGTCTCTGGAGTCGTAGACTCGTTAATCAGAGTACTCTTCTGTAATGTTCTCCTGTTTTGTGTTGTAGAACTGCCTGATCAGGTTGTCTCCCCGGGGCAGGGAAGCCCTGGTGACGGATTTCGGTCTGGCGCGTGAAGTGGTCGAGCCGTCTCTGGTCGGCTCGGCGTTCTGGATGGCTCCTGAAATGTTGCGCGGAGAGCCGTACGATCGGAAGGTTTGTTGCACTTTTGGAGTCACGTGGAGAACTTGAAGCTGATGGCCCCCAGCTTCTTGAAATAATGGCCACCAGAGTGACTCTCTGCCCCGAGGCCGACCAGTCCCGTTTTATGTTTTGGGTTAATGAAGGGTCATAGGTGGCACCCAATCAAAAAACAATAAATTGTTGGTCCGTTCCCTTTGTTTGTCCAAAGATTTCCCAACGGACATACCCATGCGGGAAGCCTGTAATCGGGGGCCGGCTCCGTCGGAGGGCTGGTGCTAAACCCTGAGCTGTCCCAGCAAAGGGCCGACGTATCCCCTTCTGAGAAAATATCCTGAACGCTCTGAATTTCTTTTCCAGGTGGACGTCTTCTCTTTCGGGATCGTATTATGTGAAATCCTCGGCCGAATTCCCGCTGACCCGGAGATCCTGCCCAGAACGAGGGTGCGTGCGGCCCCTAAAAATGGGGTTTGGGGTCACGAAGTGCTTTTTTTTAAGGCTCAATCTTATATTTGCCAGAAATACACAATTCCTTCCTAAATCCATACAGAAGTTTCCTAAAAAAAACCCTTTTTTCTATATTTTTGTTTATTTTTTGTTTGTTTTTCCCTTAGTGTTTCCGGTTTTTCGGCAATGAATTGTATTTTCAGTGTAAATGACGGGTTTTTGGTGTCCGTTGATTGACAGCAGCTGACCTGTGACCTTTCCTTCATCAGGATTACAGTCTGGACGCGGACGCTTTCCGAGAGCTGATCAGGGATTGTCCCAAACGAGTCCTGGATTTAGCCGTCAGCTGCTGTCGGGTAATGTGCTTTGGCGGCCGGGGGTTGTCTGGGCAGTTTAAGTATCCTTTACAGGTATGATGTATATAATACGCCATACTGTGACCGGAATACCTGCTGATATGGCAACCATAAAGAGATTATCGGTGGAGGGGACATTTTTAACATTAAAAAAAGGTTTAATTCCTCCTTTCTTTCGGACAGTCGGACAAATTTAACAAATTTTTCTAAAAATAAATAATAAAATTATAAATTAAAAAAAAAAAATTGAAAATGAAAGCACAATCGTCACGATTTATCTATTGAGAAATTCCAAGTTCCCAACAACAATCGCTTTCTTGTTCCCTGCCAAGAAACCGATGGAATGACCTGAATATTCGCCAACAGCTTGTTTTGTTAATCAAATGACTTTATCCGTCTTCCTGTTCGCTGCTCTGAACCAGATCCCGACTGATTGCGATAAACAAGTAGCAGCGGCAAGGTCACAATAAAAGTCAGATTTGTTTTTTACCCCAATACCTCCATAATTTCACCAAATATATGTTAAATTGTATAAATTTTATTTATATTTTGGTGATATATTTTAATTTACTAAGAGCGAGGTAGATAAGTGGAACAGCCTCCCAGCAGAAGTGGTAGAGGGGAATAATTTAAACACGGATAGACATACGGCTCCTGAATCTAAGACGAGGCCAACGACTGATTAAGGTTTGAGTCGTTACAGCAGGAGAAACGGAAGACTAGACGGGGGCCGAATGGGGCCGATCTGCTAGTTTTCCATTATACAATTAGATATGGTTTACCCTTTACTTATGAGGTAGATACATGGTTCTGGATCACAGCAAATGTGGGAGATAAAATAAATGAATTTCTAAAAATGTATTGTTACATCTGCTGAATAAAACACTTTTTATAACTAAATCCAGCGTTAGAAACATTGTGCCGAGTCCTGCTGGATGCCCAAACCCCTCTCTCCGAAATTATTCTATAACCAAGTAAAATTCTGCCTCGTTCATCTTTTTTGGTCGGGAACGCTTAATTGTCAGGTGACACAAAAGCAGGCACTGATAGGTTGTTGCCGTAGAGCCTAAAAAAAGAGAAAAATCTTAAAAACGCCTGAAACGCTTTATTTTTACTTCCGCAGCTGGAGGCCCATAAGAGACCTTCGTTCGGTGAAATCTTGGACGACCTGGAAGAGGAAGCGGAAATGCTGGAGTCGCAGACGGCGCTGGAAGAATCGGGGCGGGGGCCGTAAAACCCGGACTTTCTCTAACTTGTAAATTGTACAGAAATCTGGAATCGAAAATATATTAAAAAAAAAAAAATCCCAAATGCGGAACCTTCTATTTATTAAATAAACTGGAATATATTTTTGTGGATTTTCGCATCCACTTTTTTTTTTTTTTTTTTCACTCGAAGGCGGGGCTGCGGCTGACCAATTGTCCTCTACTATATGACACCTCGTGGAAAAATGGATTTTCATTGGCTAAAGTTTCTACCAATTATCCCGGGAGGCCCCGCCTCATTTTGAATCCAGTTTTATTGCTTCTGTTCTATGAATTTCCCTCCAGAGACTCTCCCTCGTGTTTCTGCGATACTTTGTGTCTGACGACCGGATTTTGGGGGAAATCATTTATGTTTGGACGCTGCCTTACATCACATAGTCTGAATTTTCAGTTTCGTGTCGATGGTATTTTTTGTTTGTATAAAATTATATATATTTTTTTTGATGGTTCTAACCTGGAATAAAGTTTTCCATTAAATGGATCTGACAAATCACCAATATGGTTTTCTAAAAAATTGTAAGAAAATATTATTTTAACCCATCTGTGTGCTAATTAATTAGGTTTATAAGATATGGCCAACTTCAGACCGAATAAAAAGCTCATTCTATTTACTGGAACCAACGCGTTTTGCGAGGGGCTCCTGTAATACGTTGGTTGAATTCCCCCAACTGGGAGAGAAAATGAAGAATCTCGGTTGCTGGATAAGCTGTTCTGTTCAACATTCCTTAATTGTGTGTTTCATTTGTCGGGAAAAAAATAAAACTGAATAAAATAAAAATAAACAAATAAAAAAGTAAGTTTTTTTTTCTTAATATTAATATATGTAGATTTTAATGGAATGGAGGTAAATTCCAGTCCTTATAGCCAAGATTTGAGAAAATTTTCATGGTAACACAGGTGGGGCTTTTCTAAAGTCTAATTTTATTCAGTCGTGGAGTTCCAGAAATCTCACAAAAAATCTGATCAAATTTCTTGACCGAATATATCTGGATGGTATAAAGAGGTTCAACGTTGATAAAAGTGAGGCTGTGCATCTGTGACACAGAAAGAATGAACGTTTTACTAAATTCCAGAGGGGATATTAATGAAGAACGGTTTATGGATAATATTATTATAATATTATTATTAACAATATTGTGAAATAACTCACTTTACCTTTTGTAATCAATTTTCCTTTTCTATAGGATATATTGTTATTGAAATTTCTGTTGGACGTCTCATATTACAGGGCGCTCTGAGAATGACTTGTTTTGTGTTTTTTTTTCGGTTGGGAATTCGCCTGGGTGATTTAGAAAGTATAATTCCTATTTCCAAATGCATAACTCTGTGTTTATCTACGTTGATCTCGTTGGCTTAATAGGTTTATTTGCCCAAATCTCAAAAAACTAAACACAGACTCTTGCATTCAAACATAAAATTGTTGCTCTCAAAGCCTCTGCTCGCTCATTAATAAACAAATTAGAAAGCGCCGGACCCGGAGCTGACCTCGGCCGTACAAAAGAATGAATTACGCTCCACAATGAAACAGATGGCGTCTCGTAATAAAACCTGGAGCGCTCATTAGTAATTAAAGCCTCCGTCTCATCGTTTGAGAAAGCAGCGACTCGTCACCACGCCGCTCGTCTTACAAAACCGTAGCTGTAGGAAGAGGCGGCGAAGACATGGATCGCCCCGAAAAAGAGGCAGAAAACATAAAAGCTAACGAGTGTTGACATCCAAACATTGTGTGTGCAGACGCGGGCGAGTTCTCTGCCTTGGGGGGGGTAAAAAGACACTCGCCAGCTTGTCGAAGAGCACGTTGTGCAAATGACGCATCTTAGGGTTTCCTGATCTTATACTGGAACCGACCACATTGTGAAAGATACATGAGATGCAAAGAAACGTTTATTATAGCAAATCCATCTAACCAGATGTGACTGGTAAATCGAGGGACCGGAAGCAGTAGAGGGTAATACAGTGAGGGGATTAAACATGCGCGGGATAGACATACGGCTCCTGAATCTAAGACGAGACTGACGACTGATTAAGGTTTGAGTCGTTACAGCAGGAGAAACGGGCAGACTAGACGGGGGCCGGATGGGCCTTACATGGAGGCTGAGCCGTATAACAAGCATGGTGGCATTAAGTACATTTTGCCCAACACCACTTTGCACTCAAAGGCAAATTCCCAAAGCGGCCACCCCAGTAGGTTCTACCAGCAGTTAGGAGACTATAATGCGCTCTCCGGCTATTGACAGCAAGACTTTCTCGTCTTCTAAGACTGCGGTCGGATCTTCATTTCCGAAATCTTGTAAGAGTATTTTAACCCACGGCCTGTTTGCCAGCTAATGCCGCCATTAGTGCTGTGCTTGCCCCAGAGGTACACGCCGTTAAGGTTGGACCAGTGACACTCCTTATACCACTAAGCGCCTTTGAAATAAATGGCACAGTTGTACGTCTTAGCGGAATCGTTATCTCTGTCTTTGGTGGTAAATGGTAAGTTTCTGTGACTGTAGAACGAGTCGCCTGGAAATAGAAGCAGAGCAGATATGGAAATATAACATAAAAGCCTAAAAAACATAATATCAAAATCCAATGTAAGTTTAGCAGATAAAACCTCTTAGGTGCTGCTACATCCTATGTCGTCCAGAGCCGCCCCCAAACCAGGGCCGGTGTGAGGTTCGTCTTACCAGAAGGAATCCGATGTGCAGGACTGGAACACACTTGCTCAGAAACAGAACACACGCAAGGGGCCTGGTGAGGGTTACAGGGCACTTGGTAGTGTAGCTGTAAGCACGAGTGGTCAGAGGGAAGCCGTTTAGTAGACCAGGGTCGGGATGCCAGAGGTACACGTAGTCGGTATGGATAGCCGGGGTCAGGATGCCAGAGGTACACGTAGTCAATATGGATAGCCGGGGTCAGGATGCCAGAAGTACACGTAGTTGCAGGAAGAGCCAAAGTCAGGAAACCAGAGAAACACAGGAAGCCGTTTAGCAGACCAGGGTCGATACCGGGAGGACAGGAACGAAGCAAATATAACAAGTATATAAATCACGGAGGAGCTCAGGATATACGGACAGGACCAGTATAACTGAGCACTGTGGATACTGTGCTCGAGGTTTAAATAGCCCGGGGGGGGCGTTCCCTGACGTCCGGGACGTGATCGCGTCCTGCGTCGCCATAGCGACGCGGCAGAATCCAGCCGGCGGTCCGCTTCATAAATATTCATGAAGCGGCCGCGTGCGCGAGCGGCTGCTTCTAGTGCGAGTGTGCGGTGCCGGCGTTTCTGCCGGGGAAGAGGAGAGGACGGTCCGGAGCAGCTTAAGGTAAGTGCCTTACAGGATCCCCCCGCAAGACGCGACCTCCGGGGGCGAGGATGGCCTGGCTTGAGAGGATGCAATCTATGAAATCTTTGAACACATGAGGGAGCATGAACTTGACTTGCAGGTTCCCAGGTCCTTTCTTCTGGGCTATATCCCTTCCATTGAATAAGGTATTCTAGATGCCCTCGATGGATCCTGGAATCTACCACTCTTTGTACCACGTATTCTTCAACTCCGTCGATGACCACTGGGGCAGGAGGCGGAGGTACTCGGTCAGGAAAAGGGTTGGCCACCCAGGGTTTGATCAGCGACACATGGAAGACCGGATGAATCCGACAGGTAGAGGGAAGTTTCAATTGCACTGTCACTGGGTTGATGATTTTCGTGATGCTGTATGGGCCAATGAACTTAGGTCCCAATTTCTTAGAAGGAATCTGTAAGCGCAAATGACTTGTGGACAGCCAAACCTTGTCGCCGCAGTGGTAAGTAGGGGGACTGGAACGATGGCGATCTGCATATAATTTGTAGGCCTTTCTAGCCTTGATTAAATTTTGCTTCAGGACATGAAATTGTCTGGTTAGCACAGTGACTCGATCCGAAATCCCGGAAATCGTGGGTTCCGTAGGCAGACCAGGGATCATGATAGGGTGGTAAGCATAGTTTGCGAAGAATGGAGACATCTTTATAGATCGCTGTTTTTGATTATTGTAGGTGAACTCTGCGGAAGGGAGGAATTGAAGCCAATCATTCTGAAGGTGCGTGGTGTAACATCTCAAATAATGTTCTAATATCTGATTTAGACGTTCGGTCTGACCGTTGGTTTGCGGATGAAAGGCCGTGGACAGAGTGGGACGAATGTGAAGCTTGCGGCAGAACACCTTCCAGAAACGAGATGTGAATTGTACTCCACGGTCTGAAGTAATTGTTCGTGGTAATCCATGAAGCCGAAACACAGTATCCAGGAACAAGGTGGCTGTAGTGGAAGCGGAGGGAATGCCAATGGTGGGAATAAAGTGTGCCATTTTTGTGAATCTATCGATCACCACCATGATTGTGTCGTGTTTCTTGGAGGGTGGTAGATCGACAATAAAATCCATCGAAATTTCAGACCAGGGAGCCGAAGGAGTGGGTAATGGGCGGAGAAGGCCCATTGGTTTTTTACGTAGGGTCTTGGTACGAGCGCAGGTGGTACATGAACGGACAAACGAGGTCACATCTTTGTCTAGCGAAGGCCACCAGAATTGGCGTCGAACGAGGTCTGTGGTCTTCTTAATGCCCCCATGTCCGGAGAGGAGAGAATCGTGGCATGTGTGTAGAACCTTTAAACGAGCTGGGGTCGGTACAAATATCTTATTACGGTAATATAGTAGATTTCGGGTACGACGAATAGGAGGATTAGTTCTCGGGACTACGGCTCTGCGGGATAAGGAGCGAATAAAGTCCATGAGGGATGGTCGGTGTGTGAGGAAGAGACTGGAAGGAAGAATAGTATCCGGTTGAGTCTCGGGACCACTTGATACTGTAGGTAACCGAGATAGGGCGTCTGCTTTGGTATTGCGGGATCCAGGGCGATATGTAATATGTAGATTAAATCTCGTGAAGAAGAGAGCCCACCGAGCCTGCCTAGGGCATAGACGTCGTGCGGAGCGAAGATACTCCAGGTTCCGGTGGTCGGTATATACCGTTACTGGATGTTGAGTCCCTTCCAGCAGGTGACGCCAGGTGTCCAAGGCTTGTTTGATGGCCAGTAGTTCTCTGTCCCCAACACTATAGTTCATCTCGGCCGGTGTGAGTTTACGCGAGTAATAGGCCACAGGATGCAAATTTTGTTTCTCCCCATGTCTTTGGGACAGGACTGCTCCTACCGCTAGATCCGAAGCATCCACCTCCAAGTGGAACGGTTCCGCCACCATGGGTTGAATAAGGATGGGAGCAGTGGTAAAGTGTTGCTTGAGAGCATCAAACGCATTCTGTGCCTCCGGTGTCCAGGCAAAACGGGAGTATTGACGAGTCAACTTGGTGATGGGTGCAATAACGTGAGAGAAATTCCTGATAAATTTGCGATAGTAGTTCGCAAAACCAATAAAACGTTGGACCCCTTTTTTATCAGAAGGTACTGGCCACTCCACGATAGCTGACACCTTTTTAGGATCCATCTGCAGGTTTCCAGGCGTAATGATGAATCCCAGAAATTCTACCTGAACAGCTTCAAATTGGCACTTCTCCAGCTTAGCGTAAAGGTGGTGTGCACGTAGACGTTCAAGAACCATTTTGACTTGGTTACGATGATCAGACAGATTTGATGAAAATATGAGAATATCATCCAGATATACCACCATAAAGATATCCAGATAGTCTCGAAAGACGTCATTTAGGAAGTGTTGAAAGGTAGCCGGGGCATTACAGAGCCCGAAGGGCATTACCAGATATTCGAAATGTCCATATCGACTTCGGAAGGCGGTCTTCCATTCGTCTCCCTTACGTATGCGGACCAAATTATAAGCCCCTCGGAGATCAATTTTGGAAAAGATCCGCGCAGTTTTGAGTCGATCCAGGAGTTCAGGAATGAGAGGTAATGGATATCTGTTCTTAATGGTGATCTTGTTAAGTTCCCGATAGTCTACACATGGCCGCAGACTCCCATCTTTCTTTTCTACAAAAAAGATTCCTGCGCCTGCTGGAGAAGTGGAAGGTCGGATGAACCCTTTAGCTATATTTTCTTGGATATAGTTCTTAAGGTGCTGTAATTCAGGTTCCGATAATGGAAATATCCTGCCGAATGGAATGGGAGCGCCAGGGAGGAGATCAATGGGACAGTCATAAGTCCTTTGTGGAGGGAGTGTGTCAGCTCCCTTCTTGTCAAAGACATCACTGAACCCTGCATATTGTTTAGGAATACGTGGATCAGGAGAAGGAGATGAACAATCAGGAAGCAATAGAAGCGTGGGACGGTCTGTCAGGCAATGATGGTGGCAAAACAGGGATTGGAAGGAGAGGGTCCCCTTGGACCAATCAATTGTAGGATTATGTAGTCTTAGCCAGGGTAGGCCAAGAATTACTGGAAACATAGGTGACGGAATGAGGTCAAAGTTCAAGTATTCCGTGTGGTTATTCCCCAATAGAGCATGAAGTGGTGATGTTTCGTGTGTAACGGGTCCAGTGGACAGGGGAGACCCGTCGACCACTTGTATGTGTATAGGAGCCGGCTTGATTAAAGTTGGTATATGTAGTTGCTTGGCAAAGTCCTGATCCATGAAGCAACTGCTGGCTCCAGAGTCAACGATAGCAGAAACGGTGGTAGAATTATTGGTCCACTGTAAGAACAAGGAGATGTACAGGTGAGGAGAACCGTCCTTGGGGAAGGAGCTTAGGCAAACTTTATCATGTGTGGACTTACCCTTGGGAGGGCGTCGCGGACAGGTAGATATCAGATGTCCTGGTTCACCACAATATAGACACAGATTATTCCTCCGGCGACGGGCCTTCTCGGTTTCTGATAGTGGACCACGTGCCAATCCGATCTGCATAGGTTCCTCCGGCGGGGGCATGATTGCTGGAAACTGGAGAGGAGGACCGGTAGGAACCGTAGGAGCAGTATGAACCGTAGGAGGGAAGTGGCGTCTCGGGGTAGGAACGGCTGAGGCTGCGCGTTCCAGGCGTCTTTCCCGAAACCTGCGGTCAAGCTGGATGACCAGATGTATGAGATCTTCTAAGGAATCAGGAATGCCCACACGAGCCAGCTCATCCTTTAATCCCTCAGCCAGGCCCAGACGGAACTGATCTAACAGTGCTGGTTCATTCCACTTGCTTTCCATAGCCAAGCTTCGGAATTCGGTCACATATTCCTCCACTGGTCTCTTCCCTTGACGTAAGGCACGGATGGCAGCATGAGCAGAGGTAGTGCGGAAAGGATCATCAAATAAAGTGTCCATAGCGTGACTGAACTCGGCCCAGGAATTCAGGACTGGATTGTTGGTGCGTAGTAGATGGTGAGCCCAGATCTGTGGTTCCCCTGACAGTAAGGAAATCACGGTTCGTACCTTCACATGATCGGAGGCGTAGGTTCTGGGTTGGAGAGAGAACAGGAGTTGGCAAGACGTCATGAAGGTACGGTAGCTGGCTCTGTCTCCTGAGAAGCGTTCGGGAAGAATAGCCCTGGGCTCAGGAGTAGCAGCAGCAGCAAAGGGCCCCTCCATGGGTGGAAGCGGAGCGGGGGCAGGAGCTGGTTCCCCAGGGCCAGGAGGGTTGGTTTGAAGTTCATGGAGCTGGTGCTGCATGTGCGCATGGCTGGCTTGGAGGTCCTGGAAGGAACGAGTCAGCGCCGTAATCTGTCCTGCGATTGCTGCAAGAGCGTCCGAAATTCCTGCGGATTCCATGTCGGGGCTCAGTTATTCTGTGAGGTTCGTCTTACCAGAAGGAATCCGATGTGCAGGACTGGAACACACTTGCTCAGAAACAGAACACACGCAAGGGGCCTGGTGAGGGTTACAGGGCACTTGGTAGTGTAGCTGTAAGCACGAGTGGTCAGAGGGAAGCCGTTTAGTAGACCAGGGTCGGGATGCCAGAGGTACACGTAGTCGGTATGGATAGCCGGGGTCAGGATGCCAGAGGTACACGTAGTCAATATGGATAGCCGGGGTCAGGATGCCAGAAGTACACGTAGTTGCAGGAAGAGCCAAAGTCAGGAAACCAGAGAAACACAGGAAGCCGTTTAGCAGACCAGGGTCGATACCGGGAGGACAGGAACGAAGCAAATATAACAAGTATATAAATCACGGAGGAGCTCAGGATATACGGACAGGACCAGTATAACTGAGCACTGTGGATACTGTGCTCGAGGTTTAAATAGCCCGGGGGGGCGTTCCCTGACGTCCGGGACGTGATCGCGTCCTGCGTCGCCATAGCGACGCGGCAGAATCCAGCCGGCGGTCCGCTTCATAAATATTCATGAAGCGGCCGCGTGCGCGAGCGGCTGCTTCTAGTGCGAGTGTGCGGTGCCGGCGTTTCTGCCGGGGAAGAGGAGAGGACGGTCCGGAGCAGCTTAAGGTAAGTGCCTTACAGCCGGACTGGCCCACCGGGATACCGGCAGACCAACATTCAAAACAGCCGCTGAGTGGCCGCGAGCGGGATTCTTCGGCCGTCGGCGCCTAATGAGATTAAAGGGGCCGGCGTGCACGCACCGCGCCATCCAATGGCCGTGCATCAGCACTTCGTCCCACGTCTTAAAAGGGGTGGGACGAAGAGCTGAGCCATGGCCATTGGGCGGCTTGGTGCGTGCACGCCGGCCGCTTTAATTTCATGAACGCCTGCCTCCAACCGCTGCCCCCACCAGATGCCAGGGAGTCAGAAGCAGTGGTAAGTCGGGGTAGGGGGGGGTGTTACATGGGGGTTTACGGCTTTTCTGGAGTCAGAGTGCCCCATGATATGCCTTTTAACCCCCTATATGCCACTCTACCTCTAGAAATGCCTTTTAACCCCCTATACGCCACTCTGCCTCCAGAAATGCCTTATTATACCCCCCTATATGCAACTCTGTCCCATGATATGCCTTTTAGCCCCCTATATGCCAGAGTGGCATATAGGGGGGTATAAGGCATTTCTGGATGCAGAGTGGCATATAGGAGGGTATAAGGCATTTCTGGGGGCAGGTTGGCAAATAAAAGGAAATAAAAACAAAAATAATATTTTTCTCAATCATAGCTTTTCTTAAATATGAAAAAATTGTTTACATGAATTAATAAAGAAATAAAAGTTTCTCACAGGAATATGGTGAAGAATAATGTGATCAGTGTTTTGTTCCACTGAATAAAATGGAACTTTTTCATCTAAAAATGTTTGCAGTAGAAAATGTTTTGATTCCATTCTGTGTAATATATTTCATTTATTAGGGCCTTTTAACACTTGTGCTTTCTGGCATTTTAATACAAATAATGTGAAAAAAATAATGTTTTATAGTTATTTGTATGGTAAATAGTGTGACTCGGGTGTGTATAAGGGGTCCGTGTGGGTATAAGAGCGCGACCGCGAGATAAACTATATGGGGCCGCTCTCCAAATGTTTTCATCATAGACGGGTGTATTAAACCAATGGAAGGCCTGGAACAAGAAGGCCTCTAGTAACATCTAAAAGCTCTTCACAGAAAAAATAAGGCAGCACTAAAAGGATTTATCTGCTAAACTGTTTCAGCCAAAACTGTAAAAAAAAAACCATTAATTAAGGACTCCCCAGTTTGAACAGCAAGTTCTTTCTTTCCGTGAAATGATTTATGATAGAGATGTCTATGTAGGTAGAGAGGCGCGGATTCCTTGAGTAAGTGCGTGCCTGACATCTAGTGGCTGTGATTGGGACTGCATGCTCAAATTTACTCTCCAGCAGGAGAGTCATTAAAATCACGGTCAGCTATTAACGAAATACATGGGTATCATTTCCTGAAATGTGAAGTGAGGACATCAACATTTACCCACCCATCTTAGTGGGATTGTACAGTGCTACGGAATATGATGGCGCTATAAAAAATAATGATGCCCCTGCTACCTGCAGTCCCATTCAGGAATTTGCCCAGACTCAAGGTATAGTTGGCGCTTTCCCCTGCCATTTGGAAGTCGCTGTACGTGGCATAGGTGCTGTTGTTGTCAAAATCCGTGAGATCAAAGCGAAGCTGGAACTTTCCTAGAGGGTAAAAAGGGGGAAAGAATAAAATGATAGAGGGAAAAATCAAGGAAGAAGGAGAATCGTTTGACCTCAGTGACCTAGAAAATCCTATTGGCGGGACTTTGGCTTCGCAACGGCCAATGGAAATCAGGGACAAGTTTTGGGAGAGGGAATTTGAGACATTGAGAGATATGTATAACAAGGAGTTCCATTGAAAAGTTTGAAGAAAAAAAAAATACTAAGTTCTGAAACATTTCGGAAATGTCCTAATATTGACTGATTAACAAATTATTTTCCGTGAGGTAAAATATACATCCACGCGGGGTTAAGTCATGAGACATCTTGCGTTTACGTGGATTTGTTGGGTTTGCCTTGACCCATCTTCATTGCGCTCTTCAGTCCGTCGTTTAATATAATGGTGGGATGGCTGCTCACCCGAGACATATCACCTGATCTGAATTAGATGGCGGACCTTACCTTTGGACGTGAGGCGATGGATATGATCGTTCCCCAACCAGAACTCACTGCTCTGCTGGCCAAAGCCTTTCTTATACGAGTCCCAACCTCTGAAGAAATCCACCGACCCGTCTACCCTTCTCTGGAAAACCTAGATGGAAAGGAGGTGGGGAAGGGAGCCATCAGATTCTTAGATTATATCACCAAAGAATAACTAATTCGAGACAATATGGTGGCCCTAGAAACATACCTTAAGAGGTCCAATGGAGCCCTGTCCTTCAAACTCTATAAGACTCACCAAAAGCTACTCTAACGTTACATGGCTGGATCTTACTGTAGATGCCACCAGGAAAAGGGTATTGCCAAGGCCCCAACTGGCGAGTCCAGGCTGATTTCCAGCAACTATGGTACTGGGCATCTGGCACACCAGGAAAATGCCCAGTCATCCATTGGCCATGGACACCCCATGTTCGCCCGATCTGCTGCTCCAGCGCACATCCGGTTGACTTCACACATCCAACCGTTGGCCCTACCTACGTCATCAGGAGGCTGCTGGCCTTAAAGGGCCAGGTCGGCCTCGCAGTCGCCGGCCCTGCATGTTATACTGCAGTTAATTGGATACATACCAGCCATCCTCCGCCGTCTGTCTCCATGTCACAGAGCACCGTGACAGGACGCCCGTCATCCGTGTACACCGTGTACCACCCGCTCAGAGATGCTCCTCGCTCCATCAGCTCCTTACAGCTCTGTGCAGCTGCCGGGGACACGGAAGGGACACGTTGGAGATACGATAGTGAATACTTCGTCACAGGAGAACAGGTGGTACTTACTTCCTGGGGCAGGTATGCCGGGGTCTCCCCTGTCACCTGTAAAAATGAACATTTTAATGAAAATTCATGACTTAAACGCTAAATAATTTCTATTCTAAATGTAAAGCTCCGTTTCAATAATCATTTTTGAACATTTCCACTTTATCCCCATCTCTGGAGAATTCGGCATTTCCTCCCCGAAGAACCCCATTCCACAGGCGACGGAGACTTACTTCTTCCTCCAAACACGATTTTAAGTGATTTCTCCCAAATCATACCAAATGTTTACATAAAATAATCGAATCCTTTTAAATCTCCTATTTATTTACCAATCTGATTTTTTTTTATAGTAAGACCCCCCCAAAACTCCATAATTGTTTCCTTGTTACCTTTTTGTCCTTGGATTCCAGGACTTCCCTTTTCACCTATAAATATGGGGGGAAAAATGATGATTTTCAGAAATAATTTAATTGACCAAAGGATATCTTCAGCTTCTTTAAGACTTTTTACCAACATTAATATTCTTTAAATATAAACTCATCACAGAAAACACAACTTCCTAATTTACATATTATATATATATATTCTGTTTTACCCTGGGGGGCGGTCACTGTGGGGGTCTCAATAATGAAACAGAATGGCTTTAGTGATTAGGTTACCTTCCATCCCTGTAGGACCCATCTTCCCTGGAATTCCAGGGGAACCCTTTTCTCCTGGGAATAAGAGAAGACATTGAGATGAGGAATACTTATTTTGTTCCTTATTTTCTTTTTAATAGAATAAAAAAATAAAAGGAACTTAATGAGATGATAACGAGTTCTATCAACACAAAAGAAGGTTGTTACAACGTGATGGTAGATAAATGGAACAGCCTCCCAGCAGAAGTGGTAGAGAATGGACATGCTAAGGTAGAATGCTCACCTTTGGCACCAGCAGGTCCCTGGAGTCCCTGTATTCCAGGAGCTCCGGGGGTCCCAGGACACCCCCTTAATATGGCCAGCCTGTCCGAATTCCCAACTCCAACCAGCTTCACGTCTAATAAGAAAATTGGGAAAATAATTACATTTATTCCAATTTGACAGCAAGTTCTAAACTGATATATATATATATAAATAACAATGTTTTTAATGCAATAAATACATTTTTTAATAAAAAATAAGGTATTTTTACAAAAAAATAGAGATTTTATACGTGAGCAAAGAAAACATTGTGTTCAATATTACTTAACCGTCATTTATATATATAAATTGGGATAATTAACCAGCATGCGCAGCCGCAAGAATCATTATGTCATATATTATATGTAATAATCATTATGTAATATATATGTTATATGTAAGAATCATTATGTAATATATATATATTATATGTAATAATCATTATGTAATATATATATTATATGTACGAATCATTATGTAATATATATATGTTATATATAAGAATCACTATGTAATATATATATATATATTATATGGAAGAATCATTATGTAATATATATATTATATGGAAGAATCATTATGTAATATATATATAATATATGTTATAATAATTATGTAATATATATAATATATGTAAGAATAATTATGTAATATATATATAATATATGTAAGAATCATTATGTAATATATATATTATATGTAAGAATCGTTATGTCATATATAATATAATATATAAAGCAATACATAATCTAAATTCATCTAATTTGGAGTTAGGAGGTTAAAAAAGGTGATTAAAGATGAAACTCACCTGGACAGGTGTCCTCAGCGTGGCACAGAGTGGCAGACACGGCCAGGAGGGCACTTAGTGAAATCCAAGCGCGGGCCATCATTGCGGATTCGTCCGTAGGGGTTTACGTATCACACCCCAGGCTCGTAGAGACCAGAAATACCCTGAAATCTACCCCCCGCGCCTTTATAAAGGGTTTTGAGATCTCCGCTCCCTAACTGACCTTCCTGTGTTAAGCAAACTGGATTTCCAAACAAAGAGCGGCTGATCTCACTCCTTCCTCAACCGCCAAGACCTAGAGGTTCCTTGTTCCAGCGGGAGTTCCGTTATAAAAGATTATTCACAATCAGCAAATAATTTAGAATCCTCGTTTTGTATTAATTACATAAAAAGCAGGGTTATGGATAATGAGCGATGTCGGGGGAAAGGCGGTAAAACCGTCATAAGTAATTTTTTGCTTCTTAAACTACAAGAAAATTGTCATATCCCTCTTATTTCCTAACAATAATTGCCCTCATTCATTCATTCATTCATTCATTCATTCACTCACTCAATCAGCTGATGGATTCTATGGTAGAAGATTCCATGTATCTGTTGCTATTGTGGACTTTAAAGGCCCCTCCAGCTCTGTTCCGCCTCCAATCTATTTTATGCATGCGAATAGGAGAATTTGGTAAATGTGTTAATTTGAAAACGGAATAAATGAAAATAAAGAAAGCGGCAAATTTTTCATTTGACATTTTTCCTCTCTCCCTTTGTTCTCTGACAACTGCTTCCGTGTCTCCGCTCCTCCTCATCCGCTGCTTCTCCTTCTCCGCTTTTCTGCTCCTCTTCATTCACGGCTTCTCCTCATCTGCTGCTTCTCCTTTCTCCGTCTTTTATACTCCATTTGCACTCTGCTCTCCTCTCTTCCACAACAGGGGATCCTCCGCACAGTCCAGGGGGATAACATCTACCCAAATTGCAATTGGTTGCTGCTTCAATGACTTAAATAAGAGCTCTACTGAGCATGTGCAAGAAGTGTACCTACGAATGCTTCCTGGTTTCGGTAGAGCCAGCCGGGGGCGGAGTTACATGACACAGGAGTCCCATTTTCTAACTCCAATAACTAAACAACACCTGCACCGATTTGCATGCGGTTAAAAGCATCAAAGTCCTTGCAAAATAGACTTTTTACGTGCATTAAAAAAAATGAAATTTTTGGGACTAGGTTTTTCTTTTAATGCACTTTGGGGGACAGTGGGATTCGCGGAAACCCTCCAAAACTATGAAAATGATTTTGTTAACGTGTATATTTTCCTGCTGACCCTAGAGAATATTTCATTAGTGTTTATTTTAATCGGTTCCTCCCCTGCCAGGAAAATGTAAGTGTGTTTCATGGGGCATTTGGAGGTTACGCTTCCAGCCTCTGGTCGTGCATGTCCACGCGTTTCACAATAACACAATATTGCTGAAAGCCCAGGTTACGATTTCACAATCTCCCCGTTTCGAAAGAATTGGCACCGAGCGTCGGATCCAATTTGTGCACAAGGGCTTTTTTTTGTGCTTGTTTGTTCTTTAAATATGAATTAATTTGAGGTGCGCGACCAATTGTACGCGGGGGGGATTTTTATTCTTCTGGGAAGTCCAATGTAACTAAGGCCGGGCGATTCCTCATAACACGCGATCCATCGACACTTTCATTGACGTAGATCGTAAAGTATGTTGGCGCGTGGTGAACCGTTTGAATTATCGTTGCAGGCTGCAGCTGAATATTGGACACGGTTATCCTGTTCAGTAGAAGCATCTGACTGAAGCTGGGGCTTGGCCATTGGGCATTTGCCTATGGGGGTATCTTGGAGATGGCCATGGTCTTCTCAAGCTCTCCGTACCAGACGGGGTTGGGCTTTATAGAGCTTTGCCGGTCTCTGATCCACTTTGGAAGACGCTCGTTCACCTTCTCCAACCCTTACAGGGTTTTAGCTGCCCGGCTCAGGGGTTAAAATCCTGGACCACTTAGTAAATTAGCCTCACGAGATCTCTTCATCTCTTCTTACTGCTATAGACTGATCATAACACAAAATCTGATATCGTTATATTGGTGACAAAGAGTCTTTGGGTCCGTTTGATACTTTG
Organism: Spea bombifrons; assembly: GCF_027358695.1. Classification (NCBI taxonomy): domain Eukaryota; kingdom Metazoa; phylum Chordata; class Amphibia; order Anura; family Pelobatidae; genus Spea; species Spea bombifrons. The sequence goes on from NC_071094.1 coordinate 1,666,965, forward strand.
AAGGGCCATCATCCTTATAATTCTTAGAGTCACTTAAGCTTTAAAGACCTCAGAGGTCCCTTCTTCAGAGCTGGAAGGCTGTTAATATGTATCCAAAAGAGATAACAATGTAATTTTGTCTCCAATAATTTTCATCCCTCCAAGTTCATTTTTCTCCTTTTATATCATTATCTTTCATTTCTTAATTTGATCCCCAAAGATCTCCTGATGCCCCTGTCACCCCCTGGGCAGCACCCCTCCTTTTGCCCCCTCTGTTGACACCGGTACCGATGGGACGTCTTTGAACTTCAGATTGTAGCGCAGACTGATCAGCGATTAACTTGCTGTTTCCCAAACGATCTCCGGTGTTTTTACCGGTAATGTGCGCCGCAGCCAATAACTTTTCACCCAGTTGTTTGCCCCTGCCCCGTGGGGCCTGTTTGTTTTTGGGGGGTGGAATAATGACGGGAAATGTTATATAAACAGCTCAGAGAATAGAAAGGCTGCCCTCACACGTGGAACATGGAGCTGACCTGTCCAGTTATGTGGCCCCTATTGTGGGGGCTCTTCGTGCTTTCGGTGGCCCAAAACACCTGTCCAGGTAAGCCCTTACGAAAAAATTACTGCAGTTTTTCTGAAGTAATACTGCAGTTTTTTGGACATGAAAAAACTGCAATACTGCACATTTACAGCAGTTTTACTGCATTTGTACTTCACTGTACTGCAGTTATTTTTGTACGGAAGTACAAATGCAATAAAGCTGCAGTACATTGAAGTACAACTGTTGGTTTGCAATATAAAAAAAAAAGTGCGGTAAATGTGCAGTAATAATGCAGTACAGTGAAGTACAATGCAGTAAAACTGCTGTAAATGTGCAGTAAAACTGCTGTAAATGTGCAGTAATACTGCAGTAAAAGTGCAGTATTGCAGTTTTTTCATGTCCAAAAAACTGCAGTATTACCTCAGAAAAACTGCAGTAATTTTTCGTAAGAGAGTGTCACATTGTATACCTTCCCCTCCTGCTTATTGTGAAGGGGCCCTAAGGAACAAAGGGGCCCGTAGGCAACTGCATGATCTGCTGGTGCTGGAGAGTCACGTGGCGGTGGCTAGCGGGGTAATGGAAGACACGCCAAATGGGGAGAAAGGGTTTAACAGCCCCGTTCAGGATAGTTCAGGGTCACCAACGGGTATGTTATCATGGCGTCCATGAAAGTGAGAAATAGTCATATCACCATAGAAACCAATGGAGATACCTGGGAACTATGGCTCCGGCTACCATTAGCCCCCCATGCGGACAGGAAGTCCCGTTGATGTCAGTGGGCGGTCCAGTTGGCGTCGCGGGATACGCAGCTGTTTTAAGACTACCTTTAAAGCTTTGCGCCAGGATGCCTCGGGGTGATATGAGAGGAAACGCAAATAGAAATCCTGTTTATTATCTTTTATTTGGTTTATTTGGTTTATTTGGTTCGTTGGCTACGTCTTTTCTCGATCTCTAGAGGTGAAGGTCACCGGTTTATCCGGATCTGAGAAAGTGACCGTTATCCAGGGATGTCCCGGAGCCGCCGGACCCAAGGGTGACATGGGACCCCAAGGGCCAAAAGGTACAAAGGCTTTGTGTCAATACTTTGATTCCTAAAGGGTATATTGGTGTAACTGGGCGGGGTATTAAGAAGAAGAATAATGGGGTTTTATTTACCCCGGTTAGTTTATAAAGCCATTTCCTGCTGTTTCTATACACATTATCGGGGCTTTTAGGGCTGTACAACCCTGCGATCCCCTCATACCCAGCAAACATTCTCACCTCCTAGAAAAGAGGGGCATCAGGGGAGGAAAGGGGGCATCAGTGGAGAAAAAGCAGGTATGAGGATGGAAAGAGGGGCATAGGGGAGGAGAGAGAGGCGCAGGGGAGGAGAGAGGGGCATCAGGAATTTGGAGCCTAAACAGGGATTGGCCAAACTAAACCTGGTGTTTTATGTTTTCAGGTGAGAAGGGATCTCCCGGCATTACGGGTAAGATGGGTCCAAAAGGAGCCAAAGGTAAGAAAGTTAATTTCCGGTTTAAAGGGCGATAAAATCGCGACTTTTTAAAGTATATATTTTAACGAGATATTTTTTTTCTGTGAATGCTGGATATCTGCTTTTGGGGTGGCGAACATCTGGCTTCTAAGTCATTGACTGCTGTAGATTGTAAGCTTATGGGATCAGGGAGCTTGGTTTCCTGCCTCCTCATATATATTCAGTGCTTTACTAGCGAACCTTTATCACCTTTATCACCTGATCAATAAATAAATTTACTATATGGTGCGATTCCTCTTTTTTTTTTTTTTTAGGAGATAATGGGCAGATCCAAGTCCAAGGGCCAGCAGGTAAGTCCCAAGAAAATAAAAATGAACATTCTTATATACCAGCAAACAATATATCCAATATTCTTTAACCCTTTACACATGCGTTTCCCACGCGTTTCGCTCAGATGTCTTTTCATTTTCTCAATGCATACCGGATCGGGGGCAGCCGTCTACAAAGGATGATTCTCTGACCCCCTTGGGTTGTCCAAAAAAAAGTCTGAGAATCCCCGGGAAAGGCTACCTCTTATACCGAGGACACGCATTTCGCACCCTCTCTAGCGCATACCGTGGAAATCCCATAAATGTGGAACGTCTTTGGGGGGGGTTGCTGACATCGCTAGAATGATGATCTTTTATCTTTTTTTGGCTATAGGATCTTCTGGCAAACCTGGTCCTCAAGGACCAAAAGGTAAGCGTGACTTACGGCACAGCTATGGGTTTTTTTTTCTTTCACATAATGATCAGCAATAAATAATTGTGTATTTCGTTTTAGTAATTTGACATATGTCTCGATCACTTATATTAAGTAACATTATTAAATTGGCAAATGTATTATCAGAGCCCTCATTCCATTATTATTAAAACATTATATTATCCAGAATGAAAAATCAGTTTATTTTCCAACCATGACTCCAGATTATAAATCTCAGTCTCTTCTTTGATGCTTCCAGGAGATAAAGGCTCTCCGGGAGTTGCTGGAAACAATGGCCTCCCAGGACAAAAAGGTACAAAATAGAATCTACTTTACTGGGAGGGTGGTAGATAAGCGGAACAGCCTCCCAGCAGAGGCTAATACAGCGAGAGAATTTAAACATGCATGGAGAACGCATATTATATCTTCTCTTTTTTGTTGTCATTCTAGGATCTCCTGGCCAACCCGGTCCTGCAGGACCTACAGGTGAGAATTACACGGTAGAAGATTTTAGTGGTCGGCGTTAATTAGTTAATTAATTATTGGGTAAATAATTGTAATAATGTGATTTTATTGCCCAGACCCAATATTAAGGGACTAGACCGCGAAGAGTTGGAGAACCGGGAAGGGATTAAGCAATAAGTAGTCTCTTTGCTTTGGAGATTTGGGATGTCTCTGTTGAGAGGTTACCGTTTTCCTTCTGTTTTGTCCAGGCAGCCCGGGGGAGGCGAGCGTCGGGAAAGGTAAAGAACGATCCGCGATTCCAGCACAAGAAGGTCGACGATAAAGTCAAAGAAAATGATATCCGACCGAGGAGCTGAAAGACTTTCCTCTTGGTGTTTTTTAGGACCCAAGAACTGCAAAGAGCTTCTCCAGCGAGGGAATTCTCTGAGCGGCTGGTACACGATTTACCCCAACAGCCAGAAGGCCATGACAGTAAAATGTGACATGGAGACGGACGGCGGGGGCTGGACTGTAAGGACTCGCGTTGTCTGGTCTTTGTCTCATTATTCTTATTGACTTAAGGAAACTTGGAACCCACAGCTTGTGAAGTTCCACAGGTTGTTCCCATCAATCTATCTTCTCGAAGAGCCAAGTCTTAATGTCGGGTGGTCTTCTACCATGATAGGTGGTAGGAGCTTCCAGTATTTCTTGCCTGTTGGGAGGGCAGTTGAGGAGGAGCAGAGGTCTCAGGGTGTATGATGTAGGGTGAACATCTCCTGATAGTATACGGCCCCGTATGACCCAAGACAGGTCCTTGACCACCTTGACCGCCTTGATATGCCTGTTTAGTGATGGTGTCTTTCATCGAACGACAGGTTTTCCAGAGGCGTCAGGACGGTTCCGTGGATTTCTTCCAGAACTGGAATTCCTATAAATCAGGTTTTGGAAACCAACAGAGCGATTTCTGGCTGGGGAACGATAACCTGCACCTGCTGACGTCAACAGGTAACGATGCGGGACGCAGCGGAATGATGTCAGGGGGGAGATACGTTTATAACATCGGCTTCTACAGAATTCCTAGAATTCCATTTCTGTAAAGTTACTATAATTACAAATTGTCCATTGATGCTAACCAATTATGGACAATAAAAATCAAAATTTCCAAAACTTTCAAACGTTGATTATTACCATAAATGGGCATAGATTGGACTGGGTGAATATTAAAGCACTCCCACTTTTCTTCATGTACCCCCCCCCAAAAAAAACCCCAGTAGATCATTGTGATTTATACTTAGTAATATGTTGAATTAAATAATAATCCTAAAATAATACAATTCATTAAATATTCTCTCTTTTTCTTCCAGGGACCTTTGAGTTACGGGTCGATTTAACGGATTTTGAAAACGGTAAATATTTTGCGGTCTATAGTGACTTCAAAATTGCCTCGGAGTCCGATAAATACAAGCTGAGACTTGGAAAATTTACAGCTGGAAATGCAGGTAACGGCTTTAAAAAAAAAAAAATTAAACATATCCCCCCCCCCTCAGTTGTCTCAAGAGCTAACAATCATAATCATAGCTGCAAGTATGCACTTTCACATCAAATAAAATCAAAGCAGAGATCCTGTCTTCTTCTGGAGCTAAATCATTTTTGGAAAATTCCAAGGATTTTGGCCAAAACTTAAGTAGCAATTGAACTTTTTAGGAAGGGACCACGTTCCACAAAAGTATAAATTATCCACCGATTATAATTTGGCTGAAATCATTCAAATTTTGGAATTTTAGGGCTTTGTTACATTTCGTCTCAATCAAAGCATTAAATAGGTCTCTTTTTTTTTTATTTCTTAGGAGACTCTTTCAGTTACCATAGCAACCGACCGTTCAGCACACGGGACAGAGACAACGACGAGGATGCAAATAATTGCTCCCTGATTTTTTACGGCGCTTGGTGGTACGGCGCCTGCCATCACTCCAATCTCAATGGTCGGCATCACGATGGCCCGCACAGCAGCTACGCAGACGGGATCAACTGGAAGACGGGCAAAGGGATGAACTACTCCTACAAAGTGTCTGAAATGAAGTTCAGGCCGGTTTAATCTGTGATAGATTAGGAACAATATCCAATAAAACATTTTTTAAAATCTTTTTTACTCATCCTTGAATGCCATGTCCCCAAATACCTGCGCCTCCTTCCCGTACCTGATACCCCTCTCTTTCCTCCTCTAATGCCCCTTCTTTCTAGGAGCTCAGAATGTGTATAGAAACAGCAAGAAATGGTTTTATAAATTAAACAGGTAAATAAAACCCATTATTCTTCTTCTAAATGCCCCGCTATTTATACAAATAGCCCCGCCCACAGTCACATCTCTAACCACACCCCCTAAGCAAAAAGTGTCCTTTTTTGGTCAAGTAAAAATAGTAATTTGTCATTAGTGAACATATATATATATATATATTTGTTTTTAGCTCATTTATATTAAATTACATCACTCCCAGTAATCTGTCGCTTTAAGTTATCTCTCCCCTGATGGTTGCTGATTGGTTCAGGCAGCCTTCAGGACAGGAAATTAATCAGATAATGCTGAGCCTGCCACAGGCTGCCACTCATCTCAGCGACTATAAAAGAGACTTTTAAACAGAATATCTCCCAAAAAATCACATTGATCAAAAAACTACATGTGGGTTTAATGAATAAAAGTCAAGTTTTGTCACTTTGGGTTCCAAGTCGGCTATTAAAAGGATCAATCGCATTCTGGAACCATACATTATTCAATAACCCTAAATATTATTGGCTTCTGATTAAAATAACCAACCCGATGTAATGGAGACCCAACTACATCATATACCAGCTGCCATGGTAACCACCCATCAAAGAATGTTCATGATGCCCGTCCTCGTGGTCTTCATCTTCTCCTTGTTCTTCTCTAATAACGAATATGTCTGTTAATTAGTCTGTAGCTTTAAGGGAAATGCTTTGTAATTTGGATATACTGAGAAATCAAGAACTTTTGCCCAAAACTTTAAAATCTGGGGTGAACATTTCCCATGATGATGACATTTTGGACGCCTTTTCATCAGCCTAGGTTCTTACACCCCAAGAGTTCTTTATTTTTTCCCTCTAATAAAAGCCATTCTTGACAAAATGTTACTTTTTTTTAATGTAAACAGAACAGAGATATTTAACATTTTTTTGAAACATTTTATTAGGCTCCTGCTACTTTGGGCGCACCTGGCAATCTGAACCAAGCTGCCAAGTTCTCTACAGCCTCTCGGGACGGAATTTAATTTGCGTGGACTTCAGCGAGTAGAAGCTCCCTCTGAACTCGTGCCAGATTATGCCCTTGCCTTTGACCCTGTGGGGACCCTTCAGATACTCTCCGTTCAGGTGGGACAGGTGACAAGCCTCGAACCACCAGCCTCCTTTGAAGTATTCAGAGCAGCTTGGTAGGGTTTTATCCGACTTGTCGTTGTTTCGATCTTTTGTTGAAAAGGCTTCGTCCTTTTGCATGGCCAGAGAATCACCTGGACGTGGGGAGGAATAATATGTTCTGTTACATTAAAAAAAGTACCGATTAGAACCAAATATCTCTTTGGGTTCTCCTCCTCGGTCTAGAGAGCGACCTGCTTCACTTTGGTGGATTGAATTACAGGGTGGATCCAGAATGTGGGGAGAATGTGCTGGATCCATGTGTGGGGTGGAAAAAATAACAGAGGAATGGCCCAAAATGAATTGTTACCTGCATTGCCCCCCGTGTAACTCCCGTAGCGCAGAATGTATTGGTCCGACTCGTCTTCGATGCAGAAATCGCTGTATGTGGCATATGAAGAATTCCCCTGGAAGTCCTGCAGGTCGAAGCGTAGAGTGAAGGAGCCTGCGAAGACGGAAAAAGTTCGGTATTTCCATTAAATTTCCCTATCTGGATAATTATCGGGTTATTAATGATCCTGCAATTAGAATTCTGAGGCTAGAATGTTAGATTTTATCGCTGTGAACCAGGTTGTTTCACCTTTTGCCGTAAGGCGGCGGATGTTGTCGTTTCCGAGCCAGAATTCGCCCAGCTGGCTCCCAAAGCCGTTCTTATAGCTGTTCCAATCGCGGTTAAAATCCACCGAGCCGTCCGTTCGCCTCTGGAAAACCTAAGAGCCCGTCGGAAAATAGAATAATAAGGAAAAAAAAAAGCCAATAATTAAACCATTTCTAGCAAATCCATGGATTATACAATGTTACATGCCATGGGGAGGACCAAACTCCGATGGCACTATTAAGTTCTTTAATAAAGCAAACGTTTGGCCAGAATTAGCATGAATGAGCGTTACATGTAAGTTTGATGAGTTTCACAGCAGTTAGATGTGAGTTTTTTAGGTGAGGAGAGAAGGTCACATGATGCCAGATATACTTCTCTTGTATTCTTAGGTATAAGTTGTTGGGTCAACATAGAAAAAGATGCAAAGTTCCATAAGCTATTGGAACCCTAGTTTTCCCTTCTTCCATAAGGTTTGAACCCAGCAGCTCAGGAGCTCCTTTAAACCCTATGTTGAGAGTTTAGTGTACGGTGTTAGCATGTGTGAGTGTATGGTGTTAGTGTGAGTTACTGTACGGTGGTCATGTGTTAGTGTAGGGTAACAGAAACATAGCAACATAGTCATTTAGGTTGAAAAAAAGATACAAGGAGAAGCTTTTGTTGCCCTCCATGCGACCACCACTGATACTAATTCCCCAATGCCAACTTTTTGGGACAGGCATGGAACCTGTATGTTGTCAGTTGTCATGCAGGCTGGTGACACTCATACCAAAGGACAAAACCCTCTGTTCTTTGGTTCTGTTAAGGACAATTTTGACTGAACTTACAATCCATCCCCCGCCATCAGTGTCCATGTCACACAGAACGTTCAGTGGGTTTTTGCCATCTGGGTATATTGTGTACCATCCGGTGAACGTGGCACCGAAGTTGAGAAGATCCATACAGTCTCTGGCAACTGTGAACAGAACAAATTTATTTAATGGAACTTTATTGTTTCCTGTCTATATTTTGGGGGAAAAAATTGCCTTTTGAAGCCTTCTTACCGCCATATTCTGGGAGACATGAATCGCCTTTCTCTCCTCTGTCACCTATTAGGGAGAAGGAAACATATGAAGTTAAAATGGATTAAGACCTTATTTTCATAATTAGTTATTAAATAAGAACATCTGGCATTAATTATAAGAAGTAGTGATGTAAAGCGTGAAGCCGATGACCTGTTCTCCTGTGGACTATTCTTATTAACTCATCAATTCTTGTTGCTTACCTGGAATTCCTTCATCTCCTTTCTCTCCTAAACAAAAAAAAAATATTAGAGTTTCTTTGACATTAGCCAGCATAATAGCCAGCATAATATATTCACATCATATAACATGTATGTGAAAACACTTAATAAAAAGGCTAATTTCATATTTAATGAGAAAAAATAAATGCACTATTATAAAGTTACCAATATGTGCTGCTAATAGATAGATGAAAATTATTTAGAACCCTGAGGTAGCATTAGGGGCTATTTAAAAGGCGTATAATGTTACCTTTCTCTCCACGTTGTCCAGGTGTCCCTGGAAGCCCATGTTCTCCACGTTGTCCTAAAACCAGAGGGATGGGTATATTGATGAGATATCATGAGTATATTGATGGAATAAGAGGGGTATGTTGATGATATTTGATGGCTATATAGATGATATACAAAGAAGTATATAGATGCTATAGGACGGGTATATTGCTGATATATGATGGGTATATCGACGATATAGGGTGGGTATATTGATGATATATGGTGAGTATATTGATGGAAGAAGATGGGTAAGTTGATGATATATGATGGTTATATAGATGATATATGAAGGGGTATATTGATGATATAGGACAGGTATATTGATGATATAGGATGTATGGATGACATCTACATCCCTAAAAAATTATATGTTGAACTATTGATAACAATTACATAACATAAATTGGGTTAAGAAATGAACATAATTATAGACACCAGGTAAATGACAAGTATATGATGAAACGCCGTAGCACTGCAAGTGGCTGATACAATGGATTCCAAATAATTTTGAGGACGTACCTTGCAAACCAGATTTTCCTGCATATCCAGGTAATCCACTTTCTCCTATTGATTAAATAAAATCAAGACTTTTAAGGGAAAAAAAAGTCAATAAATAATACAAAACACCAATATAATCTATTAATCAGGGCACTGAACATCCGAAGACATTTTGTTAGTATTGGCTTTAGGTAGATAATATATATTAATGTATTAGTAATTTAGTATCACTTTGACCTGCCCGAGCAGACCAGAAAGGTTAAAGATCGATCTGAATGATTTGTTTCATAAGATATTTAATTTAAAAAATGTAAATTGTTTGTATTAGGCATCATTGTCTCTTGTGATTTATAGGTATTGAAAATGTATTATTATTATTATTATTTATTGATTAATATAGTTCCATCAGAAACTGTAGTGTTGTACAATGGGGTTACCTTTTGCACCTTCAGGACCTGGGTCCCCCTTTATTCCAGGTGGGCCAGGAGCCCCTGCACAACCTTGCAGAAAAACCACTTTATTCACATCACCAGTTTCAAAAAGTCTCACTTCTATGGAAAAAAATGTAAAATTCAGAGACTACCAAATCATTTCTGCAACTGTAATTTCTGGGGGGTTATATTACTGTATACAGCGCTCAGGGGCTATTATTGTATACAGCGCTGTGTATATACTAACGGATTTAAATGTTGTTTTTCGATTTAAGGGCACCCCTACCTTCAAACCCCTTAATAAACATCCCCCTTTTCTCTGTTTATATGCCCCCCCCTCTACATGGGAATGTAGAATCTTCCCAAAAGTTGACAGCGGATTCCACATCTTAACAGCCCCTCCTGTAACGAGACTTCTCTTCCGGTAATCACCGTTGGCTCGTGTCTGCGGTGCACAAAGGGTGTAATTAGTTGGAGGGGTGATGGCCGCTCATGTTGTACTCACCGGGGCAGCTGTCCTCCTGAGCCCAGCTCAAGGCTAGGACCCCGAGTAGTGCGCACAGCGTCCTCTTCCATAGCGGCCTCATGGCTGTGACTGCCGGGCCGCCCTCTGTTAGTAGAGATTTATTTCTGCCCCTCGTCCAGCTGGTTCATTCCCCCCTCTGTCAATAATTATCTTTTATCTGGAAAGCCTTTGTTGGCCTCTGGCAGCCGCGCATGAACAGCTGTTTCCGAGGAACATGGTATGTTTGCCCCACGCGGGCTCGGAATCCCGATTTATTTACCTACAAGGGCCGGGGTTCAATCTTCACAAACCTCTGGAAGCTGATATCAGGAAATATTTGCCTACACAGAGCATCGTTCATGTTTTAACCCCCTATGTGCAGGAACAGAAGCTTACTTTACGGAACGTTACTGATCGAACTTTAATTAAAACAACAATAACAAAGAAGAAGAAGAGCGGATTTAAAAAGGATGTTTTCTATAAGAAAACTCAAAGTTTACTCTTAATCATCATATAGAAAAATACTAAGGGTACAGATAAGAAAGTTTAATTAGTGGTAGATAAGTGGAGCAGCCTCCCAGCAGAAGTGGTAGAGGGTAATACAGTGAGGGTATTATACATGCATGGGATAGACATCCGGCTCCTGAATCTAAGACGAGACCAACAACTGATTAAGGTTTGAGTCGTTACAGCAGGAGAAACGGGCGACTACTTTTAAAGCATTCATCATTTTTGCCGGGAACACTTGATTGTCATGTGACACAAAAGCAGGCAACCTTTTCACAGAAGACTGGCGTTTAATGTAACCAAAGAGCAGATGTTTATTCCAGGGTGACCCCGACATTAAAAAACGGGACCCCATTTGCTACAAAAAATATAATTTCAACCAAAATAATAAAGGAGGCTTTTTTTTTTTTTAAATCGTTTTATTTTAATTAGCCTCAAAATTATGGGAAAACACAATAAAAACAACCAAAAACATCAAAAAAAAATTATAACTCAAACTCAAATGCCGGGAAAAATCGAAATCTGACAATTATATATTCTGGAATTCTCTCGAAATCCAACAATATTATCATTCATTCATTGTGCGGGGCGAAACTTCATTTCTGATGCCTTGAGAGAGTAGTTGGGACCTTTGAAGGTCGCCCAGATGATGCCTCCGGAGCCTCTGCTCTTTTTTTGTCGGTATTTTCCGTTGAGCGAGGACGATTTGCACGATTCGTGCCACCAGCCGCCTCCCCCGCCTTCCGCGCAGTTTGCATTTCCATCCAAATCATGGTCCTGATCTTTGGTGGAAAAATGTCTGTTATTTTGGGACGGAAACGCATCTCCTGCAGCAAAACAAAAATACTCATTTTTAGTTTATTTACAAAGGACCTACATTTATTCCATTAAAAATACATTTTCTTTATAGAATTCCAGTAGATTACGTAACAAATCCAGTATTTTGGCGTTCCATACATCATTCCGTTGTGTTTTTTATTTTTTTATTTTATTATTATAATTTTCTTTTAAATATACAAAAATAACAAAACATTTATGAATAAAAAGAATAAGAGAAAATGATTTTTTTTATAAATGGTGTAACTACAAGAAATATTGAATTATCGAAAAAATATAATTAAAATTTTGCATGCAGAAAAATACCGAGGTTACAGAAAAGGAATTTTAATTTGTGATTTAATTTGAATTTTAAAGAATATTTATTGTTATTGGTGTCTCTGGGGGTTGCACGGAATATTGAAGGCATCTCAGGCACTGAAGAGGTTAATTATGTCTTTTTATTTAAATATATATATTAATATTATCTAATATTAGAAATATATATATATATACATATAAAATAAGAGTATTTTGGAAATATAAGCTGATGGAGGTAGATTGGTGAATTCCAAATTTTAAACAAAATAAATTTAAAAAAAATTGTGATGAATAAAACTAATATTTTTTTTAATACATCGGAAAACTTTTTTGTAATAACTTTTTTTGTGTTTTTTTTGTGTGTTTTTTTTTTTATTACCTGCGTTACCCCCAGTAAATCTCCCAATCTGGAGGCTGTATTTGTCCTCTTCTCCTGCGATGAAGAAGTTGTCGTACGCGGCGTAGGCGCGATTGTTTTCAAAGTCTTGCAAATCGATTCTCAGCTGGAAATTTCCTGGAAATTAGAATTTTCGGGAATAATTATATATTTTTCCCATTGTTTATAGGAAATTCTTGTTGCTATTAGAAATACTAAATAGATTTGGGCACACGGGCCAAAAATGATTAAAATTTCTCGTTCTCGAGTCTTTTTCTTTGGGAAAACGAAATTTGATCTCCCTTCTCCATCACCTACTTTCCTTCCCTTCCCTTCCCTTTTTCTCTTTTTTTTCTCCCATTCTCCTTCTCCGCTGCTTCGCTGATTCTCTCCTCTTCCAATTACTTCCACGACAAGGTGGAGCCTCTGCCCATAACATGGCGGCGACCTCCCCCCCCCCATTTCTCCAACTCAAGAGCGAGGTTGTCCTCATGGTGAACTCAGAGGCTCCACTCTGTTGAGGAAGCGCTCAGAAGAAGAGATAATAATGCAAAAAGAAGAACTTAAAAATGAAGGAGAAGCGGTTGTCGGAGAAGTTAGAGAAAGGGTGAAAACCCAACAAATTTCATACAAATTAACAAATTTAACAAAATGTATTAATATTAAAATGAATTTCAAATAATAACGAGTCGCTGGGTCGGGGTAGGTTCGTCATCTTCAGGTCAAGATCAAAAACTCACCACAAAAAAACACAATAATCTGGTTATCCGCGAAGACAAAAGACAATGGCTGGATTTTCTCTAAACAAACCTAAAATGAAGAAGATAAACTCCATGCCAGATAATTTCTAGAAGACTCTCAATACCCATGAGAAGATGAGGGATACATTGAGACCAGGATTTAGACAACCCCGTTGACCTGTGATACGTGGCTTCAATTTCATGATCATGTTCATGGGACACAAAAAAACCATGGATGGATTTGGCCTTGGAGAGCCATGATTGTCACTCGTGATATAACAGAAGGTCACATTCATGTTAGAACGTTCATCTTCACCTGGAGATGTCATCTGATGGATATTTTCGTTTCCCAGCCAGAACTCACTCTGAAGATCCCCAAAACCTTTCTTGTACGATCCCCAGTTACGGTCCCAGTCCACAGACCCATCATAACGTCTCTGAAAGACCTGCAAAGAGTCCCCAAGACTTGAAGGCACTTCCTACCTGCTTCACTTGATCAGGATGGTCTTACAAAACCTCTCTTCATTTGGATGAATCTAATTGGGCGCTAGAAGGATGAACAGCTTATTGCGGGGTCCTAATGTGGTGCCTCAAGTTTCTTCTTACCATAAGAATTTGGGGAAATAAGAGATATTCTATAGAACGGTCCGGCCGAATGGGCCGAAAGTTCTGACTCTGGAACACGATTCACACGGGTTTGTCATCTGATTGTGGTTGGCGAAAGGGGATTAACCTGTAGCCTACTGCTCGGTTTCATGGAAGGTTGGGAAGCCCCTATGATGTCATCTCAAAAGACCACTCCATAGACTTGTAGTGTATTTTAGGATAAAAAGCTGCCATTCACTGTTTTTTTAGGGCTTTGGTTTCGTGAAATGAAGTGAACTGTGTTGAAGAGTCTTGGCTGTTGGGTTTTCCATACTCACGGTCCAACCTCCGCCATCGGTTTCCAAATCACACAAGACCCTCAGGGGTCTCTTGCCATCTGGGTAAATAGTGTACCAGCCGGAGAGGACCCAACCTTTATCTTGGAGCTCCTGACAACTCTTTGGACCTACGGACAGAGAAAGCGAGATAATCTTCCAGTATCAGGTGCTAAAAACACGCTTTCCCCTTATATTTAATTCACATGAACGGAATTACCAAAAAAATCAGATTTCAAACAAAATCAAATTTAAGGTGGGCGATTAATCAAAAACTCAGAACGTTCCAGAAAGTTGGTCATTGGACCGAAAAGGTTCCATTATCGGGGAGTGAGGATCATTTTTATACTGAGTGACATTTGATGGTCGCTGTGAATGGACCAAGAAACTCCTCATTCTTCAAGGTTCCAGTGGACAGTCTGAGGCCTGGACTCAACAGATATCTTTACAGAAAGGGTCATGGATACCTGGAATAGACTTCCAGTAGAGGTAGTACAAGCATAAACAGTAAAACAATTTAAGGAAGCTTGAAAGGAGCATAAAGTTCTTCTAAAGAATTAATAAAGAAAAAAGGGTTCTGGACAGAAGGGCCGAACGGTTCTTTTATGCCGTCACATATATGGATCTTTGTATTTTAAGAGCTTTCTTAGTCTGGTGCCCTTGGCGGTTGGGGTTGATTAGCGTTATTGTATTCTATATGTCATTAAAAGGTCCTCACCTTCAAGTGATTCGCCTTTGGTACCTGAAAGGGGAGAACAAGACGTTATTGAGGTCTGTTGGAGGTCCACCACCTGGGCCTCGTGTATGAGCACAGATGGCTTCTTCATGAGCAAATGTGGTTTCTACATTACCAAAGGTGGCTCCTTCATTAGCACAGGTGGCTCCTTCATTAGCACAGGTGGATACTTTGGAAATGGTTCTTGACCCACCTGTTATCATTGAGTAGCGATACTCTGAAGGAGACCAATACTGACCCAACATCTAAGGGCCATCTCTCTAACGCACAGCTTGGACACGCGCTCCACGACACGCACATCCATTCACACTGATCAGCCGGGGCACGTGGTCTTTAGCTCTCTAATACCCTTTGGTCCTTTGGCTCCATTAGACCCCCGATCTCCTGCAAACAGAAAGGTAAACGCACTTAATGATTTTCTCAACCAAAAAAACCCCAAATACCACAAATGTGTAAATTTATTTTATCTTCATGATTATAACATATTTTTGGACACCAGCAATGGTCGGTGACCCCCAGAGAGGCGCAGTTATTGTGTATTAAAGGTATATATTTTATTCTCTTTAACCTTTCTCTCCTTCTGGTCCTTTCACTCCCGGCGGTCCATCCAACCCATTTTCTCCTGGAAGCAGAAAATACTATTATTATTCATTAAACGGGTATGAAAATGGAGATTTTCAGAATAAGGAGAGTCATTGATGACGTTTGGGTTGACAACCTGCCCCCCCCCACCAGGAAGCCAATTAATAAACGGAATAATTCTAATTTATCGCCGTTAGAACGAACCATTGACTCACCGTCTAATCCCAGCTCACCGGGAGCTCCCGGAAACCCCCTCTCTCCTTTAAAAACAACAGAAACAGGAAAAATGTAAAAAAAAAATAAAAAAATTATCTGATTTACAAAACACCAGGCAGCAAATACATCAACTTCTCTGTAAAAAATTAAATTATTTTGCATTTTTCCCCAAAATATTAGATTTTTTTTTTTAATTGTAGTCTTTGCAATAGATGTAGTTTTTGGAGAGTGGCAAATAATATATATTTTTCCCCTTTGTAACTGTGGGGCTTTTTGGCCCAATTTCATGTTTTATAAATCAATTATTTATTTGCAATCGATACGACATTTTTAACCAATTGTTTGCAGCTACCTTTAGCGCCTTGTGGCCCCTGGTCGCCTTCGGGCCCTTGAGGTCCGCCGATCCCAGGGCATCCGTTAAGGAGGGCCAAAGTGTCTGAGAAAGTGTTTTTAATATGCTGTCGATCCGTCGCATTCGCTGCAAAGAGTAAGAGATCATCGGCCAGAGACGAGTTTATTAAACAGAATCTTCTCAGAGATTGCAACAAAGTAACAAATCAGTGATACATTTTACCTTCATTCATGAATAGAAACCAATGGATCGGTTTCTTATCTCATTCTTCTGTTGCCGGGCTGTCCTAGTACCTAGAAACATAGAAACCCAGAACCTGCCGGCAGATCGGCCCCCGGCGGCCCCCGTCTACTCTCCCGTTTCTCCTGCTGTAAAGACTCAAACCTTAATCAGCCGTTGGTCTCGTCTTAGATTCAGGAGCCGTATGCCTATCCCATGCATGTTTAATACCCTCGCTGTATTACGCTCTACCACCTCTGCTGGGAGGCTGTTCCACTTATCCACCACCATCTCAGTAAAGTTACTTACGATAAATGTATCTTAGCTCGATATAGCCAGAATCTAATTAGATCATAAAAGGGCACATTTAAAAATTTTGTTCAGGCAAAATGTGAAAAAGAATGAAAAGATGTGACGGAAAAAATGAAAATTCGCTGTAGGGATTCTTTTTGGTTACAGAATAGATTGTAGGTGCATGGAACAGACTTCCAGCAGAGGTGGTTGGATTTAATACAGGAGGGTTACTGAATACCTGATATGGACTCATAGTTGTCCTAAGCAGGGTAGGTAATAATGGGTTAATTAGATAGTAAGTCAGTGGTGGTCACCAGACTGAGGTTGTAATTGTGGGTCGCTCCGCGGTCCGATGTCCCCCCATCTTCAGTTAAGAATGGGGTCTCTTTTGTCAGGATTTAGCCGAGACCCGGTTTACCTGCACATGTTCCCTCGGTCTGCGCGGACACCGCAGTGACCCAGACGAGGAAGGCCAGGCCGGCGGATCCCAGTCCCTTCATGGCTGCTTCCAGTCTGTCTGCGCTCTCGCACTGGGAATGAAACGCTCTCAGCAAACATCATCCTCGTGAGATTTCTCTGCAGAGTTTCTGGCGGCGCGGGTCGGGGTCCTCGTGCCAAGCAGGTCATTGACTTGCGTCGTCACCCCGGGGTTGGCAGAAAAACGTCTGGAATCTCTCAGTATTCGTCACCGAGGTTAATGAAAGAACAAAAAATAAACATTGCAGCAAAAAAAAAAGTGAAATTTAAAGTGAGATTTACTATCAAATTAGGAGAAAAATCTAAAACTAGAGGGTCGGAGGCTGGGATGGAACGGAAGGAGGTTTTACTTTACTGAGAGGGTGGTAGATAAGTGGAACAGCCTCCCGGCAGAAGTGGTAGAGGGTAACGACTGAGAACGGGGAGGTGAGGGGAAATATGTTGCATTGTACAGATTAACGGAAATAATTGTTGAATGTTGTGTGAATTTGATGGGGGGGGTGCGAAGGGACGGGGATTACGATGATGAGGAAATAAAGGGTGGGTATAGAGATGATGAGATATTAGGGCGCATGAAGATAGAGGGGGTGATTGTGGTGCAGTACGGGGTGATGATGGCAGGGAATGGAGATGATGATGGGGGGGAATATGATGATGGAGGGTGTGAATATGGGGGTTGGGATGAATTACCTCCCAGGAGGGCCCAGTCCATCACGTGAGGTCAGGGGCCACAGTGATATTTGGGACTATGAGCTTTCCTATTTCATTTCTCGATTCTGAACAAACAACATTGGGGGGGGTGAGAACCCGCCATGTGCCGCATGCCCAAAAACGGCCCCATGGAATGCGGTGTGGCATGGTGTTGAATTATTTCCAGGGCTGGTTTTCGTTCCCAGTCCGGCCCCTGGGACAGGTGACTCCGGTCTCATGAGAAGATTCTTCCTCGTCGGTCCGGTTCCTCCGGTAGATTGATGTTTTTCTTGGTTCGGCTCGTGTCGGTGGAGGAAGCCAGGACCGCAGGGTTTAAGGTCACGGGGCTACCAACCAACGTGCCGGAAAGAAAATGTTTTTATACGCAGAGACGGAACTTGGCTGGCCGAGGCCTGACCGAGGACAGCACCCCAGCCGCCCCCCTACCGCCCGCCGCCGCCGCCGCGGCCACTATCTACCATACTGCGAGCCGGGATATGACATCATACAGGCATAGGATTACACGTGAGGAGGCTCACGGCAGGGCGCCGGTTAAACAGGATCATTAAAAAAAAGAAGCAAAAATAAATAGTATATTAAAAGTGAATGTGCCTGCAGATCGGCCCCAGCCGGCCCCCGTCTAGTCGTCCGTTTCTAGACTCAGTCGTTGGTCTCGTCTTAGATTCAGGAGCCGTATGTCTATCCCATGCAAGTTTAATACCCTCACTGTGTTACCCTCTACCACTTCTGCTGGGAGGCTGTTCCACCTATCTACCACCCACTCAGTAAAAGAAAATCTTTATCCATTACATGTATGAATATGTTCAGTAGCCACAAATTCCAAGTATATGATGTAACATTAAGCCATAATGACATCTGATTGTGATGAATAAAGAGACTAGAATCGGATCATTGTTTGTGGATCTGTTACGTTTTAACCTTCGCCGTTTTTCTATTTAACTCCGATCGATTCAGATCACGAAGCAGAACGGTGAGGAAACGCCGGTGTTTTGGGTGTAAGGTTAGGTCAGATAAACAAAATTTTATTGGAATAAAAGCCATAAAAACCATAAGCAGTAAAAGAGGGGCGAATTAAGTGAAGCCGACGCGTTTCGCGCTCTCATCGTCATCCATTCCTCCTCCTGCCTTTGCTGCGTCAGTGAACGGCTCGGATCTTCATCTCCGAGTGTTTGTAGGAGTAGAAATTGTTTTTGGCTGTCCTCCAGTTCACTCCGTATTGGATTCCGTTATTTAGATGATAGAGCCCATTGAGGTTTGAATAGAAGCAGCTGTTGAACCACCAGCCCGCCTTGGTGGTAATGGCGCACGGCCCGCCGTTCAGGTCGTTGTCTCGATCTTTGGTGCTGAAGTTCATGTTATTGTGATAAATCAACGCGTCTCCTAATTAAAGACGGTGCAGAGATGAGAGATTTCACCAAAGACACCCCTTCTTCTAAATGTTAATTGTATAAATGATTACAATGAGACCCCCCCCCGGTCACCGGTGGGACGCGATCTCCTCACCTGCATTCCCCTCCTTGAAATCTCCCAGCGATAATTTATAAAGATCGGACTCTCCAGAAACCTTAAAGGATGAATATTTAGCCACGTATTTCGTGTTTTCAAAGTCTTGTAGATCAACCTGTAGCTCCCACGTACCTGCGGAGAGAGGCGGAGAGAGAGGCGGAGGGAGAGGCGGAGAGAGACAGAGAGAGAGGCGGAGAGTGGCGGAGAGAGGCGGAGAGATGCAGAGGGAGGCAGAGAGAGGCGGAGAGAGAGGCGGAGAGTGGCGGAGAGAGAGGCGGAGAGTGGCGGAGAGAGGCGGAGAGAGGCAGAGGGAGGCGGAGGGAGGCGGAGAGAGGCGGAGAGTGGCGGAGAGAGGCAGAGAGAGAGAGATGCGGAGAGGGGTGGAGAGAGGCAGAGGGAGGCGGAGAGAGAGAGAGGCGGAGAGGGGTGGAGAGAGGCACAATCAGTGTGTGCTTGCGAGTATGAATAAGTGTGTGTTAGTGTAAGCATGTGTAAGCATGTGTGAATGCGTGTTAGTGTCAGTGTGTTTATGTGTGTGTACACATGTGCGCCAATGCGTCTGTTGGGAAGGAGAAGAGGCCGATGGGGCCACTTGACTTTACTTGCCATCCGGGCCAAAAGCTGCCAGCCCTCCCCTGAACACCAAAGTCCCCTTTATCTGGAAATTATATATATATTCGTTTTGTTTTGGCCCAAAATTTGCAGCTTAGAAGTTCAACAAACGATGAGTAACCATGGCGATTATTACCTGAAGACGTCAGGGTGTGGAGATTTTCGTTTCCCAGCCAAAACTCGTTGAGGCGACTTCCAAACCCCACCTTGTAAGAATTCCAGTCACGAAAGAAGTCCACCGACCCGTCCCAGCGTCTCTGGAAGACCTAGACCAAGAACGAGCAACGGATCAAAGGCGTTCCGGCGGAACAGGAGGGACATCTTTCACCTTACAGAGAGGCAGCGCATGCACAGCGGATAATCAGAAGCGTTTAGAGCGGCAGGTTCCAGCAGACGTACTATCCAGCCTCCTCCGTCGGTGTGCATGTCGCACAGCACCTTCAGCGGGGTCCGGCCGTCGGGGTATACGGTGTACCAGTCGCTCAGCACGGCCCCCTGGTGCTGCAGCTCCTTACAGTTCCTTGGGGCTGAAAGATAAAAATAACTTTTATTTTCTCGTTCCTGGGACCCAACATAGAAAGCTAGAAACTTCTGGCAGACCGGCCCTCGAGGGCCTTCCTGTTTTCCCTTCTACAAAGATTCAAGGTCATTGGTCTCGTCTTAGATTCAGGAGCCGTATGTCTGTCCCATGCATGTTTAATCCCCTCACTGTATTACCCTCTACCACCTCTGCTGGGAGGCTGTTCCATTTATCCTCCTTTATCTTTAAACTCCTTTAAACTTTAAGACAATATGTACTTCTTTATAAGTCTCTGTTTTTATTCACTTGAGAAGCTCTCCCTTTCAGTGCGCCAAGAAAAACAGCAGATCCTTAATCCGTTCCTGTTCTAATATCTTATATGTGATCTGGGATTTAACCCTTTCCAGCACAGTTCTATATGCTATTCCAATGGATACTTTAATGCATTATGGGCAAGCGGTAGAGTTCCTGGGTCACAGTCCACCAAAATGACCCATGAATATCATGACGACCTTGCAACAGTTGAAGCAGAGAGGTTCTTGATCTACGCGTTACCTGGAACCCCGATTCTGTGCACGGAGACTCCGCTACTGTCTAGGGCAGCAGATAACCCCATTATTACCCTCTCACGGTTAACAATAAAAATCCGATGGTATTTATCATCGACGCTTTTGTAGATCTGTCCCGAGGAAGCTCCGGGGTCTTTCACTCACTATATGACGAGTCCTGAGCGCCGACGTCCCCCTTCTCTCCTGTATTGGAAAACATCCAAGTCGCGTCAGTTCTTCTCTATATATTACACAATGTTTCCTTCTTTAATAAATCAACGTTATATCATATTCACTGTTATTATATAAGGGGGGGGTATAAATGCCCATTTTGGGGGCAGAAGAAGTCAAGGAGGAGACCCTAGTGGCAAAAAAGATTCAAGAGAGGAGGAGACAGGGAGAGAGCGCTAAAGATTCACCCGAACCACGAGCCACGAGATGTAAAAAGGACCCCTATAGAGAAAAGGGTATTTAAAGGGTTTATAGCTAAATGTAGCAGAATTGTAGTGGTTAGTCACGCTATACACACAGCCCATTGCCCCCATGCTATACATGCTATCTGTCACCATAATAAAACAAAAAGTATCCTTAATAATAAATTAATCCAATATTTTTTCTGTATCGCTCTCTTCTCACCCACCTTTTTGTCCCGGGGGGCCGGCCTTTCCTGCGTCTCCGCTGGAACCTTTGGGACGGAGGAGGGAAAAGCCGTATAAATTCTCCCCGGTGTGCAAAACACGGGCGACGTTACCGAGTCAAGATTTAGATTTGATTAGCCTTTTAAACTTAAACTTGGATCAGCGAACACAAGGTTTCATTGGAGCACAGGAGTGATGGGAGTGATAAAGGGCCATTGGAACACAGGAGTGATGGGAGTGATAAAGGGCCGTTGGAACACAGGAGTGATGGGAGTGATAAAGGGCCATTGGAGCACAGGAGTGATGGGAGTGATAAAGGGCCATTGGAGCACAGGAGTGATGGGAGTGATAAAGGGCCATTGGAACACAGGAGTGATGGGAGTGATAAAGGGCCGTTGGAACACAGGAGTGATGGGAGTGATAAAGGGCTTCCATTAAAAATCAAGACATTTACAACATTAACCCCGCCTGTGCTGGATTTCCGATCCATTTCATTTTATTTTATTGGCCAAAATTTGCTTTTCTTTCAAAAACAAGGACATTTCTAACTGACCCAAGCTTCTAACCATTAGTGTTAAATGTAAATACACGTTTGGCGTAATTAGCTTTTGTGGGATTAAATCCATCGCTTCTCTTAGGTGTCAGAAGCCGATATTTTTGTCTCAGGCTGTAGACTATAGTTTGTTGAGCTCTTATTGTGTAGAAAGTGTTACCTTTCTGCCCTGGGGATCCAACGTCCCCTTTCAGACCATTAGACCCTGGACTCCCCGGACATCCTCTGAGTATAGTCAGCTTCTCCGAGTCGCCAATTCCTAGAACTTTCACTTCTATGAAAAAATAGGAAAACAAAAACATAGAAACCCAGATCGGCCCCCGGCGGCCCCCGTCTAGTCGCCCCATTCTGCTGTAAAGACTCAAACCTTAATCAGTCGTTGGTCTCGTCTTAGATTCAGGAGCCGTACGTCTATCCCATGCATGTTTAATCCCCTCACTGTATTACCCTCTACCACCTCTGCTGGGAGGCTGTCCCCCAGTCTCTGTTAAGTAAAACTTCCTTGCATTACATTTATCGTTGCTGTAATTCGGAAGTCACTGCAGGGGTTATAAGAACCATTAGTTATATACTAATCGGAATAAAGCAACATAGTAAAGTCCGGTGCGACTTATATTGAAGTCGTATTTAAGAATTAAGAGAGATCGTGAAGTTGGCGCGACGTCTGTGGAGAGGAGACTGACCTGGGCACGAGTCCTCGGCATTAGCCAGCGTGGCCCCCAGCCAGAGGATTAGGGCCGCTGCGCTCAGCATGGCAAACCCTCCGTCCTGACAATCGCAGCTGAATAAACCGCAGTAAGTCGGAGCTTCTTATTATATAAACCCGGCAGCTCCTCCCTATCCAAATTCCTCCTTTCATTTTACAAAAACACGTCCGTTTTGGCCAAAATCTGTTTTTTTTCTTATTTATTTAATTATTTTTTAAATAAAAAACAGAACAAGCAAAAGTTATCGATTAACTTTTATGTATATATTACATCCCGACAGAAATAAGTAAAAAATAGTATTTAAACGGCACCATGCATGGGATAGACATACGGCTCCTGAATCTAAGACGAGACCAACGACTGATTAAGGTTTGGGGCCGGCGGGGGCCGATCTGCCGGCGGGATCTTTGTATCAGTCTCAGGGTTTTTGCCCCAATCCCAGTATGTTATGGTTGAGCTCCCTGCTTGAATGCAGGTGACTCAAGTACGTGTAAATTTGAAATAATGAAAAGAAGTTTCCATGAGGGCCGGTGTTAGACCCGTTTGTGTAACACATTTGGAGAGTCGCTACATAGAATCTTCACGGTGGGCTATTAAAGGGTTAATATTTCGAGGGCCTCAGGGGCCGCTCATTTAGAAGGTACGGATATGAGTGACCCGTGGTTCCAAAAAGAGGGGAATAATCCATCTTGTTGGCACGTCTCCTTGGGGAATACGGACGGTTATAAGGGTCGTTGAATTGGGTCGTTATTACCCATACACACAAGGAATGCCTCGCGCATGATTAAAAAACCCATTTATAACAACCAGGAGGGAAAAAAAGCAAAAATATTAAAATAACGGGCAACAGACGTGTTATAATGCCAAAAACAATACTTTATTTATACCCAAAATTTAAAGTTTTTTTAATATATATTTTTATATAAATTATATATTAATAATAATGCAATAATAATTTATAATAAAAAATAAAATCGTGTCTTTTTTTATTATTAAATATTTATTTAATGCATTTAAGATTTATACAAATCTGTTTAACTCCGGGACGCCAGCCCCGTAATCAGGTTATATACACGGCATACGTGGGGTCTCACAAAAAAAGATTTAAATGTTTTTATTTATTATTTCTTTTATTAAATACAATGTTTTCTGAAAGAATTGAAGAAAAATCATTAAGTTTTAGCATTGCCTCAGCTTCGGTGTTATTTACTTTCTAAATGTATCTGTGACACCTGATCTTTTAAAAACATTTTTTTTAAAATATTTCTTCCTACGTTGGAGTGAGTAATTACATTTATTGTTATGTATTAATATTTATTACGTTTGGGAAATTACAAGTTTATTGTTGAAAATGACTGTATCCAGAAGAGTTATAATATTTAAAACTTGTGGTTTTGGAAAATTTTGATTTTTTAAAAATGTATTTATTTGTTTAACGGTTATAAATATTTGATTAATATTCAAATATCCAGAAGATGGGTAAAAAAACATAGCAAAACTACAAAGGTCTGTCTAATAGTGGATTTTTTTTGGGGGGGGGGGGATTGGGGCTGTGACAGTCGGATGGTATGCCATCAGTAAAGGCATTGTGGACAGCTGTTGCTATGGTAATCACCATGCCGGAACTAAGTGAATCAGGCTTGAGATGCTGGAGGATGGAGTTGGCTGCTGGACCGGAAGTTTGTGTTTGTTGCCAGTTTGAGGAGGAAGTACTGCTGTAATTTGATTGCGGAGCCCGGGATCGGTGAGCTTTGTCCTGTGTGATCGCCCAGGGCCCCACGGAGTGTGTTTCGGGCCAGACACCCCATCAGGGGCGGAACTAGACGGGCCGGGCAGCCAAGCAGGGCTTCAGGATGTTCTCTGGGCTGCCAGAGCTCGGTGTGGCCAACGGGGAGGATCTGAAGGAGACTCTGACCAGCTGTACCGAGCCCCTGAAGGCCATAGAGCAGTTCCAGGTACAGACTAACTGCCCCCAGAGACCTATCACTCCTCCCAACAGATAAACTACCCCCAGAGACCTGTCACCCCCTTTCTTACCAGACTGTCCCAGAGACCTGTCACCCCTCCCAACAGATCAACTGCCCCCAGAGACCTGTCACCCCTCCCAACAGATCAACTGCCCCCAGAGACTTGTCACCCCTCCCAACAGATCAACTGCCCCCAGAGACCTGTCACCCCTCCCAACAGATCAACTGCCCCCAGAGACCTGTCACCCCTCCCAACAGACTAACTCTCGCAGGGATATGTGACCCTCTGATGGACAGACAGCCCCATTGATATCTCACACTTTCCTAGAGCAGACCGCTCATCTAGACGTCCCAGAAAAAGTTAACCATACCATCTGGATCGTGGACTCTTCACATACTACACGTTACACTGAAACACTTCACGTCTGTTTGCGGTCCCCTTAGATTGAGAATGGAGTGCTGCTTCCGTCCCTCCAGTCCGCGCTGCCCTTTCTGGACCTTCACAGCATCCCCAGGCTGGAGTTTCATCAGAGTGTCTTCGATGAGCTTCGGGAGAAGCTGCTGGAGAGAATTTCTGTCATTGCATCCGAAGGGAAAGATGAAGAAAGGTAAAAATCTGGTCCCCGGAATCCCTGCCTTAACTTTATCCATAAACATCACGCTATCAGATGCTTGGAATTCTACGTTCCTATAAATGACTTAATATTTGGACTTAAGCCAAATCCGCGGATATTTTTAAGAAATTGCCTTGAGTAGTAGAATTGAGTTCTTTCTGTTGTTTTTTGTTGCCGATACATTTCTAACTCTCGGTCATTACAGGTACAGCAAACTGGAAGAGCTTTTAGAGAAATGCTTTACCTTGGTAAAGATGCCATCCATACAGCCGGTCGTCATGTGTGTAATGAAACATCTGCCAAAGGTAGGTCTGTCCTCAGCGACTGATACCCAAAAATACGTAGAATTAAATACATCTAAGACAGTGCTTTTCTGCTTTTTTTTGATCGCAAATATTGTAAACAGACTACAAGGTTGTTGTATCCTAATCTCACAAGTGATGTCACCACAATTAGGAATAACTGTTTCATTTCTAAACCGCATCTTGATCTGATTTGTATGGTTTTTTAGCGGTAACTGATGTAATTGTACTAATGACAGGTGCCTGAAAAGAAGCTGAAATTGGTGATGGCGGATAAAGATTTGTACAAGGCCTGCGCGGTGGAAGTGAAGAGGCAAATTTGGCAAGATAACCAGGCCCTGTTCGGAGACGAGGTGTCCCCCTTGCTGAAACAATACATCCTGGAGAAGGAGAATGTTCTGCTCAGCAACGATCTCTCTGTCCTTCACAACTTTTTCAGTCTTTCTCCCAAAGGGAGGCGTCAGGGTGAGGTAGGAGCTGAGCTCTGCATCCCCCCCCGCTAAGTTCATACGTGTGTTACATGACGTGCTGTGCAGTTACCGCATGTTAACGGTATTTCCATTTGCCTTCAGCGAAGTATGCAAGACAAGTAGCCGCTTGGGAGATCATTAGCGCCTGTGATTAATACTTTCTCTGTTGGAGAGCAGACTCGGTTCTTGTTTTGCAGATAAATATATTTTAAACTCGCTTTAATTGGGGGACTGATTGAAATGAGTTGATTTACCAGGAAATGCTGGATCTCTGCGTTACTCTTGTTTCGGCTGTTTTAGGTGGTACAGAAACTGACCCAAATGATTGGGAAGAATGTCAAGCTGTATGACATGGTCCTGCAGTTCCTACGGACACTCTTTCTGAGAACGCGCAATGTGCATTACTGCACCCTGCGGGCCGAGCTGCTGATGTCCCTCCATGACCTGGACATTAGTGAGATCTGCTCCGTGGACCCCTGTCACAAGGTACAGAACCGTTAGCGCTGGTTTTCAGCGACATCATCAGAAGGCAAATTATTTGTGTAGGGCTGTGGGCCATATTTAGCATAAAATGTGTTTGTAAACCTCCTAACGTGTCTCTTTAAACTGTACAGTTCACCTGGTGTCTGGACGCCTGTATCCGCGAGAAGTTCGTCGATGCCAAAAGGGCGCGTGAGCTGCAGGGCTTTTTGGACGGAGTGAAAAAGGGGCAGGAGCAAGTGCTTGGGTGAGACTATTTCTCTAACACTCAGCCGTTCCTGTACTCGCCCGTTTGTGTTGCGTAACATGTAAATCTCCTCCACCACAGAGACCTGTCCATGATCCTTTGCGATCCGTTTGCTATCAATACTTTGGCTCTGAGTACCATCCGAAATCTGCAGGAACTCATCAGCCAGGAGTCGTTACCCAGAGTAGGTACCCAAGTGTCCCCCCCCAAAAACCCTGTGTAATTCATACACTATACTGTGTAGTAATAGGTCCTTTATTATATTAAAACACTATAGAATAAATATTATATACGTATATTTTATACATTGGTAAAAGTAATCTGTGTTCATTTCTGTATTTGTTTGATTTTTAATCCTTCTCCCTGTAGGACAGCCCAGAACTTCTCCTGCTCCTTCGGATGCTTTCTCTTGGACACGGAGCTTGGGATATGATAGACAGCCAGGTCTTCCGGGAACCCAAGCTGGTAAGGAGACCCAGAGGAGACATAACTGCACCCAGCATGCACTTGGCTTTTATATTGCAGACACTTTAGTCCAGTGCTACTTACTCTCAATTAGCAAACCCTACATTTCCACCCTGTATATTTACCTATGAATGTGCTGTATATTTATTAAGGGAACTAAGATGCAACCACCATAAATCAATAGGGGGTCTCACCAGCTTGGACTAATCCATTTGACAGCTGCTGGCATACGTCAGTAGTTATGAGACTTTGTCACTAGTTCCGTTGCCTTGATCTCATTACCTGCCTTTCTCCAAGGATCCCGAACTTATCACCAAATTCCTGCCTCTGCTGATGTCGCTGGTGGTGGACGACTACACGTTCAGCGTAGAACACAAGTTACCGACAGAGGACAAGGCGCCGGTCACCTATCCGAACACGCTGCCAGAACCCTTCACAAAGTGCGTGAGCTGGGGGGGCACTGACTGGGGTGGGCATCTTCCATTAAGGTAGCAGAGATACAGCAGTGAGTTTCCACTCCTCCCTCATACCTTCAGAACTCTTCCCACTTCGTTGTAATTGACAGTAGATCCAGCCGTCGTCGACTCGGACCGCTTTCTCCATTTTTATATTTGAGAAACGTTCTGTCTGTGAGAAGCGGAGTCTGTTCAGCTGATTGCTACGCAGGCAGAGATTTGCTGCTCGTTTCCAACAACAGGCCCCAGTCATACAATAAAACACAAAGTAACCCCCTGCTTTACACTTTGCAAATTAATTGGGTACTTATCAATATTTAAGTAATAATAATATTAATGGTAATAGTCGTGTGATGCCAATCAATGTGTCTCAGATTCATCCAGGAGAACCGAATCGCTTGTGAAGTAGGACTATACTACATACTACACATCACCAAGCAGAGGAACAAGAACTCCTTGCTCCGAGTGCTCCCGGCTCTGAGTAAGTAATGCCATTTTATGCCACAATGTACAGCGTTCTAAGGCCATGATCCTGGCCCGAGATAATCAACACTTCCGTCTCGGAATATCGTTACACTAAAGGGTTTTTATTTAGCTACTTGGTGCGTATTACCCTTATTACCCCCGGAAGGTGGTGAGTGTGGATTTTATTGTAAGCTTTTTTTCCTCCCTCTCTCTCTTTCAGAGGAGACGTACGGTGACACGTCGCTCACAGACATTTTCCTGCATCTCTTCACCAGTAACCTCACTCTGCTTTCCGAGGAATTCGGCTCTGAAGAATTTTGTACCGGCGTTTTTGACGGCTTCTTTCTGACGGCAATCGCAAAGTGAGTTCCGCTGCCGGTTCTCCTCCCATTTAAGGAAGCCACCAGCGTGTCTACAATCCCTTTTAATGAAATGACTGACAGTGATGACAAAAGATGTCTTGGACAATAAAAGTGTCCTGGAATATTTGCTATAGGGTAACACATCGATTCATCGTGCCACACTGTGCCAGTATTTGGGGGTTTATGAATTATATCTACCCTTACTGAGTTTCAGATCCAAATGCCTGCTCGGCCAGTGCCTGAGAGCGCCACACACTTACCTTTACAGTAAATTAACCCCGGACGCACGCTGCATATAGTATACCGTGCGGCCCTACTGAGGTCATTAACACCCAGCGACCTGCCTGCTGTCACACATATTGTTTTAGGGCTCCCTAGTTTGGATGAACCAAATTTTCGTTTCTGAACAAAAGACCTCAAGCAGTTTTGGCCTCCCTTACCTCCTAAGAGAGAGGCCGATGCGCTAAGCCCGCAGGTCACTGGGGGTTAACCTGCCTCCTTTGCAAGCATAGAGCGGACTGTATTGCGTGCGCGATGTACGGTGACATTTACCAAAGGGCCGCAGAGCAATCATTAACAAAATGTAAATAGCGCTTTTCAATCGGCAGCCACATCTGACTGCTGTCTAATTACCATGAAATGCGTCACGCTTTTTGTTTCTTTAATCCGCGTTATGTGTTTTAGATTGTACACGAATGTCTGTTTGCTTTAGCACAGAACTGGCACCAGCTCCCTCTGTGATATTACAATGTCCTTGTAGTCCTATGTTCCACCGGACACAGATGCGTTCGTCTAGCGTGTTATTCGTGTCGCGTGAATAATGTTATTTTATGGTAAAAACTTAATGTAAATTTTAGTCACCCAAATTTCCTGCGGACGTCTGTCCGAGTGCAAGGCTTTCATTTGTTTGTGGGACACCTTAATTATACAGAGAAACAATTATATCTTGTGGCCTTAATCAGCTGGCCAGCGTTTGAAAACACTTTGCTCATAACCTTGACTGTGCAGTCGAGCAGGTGTTAAAGTAATGTGGCCTGCTTTATAAAATCTTATCACCTCAGCTGGAAGGCAGTTCCATCCATTAACTTCTACTGCTTCTCTTTGTAATTTGTCTGCATTTATAAAGAAATTTCAAGGCATTATGTTTAAGGTTTAACAATCCTTCCCGCCGTATAATCTGGTTTCTATCTCTGTAGGAAGGAAAATGTACACCGGCACGTCCTGCGGCTACTACTTCACCTGCACCACAAGGTGGCGCCAGCCAAGCTGGAGTCACTACATAAAGCCTTGGAGCCTACCAAAACGGTATGTGGGGGGTCTTCCTATGAATGGAGTTGAGATTAAGTGTTTGGTTTCTAATGGTTCTCTCTTTCCATAGAGTGGAGACCCCGTGAAGGAACTACACACTCAGTTAAGTGAGAAGTTGCAGCAGAAAAAACCAAGCCCCCCACCTCCAGACCCGGAGACCCCGAGCATGGATCTCTCCTTGCACAGCGTGTCCACAACGCCCATTATTTAACACGGTCTTGAATTAGGTCTCTTTTCGTTGTATGGCTAGCCGTTCTCTTGCCACATTGACTAGCCCTGTTTCTAATGGGAAGACTGTCACCTAGTGGCCATGGGAGCCTTCACCCCTTCATGCCTGTACCAACTTCAGACTCTGGACCACTTCACTCAGAAAGGGGGGCATCCTTGGATGCGAAAAGCATGTAGTTTCCTCTCCCATCCCAAACCCTGCTTAGTTTTAAATACAGTCATTTGTAGACATATTTTGAATTTTATTTTTTACATTTCTCAAATAAAAATCTGTTTGGTTAATAGTATTGTGAGAGGCTGTCTTTAGTGTAACTCCGGCAACAGAGATGTTAGAGGGCAGTTGTGACATTAGCTTATATGATCCTAAAATTCATATACAGATCTTTGTGTTTTACTGGCAGAATGGCGGGAAAATGTATTTATCGACAATAATAGTCTCTATCACCGTGCACAAATAAGTTACTGCAATGGGAAATGATGACTCTGCATATGATGTCACACAAGTAGAGACAGAGCCAGTGACTCAATTGTATTTTCTGATGTGCACTTCTGCTGCGTATGCAATTTCCAACTCATTTATATTATATTTTGGCCCTGGGAGTTCAAGCACGGGGTTAACACACAGGAACAACCTGTTGGCAGGTGAATTCTAAGCAAATGTATTGGCATCCTTTCAGGTAGTTATCTGTACACAGTAATAACTAAAATTGGCACATTTATAGAATAGTTGGCATATAAAATAACATTGTAACTGGATGGATAAAAGGACATTGGCCCATCGGGCGTAACCCACAGGAAGTTTATTGGTACTGGTTTGGTATTTTACTGGCATCTCGTGTTGGGAGGAAAGTTAGGGTTTTGGTTATTGTAGCTTGATTTGGTGGCAAAGAAAATCAACATGGGGGGTCTGTTGACCGTTTGTCTATTCATTGTCCTCGTCCTCATCCATGGCTGAAAGTAATATTTTTGGAATGTCTTCAGGGAGCGCTTGTTCTGAGAATTTGTCCTCAAATGACAGCGAGAGATCTACAATCTCATGGAGGGGATAGGGCTGGCTCTTCCCATTTGAATGCTCATAGATGGTGCCACCAGATCTGGGGGGGAATGGGACCTTTTGAAGTTGGTCCAGCTCAGAATGACAATGATTTGGAAGAGCGATGGACCTCTTTAGAGCACTTTTGCTGAAAGAAGGGCCGCGAGGAGTGCATGGTTTCATACCACGTACATTGTCACCCTTGACTTGCCCTTCCCCATTGAAACCAGTTTGAGGCAATGAAGTCCAGTCAATGCTGTTGTCAGGCGTGAACTCAAATCTGAGTTTTGGAATAAAGATTGCATTTTCATCTGTACTTTTTGTCAGGAACAGGATGCCCTGACTTTTTCTTACCAATTCGCTTTGATCTGACCAACTATTTGGAGGTTTTGATGTAGAACCGGTGGCGAAGTCTTCATGGCATGTTTCACCCTTAATCACCTTCAGGTCCTGCACGCTCTCTGTGTGATCCTGAATGTTGGCAAGGTCTCTGTTTGGGACTGAATCTCTATAATCGCTCTTAGGGAGGTCTGCGTTATTATTTGCAGGCAGAAAAGCCTTCTGTAAATCAACCTGCGCGGAATAAACGTTATCTCTGGGGCTGAGGCAGATAAACACTTTTGCACCTACTGTAGAAGGCATATTGTGGTTTTCTTCTTTTAAGCCACTTTCCTCAGCACTTTGTAACATTGTTATGGTTGTTGGCTCCATTGTCTGTGATTTTAGGATTTGATGGGGTGAACCGTGTGGGGTCTTGTCCTTTACATGCTTGTTGTCCACTCTGGGCAAATGGGCTTGGCTGCTTTCTGCAAACATGTGACTACTAACAGATGACATCTTTAGCCCATCACTGTTTCTTTGGCCATCAGTCACTTCTTTATCAGTGGATATACTTTGGTGGTTTGCTGTTGGTCGTGGTGTCTTACCATGCTCGTTCTCCTGAGCTTCTTCGAAGAAACAAACGTCGGCTTCCTTGGGATCTTTAAAGGATGGACCTCGGACTTCCTCAGGTTGTTCAAAGAAAGGATCGCTGCAACCTTTTGATTCCTTGAAGGGTTGAGTGTTGGCTTCTTTGGGTTCATCAGAGGAACCACCATTAATAACTTGCGGCTCTTTTACAGAATGACAATGGGCTTCCTGGAGTTCATTTAAAGAATCATTGGTGGCTTCTGGAGGCTCTTTGCATGAACTTACGGTGGCTTCCTGGATCTCTACCAAGAAACAGCCATTGGCTACGTGAGGCTCTTGGAAGGAACAATCTTGAGACAGTTTGGAAGAACCCAAATTGGCTTCTGGTAGTCCTTTGCAGGGATTAGAATGGACCTGTGCGGTATTGTCACAAATGTTTACATTGCCCTGCTCTGTGTTTTGGGGGTGAATTGATGATAACTTGTTTAAGTCTTTGTGGTTTGCCCCTTCTGTACCAGACTTACATTTCTTATGAGTCAAAACCAAATCGTTCATCCGTTGAGTTAACAGATGACTCCCTGGGCCTTTTTTCTGGTATGGAGAGGAGCTGACACTCTTCCCCCTGGGTGGATATTAAAATGAACATATAAGATTTAAACATTTCACATAATCTGTCACCTCAATAAATAAAGGTATTTCTCCAATTAGGACATTTTATATATTTATGCCACACATTATTAAAATAGCGTGTACGAGATCTGTACTTCAAATTCAGAAGGTTTATGAAAATAGAGGTTTCTGAGCACTGTACGGCAATCTGTACAAAACACAGGGGCACTTTAGCCAATTTTGTGACATCCATGTTCTTATAAAATAAAAAAAAAATAAAAAAGAATGTGACACAGGCTGTATACACTGCGTGACCAAGAATCCGTTTGCTGACATGGGGCTGCTGGATAGTGTTGGGTGCGAGGCATGAGAGAAGAAGAACAAAACTGTCCATGTATGTTATTTCAATGATGAGAGAAAAAATATACACACCGTATATTTATATATTTGTCAATTCAATGACAGACACATAAGCTAATTAGTAGATGACGCTTTCTTATTAGATCTAACATATAAAATGACTGGTTATTTTACTTATGAGTAATCCCACCTGGCATCGCCGGCTGCCTCTCTTCTCTTGTATAAGTCTGCAACTGGAAGCGGCTGTTTGGCTGAAGGCACGGACGGTGCGCTCCGTCCACCAGTTACAGCCGAGTGCTTACTAGGTGTCCCGTGGGGATTCAAACCCAGCCTCCTGTTACCTGGGCGTACAAAAAAAAGCCCAAAATAATATTAATAACCTGCAGATGACTTCTGTAAATGATGGTGCACGTTGTTGGACAAGACAACAGACAATTTATTAAAATATTAAAATGACCCCATATTAATAATTATGAAGAAGTCCCTTTTCTGAAGCCACTGCCCTGTATTATGACCTTCTTTGGTTGCCACCCACCTGACAGAGGACAACGTGGTGCTGGTGGAGAAAATGTCTTGTTTCTCTCTGGGTCCACAAGTTTCAACCTTTTAGGAACACAATATATAAATATTGTTAAAAAAAAAAGAAATACAATGTTGAAGTATACATACTTGCGCTGATACCCTATACGTACTTCACCCTCAACCAGACCATCCACCATCTACCTACGCTGGGTACAACCACCTCCACAAAAATAAAAAGTTCTGCTAGATCTAGATAAGCCATATGGACAAAATTGGGGCAGAGAAGTACCTTCTATCCAGAGGAAAATCAACAAAAGTATTTAAGAGGCTAAAAGACCGAGAGAGAGAAGAAAAGACTTAGAAACAAGCACAAAAAAAGAGAATTCAATCAGCTTTACTCACTGACAAAAAATACATTTGATGTCATCAAAATGGTTTTTTTTGGTACACGGGATTCAAAAATCACTATATTTTATTTAAATCTAAAAAACAAATATATATAATTTGTAGTTTTATGTGGGTTTTCTGCTTTAATTGGTTATACAGACTGGAGACCTATCAACATCCCCAGATAGCAACAAAAACCATGTAAACTTTAAATTCCTTTCACTGAGGTGGGGGAGAATTTTAAAATATTAGCTGCAATTATTCCTTAGTAAATCCTAAGCCTAAGTGTTACCTGGCTGTGTTAGCGCATGTACTCGCAAACTGTTTAAATGTCTAGCAGCTGATGTGAAAAATGGTATTTAATATCACGCAACCTTTGATCTACGGCCAAAGAGTTTGGATCGCTGAGATTAATTGAGGTGTATAAAGCAAAGTGTACTTTGGAAGGCACTGACTTACGCAAACATGACTGTTATCTTGTTTGGTACCTACCTTGCCTTTTTAATCCTCACAGGTATCAACGCGTGTGCGCTCTGCCCTGGATGCCACGGTTGTTGGGGTATTTGGGTAGCCTGGATCTTCTCCTTGATAAGCCCAGAGCCGGCGCTCACTGCTGCCCTCTGTTAAAAAGAAATGGACGTCCTCATGAGTTACGATATAGAAAGAAGGCAGAAGGTTAGCTGGATCGAATGGTAGAAAATAACCTCTGGTCCGATTTGCGTGCCAACCTGCATACGAATGTCCTCGGACTCTCATATCTAGTTATCATTACGCAATCAGTTCTTTGGAACTAATAAAAAGTTATCTGCAAAGAAATCAGGAGACCAACCTTTGGCTTTGATGGTGGACTCCTCTGAGCCATTCTTGCCTGATTAGCAGGTAGACGCGTGGTGAAGGCTGGAGCGCTGGCACAAGTGATCTTATTGGGAGTTTTAGGGTGTAGACTCCTTGTCCTGCTGAGGAACACGAGGGTTTATATGTGACAATAATGTATTGATGATCCAATAGGACAGGTGAACTACTTTAATAGATGATAGTAAATGAAAACTGGAAAAAAAACACCTTACCGGTCAAATTATTATGCATATTATACCATCATGTGGTACAAATTCTCCCTTAAGGTTAAAACAGACAGCTTTTTATTTCACTTAGAGACAGAAATCTTGCTTACCTAAGGTTTAGCAGTCAGTGTTAGTACAAAATATTATCCATCTCCATCCAACAGCCGCATTTAATCAATATCGTACGTGTTTAGAACGTTAAAAACACACAGAATGCGGCTAATAGAGAGACGCTGACCATAAGCAAAGTTCATTATGGCAAAAGCATTCTTTGGGACCGATATAATAACTGCTCGGTAGCAATTTATTTACACAAAGGGAATCGTTACAAAAAGACAGCAATTGCGGTGTTATTAAGTTTGTCTCCCGCACAATAGTTCTGAATAGCCATGGAAGTAAAATAGCGAATATACTACGATTGAGGTGAGCTGGATCCCCGATATCCTGGGCATCCATTTATAATACCCCGGGTATAAATCCACCAGTATTAATATTAAATTAATAATTAAATATTAAGTGTCTTTACCTTGGTCTGAAGGCCGTATGAGACGGCGTCTTTTTATCTGATCCGTTATGGTTGACGTCTTTCTTCTTATTTGGGGGTCCTGTAGTTACTGAACCGGTCGTTGTTTTTGCTGAGAGGTTTTCTGACTGTAAAAACAAAAAGAAATCAAACTATGACCCTATATAAAATCACACTGTACAACGCTATGGACTATGATGGTGTAATAGTAATAATAATGATAATATTAATAATAATAATTTAAGCTTGCATGATTAAAAGTAAATCAAAGAAGGCATTAATGTGGACACACTGACTGGGGAGGAAACTGTGTCCTAAAAGCTTACACTCGATGAGAGAGCTTTTTGTGTACAAGCCCCCCTCCCCGCACCTTCTTAGGACTCCACTCAGATTAAGGCTTATTTATTGCCCCTCCTGCCCATGTACACGGTATCTTCCTCCTTACCCGTCTCCCCTGGGTTCCCAGCCCGGATTCCCTCTCCATTCTCCCCATAGCTTCCTGGCCTTTCTTCCTGGCCGCCGCCATCACGCGCCCTTGGTTTCCCTAGGCGACCAGGCATCCGCAGCTGATAACCGATCCGAGTCTGAGGAGTGCCGATCACATCGATGGCAGTTCAGCACCACAGACAGCTCCCAGGAGAGAGAATCAGGCAGTAGCTCTGAGATCACACTCTCAGCCAATCAGCAGCCAGGAGTAAGCTGCTCCAATCACCTTGCAGAATTCAATTTAACCCCCCTTTCGCCTTCCAGAATTAAACACCGCACGCCAAGACCCCAGAGCATTGAGATGAGGCCAGACGGCGCCGTGTAATTATTATTATCCAGGAATAGAGCAACCTGTTCATCCGCCGGATACATCGAGAGACAAAACCATACAGCCCTCTCTGTAACGTGACGCTAAACATACGTACATACAATGCAATATCACATGTTTACATACAGAAAACATATTCACAGAAGGACAATGGGCTTTATTTACCCTGTTTCATTTATAGATTGTAAGCTCCTGTGCGCAGGCCCGCCTCACCTGCTGTGTCAAAGTGTTATGTTATATACTACTTGTTATGTCCTGTCTACCCATTGTACAGCGCTATGGAATATGATGGCGCTATATAAAACAATAAATAATAATAAAGCTGTTTCCTGCTGTTTTTAGGGCAGTAGAACCCTGCGATCCCCTCATACCCAGCAAACATTCTGACCTCCTAGAAAAGAGGGGCATCAGGGGAGGAGAATGGGGGCATCAGGGGAGGAGAGAGGGGGCATCAGGGGAGGAGTGGAGGCATCAGTGAAGGAGTGGGGGCATCTGGGAGGAGTGGGGGCATCCCTTTCTCTATTTAAACATCTCTGTCTGCAGTAGGTCCAGGTTTTATGGACGAGCAGCCATAATGATCCGCGTTGGTCCCGCTGAGTACCGCTTCCCGCCTGCCCATAACTCCAGTTGAGCTTTGCTGATGAACACATCTTCATCATGGCAACTGCTGTTACCATGGAAACTGGAACCCTCCATCACTCATCCTGCCAACGTGACCTCCCTCCCAGCATCTGCCGGCATCCCCCCCCCAGCCCCACAACAGTCTGTTTACCAAGCAACCCTCCGCAAACGCCATGAAAGGGTTAATTGTATACACAACTGCGTAGAGACGCAGAGTGATATTTAACCGAAATGCCCCAATGTAGTGACTCCCCCCCTGATTCTGCATTTATCTGATATGTCCTTCTAGAGTGCAAGCTCTTTGAGCAAGGGTCCTCCTTACCTTTTGTTTCTGTCCAAATTATGATTATGATGATCTCCTTTTCAAAAATTGTACAGCGCCGCAGGATATGAGGGCGCTATAAAAACCAGTAAATAGTAATAATAATAAATGCAGGTGAAAAACAACTTATGTTACAAATGTATCTCTTGGGGAAATTCTACCATGTTCTAGAAAACCTTTGTCTGCTTTAGGTGGATGGAATGTTTATATTATGATATTATATATATGTATCTTATATATTTATTACAGTATATATTATATTAGGAGCCAATCCTAGACCTAAAACCCCCCCATAATATTTGGAGCGGGATTGTGCAGCATGTGCGTCTCCAGACTGCAAACAGTTAAATAACTCCTGCGTAGTCAGACAGCTGTCACCAATCGCATCGGTGACCAAAAAAACACTGAAATAGGTGAAAAACGCGAATCCGAGGCGGATTTGGTGTGAATTACACTGTTTAACCCTCTGACACTCGAGGAGTTAAAAATGCAGCGTAACATTAAGGCTGTCGGGGCATCACAGAGGAGACGGGGGCATCTATTCCCATTGATTCCGTGCCAATTGTATGTCCTCGCTCGGGGGCAGCTACAGACTGCGTTCAGTGTACCGTACCACCCCCTCCCAGGCTCCCATGGGGGGCTCTGCATCATTCATGATTCTTCGCAGCTCTCTGCTTTAAAGCGGCGAGATCCATCCTCGGCAGCCAGACGTTCTCTCCTCAGACGCCCAGCTGGCTCCTCTCTCATTGTCTTGACATGTCCGGCGACCTGGATTCCAGCCTCCCCCAGATAGATCCCAGGATCCTGATCTTTCTCCTCTACGTGGTGATCCTGCAGGAG
Source organism: Spea bombifrons (assembly GCF_027358695.1). Taxonomy (NCBI): domain Eukaryota; kingdom Metazoa; phylum Chordata; class Amphibia; order Anura; family Pelobatidae; genus Spea; species Spea bombifrons. The sequence continues at coordinate 1,704,869 of NC_071094.1, forward strand.
CTGGTGAGCGGGTGGATGGAATACAAGAAGCTGGCTTGCAAACCCAAGAAACAGCCAGGACCGGTCTGGTCTTCTAGGTGAGTCCATTAAGACAACGTAGACCTCTCTCCCCAAATTATGGACCAGCGGTCAGACGGCCCCCGACCTTCAATACGCTCCACCGGCGTGATCATCGTTCTTAAAAAAGGGTTAATGTATTTATTTGTACAGAGGATGTCTCAGTGACGAAAACGCGCTGATCTCTTCTATGTCCACCCTTCATTTAAGACCCCATTTTCTGCAGCGATGCCGTTGGACAGGTAGAAAGGGCTACGTTGGGTTAGTCGGTCTACGAGAAAGCAAAGGGTTAACCTTCCCGGTCAAAGTGCCTGTCCCTGGCTAGCCTGGAAGGGGATAGGGACAGCGTGTATCAGGAACAGGTTCTTATAATCTGAGGTTTAGTAGGAAATCCCGTAGGATTATCCCGTCAGACTGTGCCTGTTCATTTTATTATTGTCTGTAAGGAAGGCGCGCATGTTTTAGGCTGGCTACATGCTGAAACATGGCAACGGAATGCGTTCAATGGCTACAATTACAAGACTTTTTGTGAGCCCCTTGAAGGCTAGGAGTTCCACCTGACAGCCATCGGTGAAGGAGACCACTCATTGGGCACCGCGGACATGTCTCCTCCGAGAGAGAACGGATTTGCTTAAAGAAGAAAATATTCATTTTTTGGGGAATTGAAAGCCAGGTTTGGGGAGGGATATTGAGGAAAGAAACACAAATATCAAACATCAAATATTAATGTCATTCCTGGGAGAGATGATACTAAGATAAGGATAAATAATTAAATATACATGTTTAGGGGTCTCTTTTGTGTTCCCGTCCTTTGGGTTTTGAAATAAGTGCTTCCAGAAACATTTCCAAAGGGCCACTAAAGTCCAAAAGTGAGGCAGTAAAGCGTGGAGTATATCTTAAAGTATGAAGATGCTAAACAAGAATATCAAAAAGGCCAACCAAGCCCAAACCCCAACGACTGGCCAACCAAGCCCAAACCCCAAAGGATTGGCCAACCAAGCCAAAAAACAAAATTGGCCAAGCAACCCAAAACCCAGGATCGGCCATCCAACCCAAAACCCAGGATCCGCCAACCAAGCCAAAACCCAAAGGATCGGCAAACTAAACCAAAACCCAAAGGACTGGCCAACCAACCCAAAACCCAGGATCGGCCAACCAAGCCAAAACCCAAAGGATTGGCAAACTAAATCAAAACCCAAAGGACTGGCCAACCAACCCACAACCCAAAGGATTGGCAAACTAAATCAAAACCCAAAGGACTGGCCAACCAACCCAAAACCCAAGGACTGGCCAACCAACCCAAAACCCAAGGACTGGCCAACCAACCCAAAACCCAGGATCGGCCAACCAAGCCAAAACCCAAAGGATTGGCAAACTAAATCAAAACCCAAAGGACTGGCCAACCAACCCACAACCCAGGATCGGCCAACCAAGCCAAAACCCAAAGGATTGGCAAACTAAATCAAAACCCAAAGGATTGGCCAACCAACCCAAAACCCTAGATTGTCCAACTAACCTAAAACCCAAAACATACCTGTGACAGATTTCTCTCTGTAATTCAGTCCGGGTCCTGTGCACAGGGAAGCCAGGTTGAGGGGGTAGGACAGCTCAACTTCAATGTCTGGACAAAGGTGGACACACAAGCAGGTCCTTCGGTGACTAGCAAAGAATTGCATGGAAGCGATAGCTGGTATGAAGTATGAGGGTCAGGGGCCATTAGGTTGACGGAAACTTGTTGATCTAGTGGTGATAGTGATAAGGGCCACCATTATCATGGGGCAAAAGGGGCAGCTGCCATGTGGCACCTCAAGGGTCATTGGGACTGGAGGCCAAGTTCTGAGAGGCAAACTGGAGGTGGAGATCCACGCGGCTGCTGGCACAGACCTAGAGGTCTGACGCCAACGAATCGCCTGCGCCCCACCTCACTGATAAATGATTGATAAATAGTAAAATAAATAGCAGAAAATGAAATATAACGAGTCAAAATAGTGAGGGTACTTCGGTCGCGTCCCTTGTCTGATATGAAGGATTCGCCGAGGGGAAGGGTTTTGTGGATGCGCAAGTCTTCTCCACCTGACTGCACCTGCCCCCGACATCCCCTCACCCTGTGATCTTATAAAGCAGGATTTGTGTTTTTTGTCAGAAGTTGGGTTTCTGGACTCGTCGGGGGAATTTGCAGATTGTTCATTTTCTTAACTGAACGAATTTCAGATTTTTTCCGATTTTGCTACCATGTCGCTTAGTAACCCGAGCCAAGCAGCAGCCGGCATTCGCACGTCTCACAGTCTGTGTTTTTCTGTTATTTTTTCTGGATGACTGATTTACTTGGGCTTTAAATCAACACAAATGCCAGGGGGGGGGGACTCGTCAGCCACATTCGCCCCGCAGTTATATTTCTGTCAACGGTACAGCATTTTCTACAAACTCATCGAATAAAAGCAGTTAATTATTTACAATCTGGGATGATATACAGCACCGGGGGTTATATTACTGTATACAGTGCTGGGGGTTATATTACTGTATACAGCGCTGGGGGTTATTACTGTATACAGCGCTGGGGGTTATATCACTGTATACAGCGCTGGGGGTTATATTACTGTATACAGTGCTGGGGTTATATTACTGTATACAGTGCTGGGGGTTATATTACTGTATACAGTGCTGGGGGGTTATATTACTGTATACAGCGCTGGGGGTTATATTACTGTATACAGTGCTGGGGGGTTATATTACTGTATACAGTGCTGGGGGTTATATTACTGTATACAGCGCTGGGGGGTTATATTACTGTATACAGCGCTGGGGGGTTATATTACTGTATACAGCGCTGGGGGTTATATTACTGTATACAGTGCTGGGGGGTTATATTACTGTATACAGCACTGGGGGGTTATATTACTGTATACAGCGCTGGGGGGTTATATTACTGTATACAGCGCTGGGGGGTTATATTACTGTATACAGCGCTGGGGGTTATTACTGTATACAGCGCTGGGGGTTATATTACTGTATACAGCGCTGGGGGGTTATATTACTGTATACAGCGCTGGGGGGTTATATTACTGTATACAGCGCTGGGGGTTATATTACTGTATACAGCGCTGGGGGGTTATATTACTGTATACAGCGCTGGGGGTTATATTACTGTATACAGTGCTGGGGGTTATATTACTGTATACAGCGCTGGGGGTTATATTACTGTATACAGTGCTGGGGGTATATTACTGTATACAGTGCTGGGGGTTATATTACTGTATACAGCGCTGGGGGTTATTTTACTGTATACAGCGCTGGGGGTTATATTACTGTATACAGCGCTGGGGGGTTATATTACTGTATACAGCGCTGGGGTTATATTACTGTATACAGCGCTGGGGGGTTATATTACTGTATACAGCGCGGGGGGTTATATTACTGTATACAGCGCTGGGGGTTATTACTGTATACAGCGCTGGGGGTTATATTACTGTATACAGCGCTGGGGGTTATATTACTGTATACAGCGCTGGGGGTTATATTACTGTATACAGCGCTGGGGGTTATATTACTGTATACAGCACTGGGGGGTTATATTACTGTATATAGTGCTGGGGGGTTTTATTACTGTATACAGCGCTGGGGGTTATATTACTGTATACAGCGCTGGGGGGTTATATTACTGTATACAGCGCTGGGGGTTATATTACTGTATACAGCGCTGGGGGTTATATTACTGTATACAGCGCTGGGGGTTATATTACTGCATACAGCGCTGGGGGTTATTACTGTATACAGCGCTGGGGGGTTATATTACTGTATACATCGCTGGGGGTTATATTACTGTATACAGCGCTGGGGGTTATATTACTGTATACAGCGCTGGGGGTTATATTACTGTATACAGCGCTGGGGGTTATATTACTGTATACAGCGCTGGGGGTTATATTACTGTATACAGCGCTGGGGGTTATATTACTGTATACAGCGCTGGGGGGTTATATTACTGTATACAGCGCTGGGGGTTATATTACTGTATACAGCGCTGGGGGTTATATTACTGTATACAGCGCTGGGGGTTATATTACTGTATACAGTGCTGGGGGTTATATTACTGTATACAGCGCTGGGGGGTTATATTACTGTACACAGCGCTGGGGGGTTATATTACTGTATACAGCGCTGGGGTTATATTACTGTATACAGCGTTGGGGGTTATATTACTGTATACAGTGCTGGGGGTTATATTACTGTATACAGCGCTGGGGGTTATATTACTGTATACAGTGCTGGGGGTTATATTACTGTATACAGCACGGGGGTTATATTACTGTATACAGTGCTGGGGGGTGTTATTGTATACAGCGCTGGGGTTATATTACTGTATACAGCGCTGGGGGTTGTTATTGTATACAGCGCTGGGGGTTGTTATTGTATACAGTGCTGGGGGTTATATTACTGTATACAGCGCTGGGGGTTGTTACTGTATACAGCGCTGGGGGGTTATATTACTGTATACAGTGCTGGGGGGTTATATTACTGTATACAGCGCAGGGGTTGTTATTGTATACAGCGCTAGGTGTCAGTGTACTCATGTTGTATAAATCTTATTAAAGGATTTCTTCCGCTGAATTTCAGGGTTTTTCTGATTTCTTTTGTAAATCCGTTAATCTCGGGATCCAGGACAGTTATATTTCCTGCCGTGAACCCAAACCAGGCCCTGGGTTTCATTACCCTTCTCCGGCCCAAATCAGAGATTATTTATCCTACGAGGCGCAAATAAATGAACGATGGGGGGGCGAGATATCCCTGACATTTATTAACTCTTTCAGTGTCTGGAGGATTGAGAAACGTACTTATCATAAATACCCTGTGCTTATTATATGTGCTTATATTTATTATATTATATGTCAGTCACTCAGTTCATCCATGTGAAGCTCGAATCGGGGGCAGCCGGTGGCAGAGCCAGCTTTAGCCAATCAGTTCCCCGTATCGAGGCTCTTCTTTAGCAGAAAACAGGGAATGTGTAACACTGGATGCGCTGTCGCGAAGCTTCGCGTTCACATTGTGTCTTATTGCGTAACCTGACGCACGGATTGTATTTTATCTCCGCAGCTGTACAAGATCTTCCTCCCGGGTCGGATTGTCTCAGTTCGCCGTCACCACCGTCAGGAGAGATCGCTCCAGAGAGTATCGGAAGCCGGGGCGGATTGTCAGGAAGGCTTAATTTATATCGGCGGAGATCCCGTCGCAGGGGACACCCCCCTGACTCGTGAGGTCGATTCCCCGCCATACTTCCCCACGTGGATGGGAACTTTGTCTGGTGTTTGGAGCTCTGGGCTGACCATGCGGCTGTTAGAAGCGGAGAAGGATAAATGTGAGACGAAGAAACCAAAACCAAGCCGAGAACGAGCTGAGACTTTCTTCTTATCCGAGATCCAAAAACAGAAAGGAAGCCGTGAGATTCTGCAGGTTCTAAGGTCTATGTGACATCGAAAGCTTTTCGGGAAATGAGTTACCTCTTACCTGCTCACCTAGGGCAATGACACCACCTTTATGCAAGGAGACGCCCCGGATGCCGGCAGATTGGGTGCAGTGCCCGGCCGACGGCTGGATGCGCCCGGCTTCACACTACATGACCATAAAAACCCTGGCCAGGTCCACCTCGTCATCGCCAGTCCAGCCATTGCATCAACACAAATGACCGGAATATGACCAAACCTCTCATGGCTACCTAAAGCTGCTGAAGCTTCAATACAGCCTCACCCGACTGGCTTGTTAATGCCCTCAGTGGCCATTGGCTTGTTGGGTTACCCGCCATGGAACGGTGGTTGCCCCAAGGAGCTTCAGGCCGCTGGAAACACAGACGTCCCTGATCCCTCACCAGAACCAGTTCATGGGGAATGGACCTGGAGGACTCTTTGGGCTGTAACTCAATCTTCACAGGGTCTTCATCGAGTAACTTTCTGCTACCGAACCTGTCCCAGAAGGGCCACGGGCGCAAGAAACGTAACTTGGTGTAAATAAGGGCCAGAGTGTAAATATTGTCTACATGGGCTTTTAAACGTGTATTCATTTTAGCGTTAATACCGTAATTCCATAAATTTGCCAGGCCGGCTGATTTCGGTTCCAGAGTAGAAGATAATTTACGACGATCCAGTAATCTGACGAGCAAATCAACAAAATTCCCTATTTATATCCTTCTAGAGATATAAGAAAGCAAAGAAGTGGCGAGAAAAATAAATAGGAAACAAGATTTCCGTTACATTGTATCAATCCGAGTGACGCAGTAAAGCGTCTCCATCACAGGCCGTGAAGGAGGTTCTAGAACTGGCAGAATCTGGAACGTATCAGCTCTAGACACTAATACCCAGATGCTGTTTCTCCCACCGTAGCCGCTTCTCTGTATCACGCGGCGTGATAAGCAGCCATCGCAGGCTTCATTACCCAGACAGCTGCAGCACGCCGGGCCGTCACGTGGGAAGAAGCAGGCGGGGGGGGGGGTATACAGCTGGGTCACGGATTCGTCATGTGTGATCTGAGGCCGCTGGCTATTTGTGTCCCTTCATGTCCCCTTCCTGCCCCCCCTTCCTGCCCCTGCTGCCATCTGCTCGCCCTTATACCTGTCTGTTCTCGGCAAAGAGCCCCAGGAGCCGAAATTATCCCCATTAAACAGATGATTAAAACCCAGAACCTGCCGGCAGATCGGACCCCGGCGGCCCATCTAGTCACCCGTTTTTCCTGCTGTAATCAGACCTCGCTGGCAGCAAAGTAACGCAATGTAGCTGATTCTGAACAGTGGTCTTATCACCATCTGACAAAGAGACCACCGAGGTCCTGAGACCTGATGTTACGCTACATCTTTTCTATGCTGGCCCAATAAAAGGACTAAAGACTCCATCATGTCTTGGAGTACTCTTATTGTTACCATAGCAATCAGTGCAACAGTCCACAATCATCACGAACATTCCGTTGGTTGCCAGGGTGATAAGATCACGTTAAAAGTGGTTGCATTATATGCGGTTATCTATCTTAGCTGTATCTGTGTGCGGTGCTTTAAGAGGCTTCCTCCATACACAGGACGTGTCCAGACGCGCACATTCCCGGGAAAAAAGTAAGAAAAAAACATCATATTCCTGGTATTTAAAGACCGGCCTCCATCACACTACACAGTATATAAAAATAAAGGTAATGATTATAAGATTCTATTTTCCTTGAGGCTTCCAAGGCGTTTGTTTTATTTCTTTATATTTTGTTGAGTTGTCACCGTGTGGTGCAGTTCAGTCAGCCGGTCCCAGGGGGCGCTGTGATCTAGCAAACAACTGCATTCTAATTCTCAGAGCTGGGCGACCAGGAGGTTTAAAAGGGACTCAAGAAGCCGGGGTATCTGAGTACGTCGGGTGAGGATAACATAGAAGCCCTGAATCTGCCGGCAGATCGGCCCCCGTCGGCCCCCGTCCAGCCGCCCGTTTCTCCTGCTGTAAAGACTCAAACCTTAATCAGTCGTTGGTCTCGTCTTAGATTCAGGAGCCGTATGTCTATCCCATGCATGTTTAATACCCTCACTGTATTACCCTCTACCACTGCTGGGAGGCTGTTCCACTTATCTACCACCCTCTCTGTAAAGCAAAACTTCGTTACGTTCCATCTAAGCCTCTGACCCTCTCGTATTGGATTCCCGTCTCTTGAGTCCAGGTGTTGGATATTAATAAGCCAGACACAGGGTGTGTTCGAGAACAAATACAACAGCAGACAATGTACATATTTTGTCGTGCAGGGCTGCAGGTAGGAACCTGTTTGCACGGTAAGAGAGGTTCCCATCCCCCACCTCACCGACCCATTGATCTGTCAGACATTGATGAGATTCAGTGTTGAAGAGGCTTCAGTTCCAAGTTATGAACCTCGTATTTATCGATGTTGAATTGAATATTAACCACAAAAAAAAGTTGAACATAAATTGCAGTTTCTTTTATTTTCTCACAAAGATCTGACCATTGTCCCCACATGGATCGATGCAGTCCCACGCATCTTGGGTTACACGCATCTTGTGTTACACGCATCTTGGGTTGTATACATTGTAGCTCCACAAAATCTGAAACAAAGATGAGAAACGTGAGTGGTTGGGCGAATCTGGTATAAATCATAATATTTGAAGGTCATTCTGAAGGTTCTCACGATGTCCTAATATGAGCAGAGGCCGATCTACCAAGGAGGATGTCCTGATGGACCAAAAAACAATCAAGGTGGAACCTAGAGTTGGATATGAGACACATGCCTTATCTTACTCCAGCGTTCCATGCTGAGCTTCCTCGGGGGAAGTTCTAGGAGATACCGACTTTCTATATAGAACACCAACAGAATCATCTAGTCTTACGCTCTAGGCCAAAAATAAGAGGCGATTTCTCATGCAGGCTCCTGGGTGGATGACCCATTAAGTCGCTTGGGCGCGAGCCTCTGAATTAGGAGCTGCTGAAACAAACAGATCTAAGAGTCCAAAGGCGATTTCATTTCCAGATGAGACGGATCTCTCCATGGACTTTTGTTCTGCATTCTGGAGAATTTCTACGGCCAACATCTTCCAGACCAAACCGGAGAATAGAAAATACACGGGAAGTTTTTTTACACAGAAACACAGAGAACTAGAACCCGTCGGCAGATCGGCCCCTGTCGGCCCCCGTCTCATCTGCTCCTTTTTACTGCTGTAAAGACTCAAACCTTCATCGTTCTTTGGTCTCGCCTTGGATACCGGTTCACGGCGAGTCCCCCTTCCTAAAATGAAACCTGTTGGGAAACTCGTTCCTCGTGTACCGACGTCCCGTGGGGTTCTAGAACATCATACAAACCTCCTAAGCAGGTGACATTGTATCTCTTCCAGCAGGCCAAGTAGAACTTGACCACCAAATTGTGGACCACATGGTCATCGAATGCTCTTCAGCAATTGTTTTAATACATTGTACCATCTGGTGCCACAGCCATTGCTACCCAGAACTCCCACAATACCTGCCCAGTTGGTGGTCGCTGTGGCTTCTACCAACCCAGATTGTTCTATAAGTTATTTCTTCGCTGTTCCTGTTTTGTTTCAAGGATCCGTTCGCTGTGGAATCTCCGCACGTTGCATTTCAGAGTGAGATAGCGAAGGGATTGACCTGAACAGAAATAATAAAAAAAAAAAAAAAACTTCTTAGAATTACCTGTCCAAGATCCAACCTGATCTTCGAGATAAACCACCCGCCGGGGAGCTCGTGGACGCTGCGTGATACGGAGCCGCATTCCAGAATCTCCTGTTATCATCGTTACCGGCTCGAGGGAAATTGTAGGAGTCTGCTTTTTTTTTTTAAAGAGTGCACTTGGATGACCTTGCGGTGCTTAACCCAGGTAAAAAGCCATTGGACAACATGGCTGAACGGCGTCATGGATGCATGGAATGGGCTTCAAAGAGAGAGGGTACAGTAGGCGTCATCACATTGAATGCAAGGGATCTGTGTGGCTGCTTTGCTATTATGTTTCTCTTTTGGGTCTGTAAACACGTTGTTTTGATATGATGTCATTGTCCCTTATTGTGACATCGAAAAGGTTCCTTTAACCCTGCGTGAGAGCATTCAGAAAAAATGTTATTGTGTTTATGGAGAAACATTGTATCCATGGGAGTGGACTCTGCCTCCAAGAGGTCGAGTGTCTCCTTCATTGTTCATTCAGAGACGCTGAACCCTCAATCAATTCCGCTTCTTTTTTTTGTTGTCGTCGGTTTGTTTGTGTTTTTGAGTTTTTGTTGGATGGAGCAAAATCGGACCTCAGAAAGCGCATAGATTGGTGCCATTTATTGTAGGGGAGAGCTGTTGGCCACGGGGTGGGTCGCCCTCTAGATGTCGCCCTCAAGCGTTATGACCCCATCCTTCCAAAAACAAAAGAGAGGAGGGCATTTTCTAAAAATGTGTGCGAATGAGCCAAAAACAACAGTTTTCGGTTCGTTTTTGGCTCATTCATTTTCAGGCAATGAATTTCATTCCCTGCCGTTTTGGTTCGGATTAAAATCGGGGGGGGGCATTTTTAATCCGGAAAGAAATTCATTGCCCAATGCCAGCATTTCCTCTCATTCACTCTCTTATACCCTCATTCACTCTCTCACGCTTTCTAAATGTTTCACTACCTTCTCTGCCGACCACTTCCGCATCTTCTCGTTCTCCATCTTTTATCCTCTCACCCTTTTCACGAGAAGGCGTTAACCCTTTATACCCTTTATACACGGATCCGCGCTGAGAACCGACCTCCGACGCCAACAACGATGAGATGCTAACCGAGTTCAGACTGAGTTACTACGAGCGTCACGAGAACTTCTTCCGATAAAAACACCAAACAAAATGCGACAGAAACTTCATCTTATCTCCACCGGCCCGGAATTATCAGTTTTATGTATGTTTTCCAACGTTTCCAAGCCTGCCACGGCGGCGTGACGTCTCTCCGCGCAGGTTCGAGAGAACGACAATGCAGACACTCCCTGATATCCTACCTGCTGCAAACCTGATGTAAATAAACACTATTCCTGCGCGATCAGACGCCCTGCTATACTGTTAAAGGGACGCAGACATGGAAATGCTTTCTCTCTTCTCAGATGTCTCATCAGCAGGACACGAACCCTGATCTACTAGACAACCCCCCGACTAATTATCATACTGCCTGTGGGGAACAAAAGAATGGCTCAGTCTTAATCACCCAGACAGACTCTCCGACTAATGAAAGTCTATAGGGGACTTGTCGTGTGGGGCCCCTGACCGTAGTTTCAGGGGGGGGGTGGATGAGGTCTGAATTTCTTAGTTTAAATGAATCTTTGAGACGTCAGATCTTCACGAGACGAGCGGAGAGGATTCGACTGTCTGCAGATTTAACGCCTGACTTTGCAGTCTCTGGGCCGGTTCTCCCGGGTTCCGGGTTCTGAAGAAATAACATAAAGGTCCCCATCGTGGGGGGAGGGAGCACTGCGGGGAGAGCTGCGGGGAGGGAGAGCTGCGGGGAGGGAGGGCTGCGGGGAGGAGAGTTCATCTGCTGTCACTTCTCTGCGGTCTCGCTGACTTTTATTCCTGCAGCTGCCGGCGTTCGGCTTTTGCGTAAAAAACGCAAACTCAGCATCAGCCGGTGACTCCACGGCAACCGCAGGCAGCATCAGCGCATCAGCCGCCGGTCGCAGCACATGCACCCCCCCCAGTGGGGAGGAAATACCCTTAACCTTTTTTTTCGGACTGAACCGGCTTTTTCTGCTGATCTGAGCCAAGTGGGTGATAAACCGAGACAAAGTTCATCTGAGTGCGGAGTGACGTCGTGTAAATAGAGACACCCCCGGAACCACTGAGACCTCCGAGTCCCTTTACTGGTGAAACGGGATCTCCCACCATATTTATTATCATCGGAATAAAAACAGATTTTCAAAACACCCTTTTTTACCCCAGTTGTAGTTTTTGCCCCCATAATATAAAGTTTTCAGGCAGCTGCATATCAGCCGTTTGTATGATTCTCGCTCTGTTATCTGATCCCCGATCTACTAAACCCCCCGACTCCTTATCATACTGCCTGTGGGGAACAATAGAATGGCTCAGTCTTAATCACCCAGCTGGACTCTCTGACTAATGAAAGTCTATGGAGGAACGGACTTCATTAGCATCGCCATAAAGCATCAGCTCAGTGTGGTGATTGGGCTGGAAAAGTCACCCAAAATATCACATGACTCCACAAAGGAAAATTCTGACTTTAAAAGTAGTAGATACCTGAAGTAGCTTTCCAGCGCATGAAATGAATTCACTAAAGCACAGAATCTGTATGTGGCTCACTGCCTCCCATTTAGTCAGTAACCCTTTCCAGTCTAAACTAGTTGTTTAAAAACTTCCGGCACTGCATGGGTGTCTTCTTTACCCTTTTTCTTTTCGAAAAGTAGTTGGCATTCATCCGCCTCCCGGCCGACGCGGGGGTCTTTGTTTTCAGATCACAAGGCAGCTGAGAAAAGATGTTTTTCTTTGAACAGAATCTTCTGGAACATGTAAAAAAAAAAGTGGGGTGTTTTTTAACTGGCGATGAAAGAGTTTTCCAGAATAGGAGGGTCCGACCTGCTCCCCCGGATTTCATCATTCTGCATGTTGTTTACAGCAAAGCAAAAAACACGGCGTTCCGGAGCGAGAACAAAAGTACAGAGAAACCCAGAACCCCCCGGCAGATCGGCCCCCGGCGGCCCCCGTCTAGTCACCCGTTTCTCCTGCTGTAACCTTAATCAGTCGTTGGTCTCGTCTTAGATTCAGGAGCCGTATGTCTACCCCATGCGTGTTTAATACCCTCACTGTATTACCCTCTACCACCTCTGCTGGGAGGCTGCTCCACTCATCTACCACCCTTTCAATAAAATTTAGCATTTAGAAAACACAAAGAGTAATTATAGTATTTGCTGGGGGCGTTTATTGCGGGTCCGTCTTATTATTTCTTTCTTTATCTCCTAAGTAACAGTTACCTGGTTTCTGAGATCTTCTGCCCTGCAGGGTGTTTTTTGGTAGAAGGCCTCGGTCTTAGTTTCCTGTTCCCAGGCCGGGTTAGATAAAGAGGGTTTGTGTTCTCTGTCCATGCGCCGCGGCATCCCCCCCCAGCCCTTTGTCCGCCACGCAGAGGGGGGATGTTACAAAACAAACAGGAGGCAAAAGGCGTTTAGAGGAGGAGGCCCTGACCGAAAACCAAAAGTCCGAGAGGGAGAGCAGGGCAGGGAGAGAGAGAGAGGGAGAGCAGGGCAGGGGGAGAGAGAGAGGGAGAGCAGGGCAGGGAGCGAGAGAGAGAGGGAGAGAGAGGGAGAGCGGGTCAGGGGGAGAGAGAGAGAGAGAGAGCAGGGCAGGGAGAGAGAGAGAGAGAGAAAGGGAGAAAGGGAGAGCAGGGCAGGGAGAGAGAGAGAGAGAGAAAGGGAGAGCAGGGCAGGGAGAGAGAGAGAGGGAGAGCAGGGCAGGGAGAGAGAGAGAGAGAGAGCAGGGCAGGGAGAGAGGGAGAGAGGGAGAGCAGGGCAGGGAGAGAGGGAGAGCAGGGCAGGGAGAGAGAGAGAGAGAGGGAGAGCAGGGCAGGGAGAGGGAGAGCAGGGCAGGGAGAGGGAGAGAGAGAGGGAGAGCAGGGCAGGGAGAGAGAGAGAGGGAGAGCAGGGAGAGAGGTCCAGAACATCACTTGTGCCCCCCCTCCCCCCACATTTATATTCTTGCCCCTTTGGGGCAGATTAAAAGTCTGGGGTTTTGGGACCCGGTGGCAGGTTCTAGATTCTTGTCTATAGACGCCTATAAACCTGTCCATTGGATCTACGAGGCTCTGCGGTTCTGTCACTCAAACATCGAAACCTGCTACAGATGAAGAAGAGACCTCCGAGGCCTCAAAAGATTATGCGGCTTCTACGCTGGCCGATGTGGCAAATATCCGCCTCATTGAGATGCCTTTTGGTTTAAAACGATGGCTGACCGGTTATAGGATTTGATTACGACTGGGTGAGGCCGGCAAACACCGAAGTCCGCCATGCGCAGGCTCCTTCTGGGTTATTTACTAAGCAAACAGCGTTTTAAAGGTGTGACACCGGCTGCCTGCCGTCTGTTTATTCTCCGCCGTCGCTCCGTCTCCGTGACGCGACCCGCCGGCCGAGGGCTTTCGCCATGCAGATCGTATTAAATCATGGATTTAGCTTCCTCAATTAAGCCAGGATTCCAATCCGAGCCATTACAAGATCAAACGCATCATAAGGGGTTAAACTGTACAGAAATACAGAGCCAGGTATACAGGTGTATATATATATATTCATTGTACAGCGCTGCGGAATATGACGGCGCTATATAAAACGATACATAATAACAATATTAATAATAATAATATCAATAATAATAATAATAATAATAATATGCGGGCGGGTGAGAAACGCATCGAGTTCTATTCGTTATTTGTTACTGTTTGTGACTTTAATGATTCCTCTGATTGTAACATCGCTACGGCATCTGCTGGCGCCATGGAAATAAACGTGATAAATGAAACCGGTTGGCTTTGATGATCGCGTTCTCTGATGACTCCGACCGCTTCCTCTTTCCTTGGCAGCTGAGAATTTATTAACAGGCGTCGGAACGCTCGGTGATTCGCGCTGCCCTAACCTGTCTCTCCCTCTCCCCGGAGTCCTGCACCGGTCGGCACAATAGGCAGCGAGATTTGGCTGATTAAAACATATTTAAAAACCCTGTAATTATCCTCAGAACCCCCCCTTAAATCCAAAGCCCCCGCCCCCTCCCTTACCGGTCAATTGAATAAAATGATGTAAATATTTACGTTTATTATGGATACAAAATATCTTCCACTCCAGCAGGCGCAGCGTTTCCATCGGAATGGGAAGTCCTTCCAGGGGGCGCTTAAATCCTCTCATTAATCACTTATTTGTACCCAGTGTACAGCGCTACGGAATACGATGGCGCTATATAAAACGATAAATAATAATAATGATCTGCGGCTGGGGATGGCAGCGAGATTATCGGGGGGGGGCTGATCCCCCTACAATGTGATTGACAGCCGGAGAACACCAGTCGGCCCATCAAGTTCGACCTTTCCAGACCTGCGAGGATCCCCTGGTGTTTGCCCCAAGGAGCCATCAGCGCAGGGGTGGGTCGGGGCACGATTACCTCAACAGCCCAGTAATAGATCAGCGTTGGGGCAAAGACTACCCCGACAATCTAAAACACGCGATACACAAAGGGTTCTATAAGACGGGGAACCCCAAATCCAGCCGCAATCCTACTCCGGAGTCTAGAACTTGTAGTAGAGAACAGCCTGTGATGTAAAGAAGCCGACCCAAGGCTGAGCGAACGGAGTTAATCAGGGGTACAAGCGGCGTGCCCCAAATATACCCCATTATACCCACCCTGCGACCACAGGAGCGCGCACAACTGTATCCACGGAACCACCGTCTCCTCACCATTCCAGAAATGCTATTAATCCCAGGAAGCCCTATGATGTAATAAAACAGCATGCGGCTTCCTGGGATCAATGATGTTTTATGACATCATAGGAGGTCAGAGACTCTGAAATAAATCTTCGGATTCCGTTTGTAGAACACGGCCAGTAATTGTTACAATGTTTATAAATAAAATAAAAAATAATAACGAATAACGAATGCATTATTATTATTACTGTTATGTTTTTGGGTGGAATTTCCCTTTAATTAGCTTCCAGCTTTAGCCCAGGTATTGATCTGTGTAAACACGCGTGTGACTGAGTACACGGGTATGTTAAGGCGTGTCACTGAGCCGGTATCACGGGATTTACACTTTTGTGGCCTAAATGAGCGAATTGTATGGAACTCCCTCGTCTTTCACCGCATGTCTGTTAAACCCGCGTGTGCTGGCGGCGGGGCGTAGAGGACTGCCGAGTATCCACCGCGTGTCAGCAGATCCGCGCCCGGCTCAAACGTTCTTTCCGTGTGAAACAGAATTATAAGAACGTCCGCGTTCCAAACCCAAACGACGTCAGCTATTGTCAGCTTTGTGGGTTTTCGGATATTTTGTGTTTCTCTGGGTGTAAAAGACTGAACTTTAGCTCTGAACACAAAGTCCCTGCAGACGTGGATCGAGGAGACCTGCCCGCTGTTTGTAACATGTTGGTGATATAACATTGGTGTCTAGTGGAACGTGGCTGCGCATGGGGGAACCCGGAATCGCATTTTCACTCGGGTATTCTGAACGACAAACAGCTTGGCTTGGAAGAAATAATAATAGCAGTTATTACATCTGAAGAGGAGACTGCTGAGGTCTTGAAAGCGTAGGTCACTGGCACACTAAAGGGTGTCCCATTTTTGTTGGTGATATGAAGCCCTCACGCTGGAACCTTAAGACCCTCTTGGGCCGAGCAGGTTGGGCTGCCCACTAAAGACATGGGGGGTCTCTTAAACCCCAGAGAGCTTCTCATTAAAGGGTATGAACTGGTTCAGAGCCCAGACTTCGAGGGGTTAAAACAGGTATAAATATTTGCTGTTTTGAGGGGTAAAGAAGCGTCTCCAACATCTCGGCGGGAGACGATCCTCCCCCTATTTACAAAGCGTCTCGCGTGAGTCTGATGCAGGAGATCCCAATCACCGCGCCTGCATCACAAAGAGTATACAAAGAGTATATACCCCCAGCGGTGACATGAGGGGCAGATCCCCCCCCCCGCTGGGGCATCCAGCAATCAGATGTAGATTAGAACAATAATAGTAAAAAAAAAAAAAAAAAACAACAACAATAATATTAACAATAATAGTAATAACAATAACAATAGTAAAAGTAATAATAATAGTAGTAACAATAATAGTAATAACAATAACAATAGTAAAAGTAATAATAATAGTAGTAACAATAATAGTAGTAGTAACGATCATAATGATACTGATAACAGTAGTGATATCGGTAGTAGTACTATTAATGGTAGTAGCAATAATAATAGTAGAAGTAGTAATAATAATAATAATAGTAATAGTAACAATAATAGTAGTAACAATAATAGTAGTAGTAACGATCATAATGAGAATGATAACAGTAGTGATATCGGTAGTAGTACTATTAATAGTAGTAGCAATAATAATAGTAGAAGTAATAATAATAATAATAATAGTAATAGTAACAATAATAGTAATAACAATAACAATAGTAAAAGTCATAACAATAATAGTAATAGTAACAATAATAGTAGTAGTAACGATCATAATGATACTGATAACAGTAGTGATATCGGTAGTAGTTGTACTATTAATGGTAGTAGCAATAATAATAGTAGAAGTAGTAATAATAATGATGATAATAGTAGTAGTTGTAAAAATATAGTAATAATTATAATAGTGGTAGTAGTAATTAGAATAGTAATAATAATAACAAAAATAAAAATTAATACCCATGGTTTGTGTCTGAGGCCAGAAGAGGAAACAAGGACTTTAGGAGTTTCAATAATAATAATAATAATAATAATAGTAGTAGTAGTAGCAATAATAATGATAATAATAATGATGATAATAATGAATAATAATAATAGGAATAATAATAATAGGAATAATAATAATAATAATAGTAATAATACCCATGGTTTGTGTCTGAGGCCAGAAGAGGAAACAAAGACTTTAGGAGTTTAAATAATAAAATCCCTTTAAACCTTTTATGCTCTATTTAAACAGGAATTGTGTATTCGGCGGTCCGTGGCCGGCACTAAGGGCCGCATCCAATTATCTGAGATAAAATGATCTCTGGGAACTGAATCCAAAGTCTCCCGCAATCTGCCGACTCGTCCGTTTTATCGCAGAGAATGCAAAGTCTGGAGGTTTCTGGAGGTTTAGTAATTAAGAGCTTATTTTGCAAACATTCCGCGTTATTCAGAAATTCGTTTTCTTTGGCGAATTGCAATTTCCTGTTTCATGTAAATTCCGGGTTCTTGCATAAAATTCCCCCCCTCCGGGAGCTCGTCTGCAATTCCAGCGCCTGGCGAAATAACTTATTTATCAACTCATAACCAGATCATCGATACGATAAACATCACCAACCTATTCACTAAAACAGTCTGACCCGCCGGGCCGGACGAGAAAACCGACCCAGGTTCTGGGAAACCGTTAGAAAGTGGGGATAACAGCATTTCTACTGAATGGAGGAGAGAAGAGAGAGAGAGATGGAGGAGAGAAGAGAGACGGAGGAGAGAAGAGAGAGAGAGATGGAGGAGAGAAGAGAGAGAGACACACAGAGGAGAGAAGAGACATGGAGGAGAGAAGAGAGACGGAGGAGAGAAGAGAAGAGAGACAGAGGAGAGAAGAGAGACGGAGGAGAGAAGAGAGACGGAGGAGAGAAGAGAGACGGAGGAGAGAAGAGAAGAGAGACAGAGGAGAGAAGAGAGACGGAGGAGAGAAGAGAGACGGAGGAGAGAAGAGAGAGAGACAGAGGAGAGAAGAGAGAGAGATGGAGGAGAGAGAGAGACGGAGGAGAGAGAGAGACGGAGGAGAGAAGAGAGAGAGATGGAGGAGAGAGAGAGACGGAGGAGAGAGAGAGACGGAGGAGAGAAGAGAGACGGAGGAGAGAAGAGAGGGGATGGGAGAGACATTTAAATACATAAAGGGATGAAGGACAGGAGGGACTTTATTTCAAAGGAGGAGAAAAGTTACAACAAGAGACTAACACTAGAGGGTCAGAGACTGAGATGGAATGGAAGGAAGTTTTACTTTACTGAGAGGTTGGTAGATAAGTGGAACAGCCTCCCAGCAGAGGTGGTAGAGGGTGATACAGTGAGGGTATTAAACATGCATGGGATAGACATACGGCTCCTGAATCTAAGACGAGACCAACAACTGATTAAGGTTTGAGTCGTTACAGCAGGAGAAACGGGCGACAAGACGGGGGCCGGATGGGGCCGATCTGATAGAAAATGTAGATTTGTATTTGTAAATATGGAACAAAAAAACCTTTTCCTTTTTTTTTTTTAATACCTATTTTAGACAGATCGGCCGCTCTTATCTGGCCACAAACCCCGTTCATAACGTTTAGCGCGTCCCGCTGTAAAGCCCCCCCCCCGGCTCGCTGTGTCCCTCGGCCTCTCCTGATTCCCAGTTCATCCGATTACAATTTGTTAACTAATCAGACATCGCTAATTCCGGCCAAATTAAATTTGTACCGACCCCAGCAGGACTCCGGCCGAGTTCAAAACCCAAGTCCAAACGTCTGGCTCCCCGGCAGAGAAGATTTACCACCTCATGGGGGGTCTGTGATCAGCGAGCAGTGGGGACTTTTAACCCTTTAAAATCCAAAGGCATGGAAAAAAGACTCCTTACTGAAGGATTTTGCTGAATAAAATGTCTTGTTCATAAATGTATAATTTATATGACTTTGCTCGATGGACGCCGGGGGATTTAACCCTTTCTTGTTGTTCTGCGGTTCACAAAGTACATGCTACACACACACGGTGCTTTCCTGGAACGGATTGCAATTGACTTTTACAGCGTCTGGGACACTTTGTACAGTCTGAAGAAATAAACGTAGGGGGGAAAAATAAGTTTTATTATACTAAAGAAAAAATAGCGGGTCATAGACTGACTGAAAGATATCGATAAGTGGATAAAACCAAATCAGCCCAAAACAAAAGAAAATCAAGTCTGTTGGTTGAAATTTCATTGAATAAGTAAAGTTATAATAAGCAAGGCTGTGAAATATGATGGCGCTATATAAAACGATAAATTACAATAATAATCTCCGTCCAGCCCGAGGCATTGTAGTCCACAGCAGCCGAGGAATCAGACTTTATCCTTCTCTGAAAACAAAAACACATCCCTCTAGATTGTAAGCTCCTCTGAGCCAGGCTCTCCTGATCTTTAGTTTCTGTAAGTCAGAGTTGTTATGCGATGCACTATTTGTTATGTCGTGTTTACTCATTGTACAGCGCCGCGGAATATGATGGCGCTATAGAAATCAATAAATATTCATAATAGTTAAATAGAAACACGTTTGGTTTCCCGTCGATATTAACAGCTTCGCTAAAATGTATCAAACTTTGTGTTTATTTCTATCAATGTTTTTTAATTGAATATTTATTTGTTTCAATGATTCTATGTAAGCAGCGAACGAGTAACAAAGAACTGTAAACAGATCGAAAAACAGAAACAATGTAACAAGTTAAGCCACACCCAGGCCCCGCCCCTCCACATTGCTATGCATTGCATCAGAGCGGTGGGCGGGGCCTGCGGGAGCCTCTTATTATATAGCCCAAGCTGCGCTCCTTCTCCATGTCTGTGCCATCTGATTCCTGAGAGACCCTGGGTCTGTGCTGTCTCCCTTCTGCTAACAAGGTATGGAGAGGGGGGACTGGGACTGGGAGAGGGACTGGGAGAGGGACTGGGAGAGGGAGAGGGAGAGGGACTGCTACATGTGCTCAGGCTACTTAGGGCCACCATTCTAGCTGCTCGGGCTACCCCATTGTCTGCCCAGGGCATTTCCTGCCACGAATACATTGCGAGTCCCTGGGTCACATGGCTTTAGAGTGGAGGATGGGAATTGGTGTCCTTTTAATTCCTAAATCATTCTTTTAACCTTTTTCCAGCGCTGGGTATTCTTAATGGCGTGTTCTGATTTATGGCAGTAAAGGGGTTAATGGATGTGGCTGTATAACCAAGGAGCCATTGTGTGTGTGTGTGTGTGTGTGTGTATATATATATTTCTTTTATTTGTGGCCCTTGGGCTTCTGCTAGCATAAATGTATTATTATTATTATTACTATTATTTAAGACAAATTTGGGTCGTTCTAGTGATATTGTGACATAAAGGTTCTGCGAGTGAATGTGGGATTGTGTGTCTCGGCACATGGTGCAGGAGGTTTGCTATCTGTGTGTCTTTTGGTGTTTTATTATTAATAATGTTATATATTTTATGTATATGGGTGATGTATAGGAAGCTGCAGCTTCTTCCCTGCATCGGTGTAGCAAATACGCCAAAACAACAAGATTGTGGTGGCTTATTAACTCTTTAATGGGAAGAGCGTCCCTCTGTCCTTGAATATTGACACAGAATAAAAGTCTTTGAAATCTCTAAAGGAATGCTTTATGGGAAAATGTATATCAATGATTCTGTATGTAAGGCATGCGCAGCAGCGAGCCCTGTTTGTATGCAGCGAGCGCCCATTGCTCCTTACAAAGGTCCTTGTGGCGTCTTCTTGGTTAATTCCCAGTACCGCGGGAGGCATTGGTCTACCAGTCCCCAACCGGCTGGTTCCAGTTTGTCCGTGTGTTGTTCTCCTGCCCCGGTGGGGGTTATTCCTCTATGGAATAATAATAGAGATAAGCTGTTTGCCGTCATGTGACGAGCGGCGTGTTCTACCCCTAGGAGTCTAACAGAGGGCTCACTATTTATCCGTAATTATATCCGGCTTATTCCGCCGGCAAACAATTAAACTTACACGGAACTTTCACGTCCCGAGGGATTTAGAAAACCCAAGAGTTCGGCTTAATGCCAGCATTTCTCTTTTCCTGGGCTTTCTGTTCAGATTATGTGAGCGCGGGTAACTTTATTACGAAGTTTTTCCATAAGTCTGATTAATATCAGTTTTCTTTTACCATCCGGGATTGTATTTTTTTTTGTTTTTTTTCATTATTATTTTTTTTTATTATTATATTTTTATTGTCCAGTAGAACTTCACGTCCTGGTACCGGCTCTCTTCGCCTCTGAGATTAGAGATAATGGAGGGTTCTATCCACTAGTTTTTCCATAAGTCTGATTTCTTTTACCATCCGGGATTGTGTTTGTTTTTTTTTAAATTATTAATTTTTTTATTTTATTTTTATTTATTTTTTTTAATTATATTTTTATGTTCCAGTAGAACTTCACGTCCTGGTACCGGCTCTCTTCGCCCCCGCGATTAGAGTAAATGTAGGGTTCTATCCACTAGTAGGAAGAAGAAAGTTTGTAGAACTGCTGGAAAAACTCGTGATTTCCGCGTCGTTTGGCATCCCCGGCTTAATTGACTCTACAGGGATAATTATTCTAATGACCGGAGGAATCTGCTAACCGGTTATGACTCGAGAGGCAGGGCGAGCTTTTTTTAGGGCGAGCATTCTTCTTTTTTATTTTTTACGTCACGCTTTCTTCGAGGTTTTGCCCAGAGCTAGGATGGATTATTTTTGAGAGTTTTTTTTAAGTTTAAGGATTAAGGTTTTAAAAAATAATGCGGTTTGGAAAAGAACTAAACCAGGATGACCCGGATTTTAACCGTTTTTGGAAAGTTCTATATTCTAATAGGAAATAAAATTGTTTGCGATTTAAAAACCCAACTCAACTCTTTTGTTTTTTGTTTTCTGTCTCCAAACAGATCAGCCGCCACCATGTCTGTGTCTCATAGCTCAAGACTCAACAAGGCGGTAAGGGAACAGTACATGAGACTGCCCCAGGGGGGAATGGTGCAGGTCACCTACGTCTGGGTCGACGGAACCGGGGAAGGAGTCCGCTGCAAAACCAAGACCTTGGACTATGAACCTAAATCCATAGAAGGTACGACAAAGACCCCCTTCCCCCGCATGGCATCCTGTTGTGAATGTCCTTCCCCTCCCCCACCTCTGGTCTTGCTACAACGTGGCTGAAATTACTTAACCCCCCCTTCGAGGTGTCCTCCTTCAGTTCTAATGACTACTCCGGGCCAAATCCCTTTGGAATATGGCGGGCGGTTATACGGCTTGTGTCCTGTTCAACAGGCTTTCCCACAATCCAATGCATGAAGAATGCCGGGAGAGTCACTAATAAAACGATCGACTCCGGTGTTATACTCTAACGCACAATATTATGCTTTCATCCATGGTCCTGGTGGTCCTCCTTCCAGACCCGTTACTGTATCTTCTGCACCGGAGAACGTCTGCTTGGTTACCCGCAAACCCCTTCTCACTCGATGCTTTTCTTTGTCTCTTTCAGAGGTTCCGGAATGGAACTTTGACGGTTCCAGCACATACCAAGCGGAAGGGTCAAACAGTGACATGTACCTCATCCCCGTCCAGATGTTCAGAGACCCTTTCTGCCTGGACCCCAACAAGCTGGTGATCTGCGAAGTTCTGAAATACAACCGAAAACCTGCAGGTAAGAGCCACAAAAAGGGTTATTTTTATTAAATGGACTCATTTTTATTGGGCTTGATGACCTCTTGGTGTGCTGGGTCTGTGCCGACGCCGGATGTGGACACCACTAGGACTAAATTAAATGGACCTGAATAACCTGCTCAGATCGCGCTACAAAGTAACAACGGGTGTAGCAAAGAAGTGTCAAACGGAGATAACCCTGCCTCGCCCTGGTTTGGTGGACATTGGCTGGGAGTTGGCTTCCGTTTATGACGTCTGGGTGAATACTTAAGCCCTCTTCTTCTCTTCCTCTAGAAACCAACCTGCGTCACGCATGTAAAAAGGTCATGGAAATAGTGAAAGATCAGCACCCGTGGTTTGGGATGGAGCAAGAATACACCCTGCTTGGAATCAACGGTCATCCCTATGGCTGGCCTGATAATGGTTTTCCAGGACCCCAAGGTAAAAAGCTCTACCTGCGAGCCATCGTTGCGGGAATGGCATGTTACTGGGACGTGTTCGGTTTTTAAGGGTTAACGGGAGAGCCATCTGGCCGGTGTGTGCCCCGCTGGTGTTACAGAACACTTAATCAGTTCCCTGTCCTCATTAAGGAGCTTTTAGCGGCATCAATGTTACCGTTCCTGTTCCGTGGACTCTGTCCCCTCCTGGTTACATAAAACATTCTACGGAAAGGGCCACGGAACACACGAGATTCTGTTTGAATTTCCAGACCTTAAAGTAACCCCTGCCCTGAGCCTTTTATATATAACATAATCCGCGTGACGCGTCCGCTTCGACCTTGCGTCATCCTAACCTTTTGGTTTCCTTTCGCCCACCTTTTCCTTCAAGGTCCCTATTACTGTGGAGTTGGTGCTGACAAAGTCTATGGACGCGATATTGTCGAGTGTCACTACAAGGCCTGTCTGTACGCTGGAGTCAAGATATGCGGCACAAACGCAGAAGTCATGCCATCCCAGGTAAGGAACCTCCCTCGTTAAAATACTTATTGAAACTTAAGGGGGCGTTAAAATGGATGTCAATGTTCCACGACGGGCAGTCCCAGTCCATACATCGACAGAACCATCTACATGACTTAATCTAGACTCAACTCAACTTAAGAAGGTAGCTCAATGGCTCCATCTAGGAGGAACCCGTTCTCGTAGATTGGGAAAGGGTTGCCCAGTGCCTTGGTTGACCTTCTTTTCTTCTTCCCAGTGGGAATTCCAGGTCGGCCCTTGTGAAGGCATCGAGATGGGCGATCATCTTTGGATGGCTCGTTATATCCTTCATAGGGTTTGTGAAGACTTCGGCGTGGTGGCCACTCTTGACCCAAAACCCATGACCGGTAACTGGAATGGCGCTGGCTGCCACACGAACTACAGCACGGCCGAGATGCGGATGGAAGGAGGATTGAAGTAAGTCCTGAAACTTATCGCTGTTAGTCTGAAGAAAGGCTTTACAGAGAACGTTCATTGAGTCGACGTTGTGTAGATCCAACTTCTAACCAAACTGTGGCCTTTTTCTCCTCTGTGTAGACACATTGAAGACGCAATAGAGAAACTGGGAAAACGACATGACTACCACATCTGCGCCTACGACCCTCGCGGTGGGAAGGACAACTCACGCCGTCTAACCGGCCAACACGAGACCTCCAGCATCCATGATTTTTCCGCCGGGGTTGCCAACCGTGGCGCTAGTATCCGTATACCCCGCCAGGTCGGTCAAGAAGGCATGGGATACTTCGAAGATCGCCGTCCGGCAGCCAACTGCGACCCGTACGCCGTCACCCAAGCTATTGTCAGGACGACCCTTCTGAATGAGACGGGCAACGAGACGAAAGACTATGGGAACTAAAGCGGGAGCAGGACCTCCGACCGCGCCGCCATCTTTTGTGTCTAACACTGTCGCAGCCAAACGTCGCCTTTAAAAAAAAAAAAAAAAAAAAAAATATTGTGCCATCTTTTAACTACACTACTTGACGTTTTTTAAAACAATCCTTCGTTTTGGGAGGAAGGGCATTAAATCGTCTGCCGGCCTGGCTGCCAATTTTTTGTTTTTTTTTGGCTTTCTGGTCTGCAGAAAGGTTTAATAGAACTTTTTAATTGACTTTTTATGGGTGGGAAGAGATGATCGTCTATATATCTGAATGTCAGGTTAAATGGGGCAGAGGGACCCCCAGCATAAAGGTTACATAACCCATCCCCCGTGAAGGCATTCCTTGGGGTTTTATGGATTATTCTCATGGAAAGAGTTCCGTTGTGTAACAAATAACTTTTTAATGGAATGTGGTGTGAGTTTTTTCCATTGTAATGTTATTAATAAAAAAAATAATAGAAAAATAAGTCTTCCGGCTCTCTTTAGAAATGAAGCCGGGCTTCAGACTGACTCCTAACTTGGTTACTTCTCCGCTCCGAGTTTGTCGAGCGATGATCGGTAACTTCATGGTGACAGCAAGCTTTTGGACGTCTCTCAAAGTAGAGCGCTCCGACCCATCATCTGGATGTAGCCTGATGTAGTAGCTCCATCACGGCTCCAGCTACTGTATCTCTCCAGGAGAAGAAACTTTTGGTATTCATGTCTAGTACGTCATTACTCCAAATTATTTATTTATAAAAAAAAAAAAAATGTAATTATTTTAGAATTCAAATAAAGTGGAATTTTTAGGAAATATTGAGCCTCTGGGGAAATGCGGATTAAAGACAGCAACAGGTGGAGAAAAGCAGACAGACTTTAATTAACTGACCTCCAATCTAATTAGAATGGTGCCGCTGGGGTTGGGGTCTTTTGGATGGCCGACCATGAGTTCCTTTGTATCTGGACATCAACGTGTGTGTGTGTGCGTGTGTGTATATATATGTATATATATATATATATAGTGTGTGTATGTATATATTATGTTTTTCTTTCCATCCCAAGGAACTCCTGATCTTAGGTTTGGGGTTTAGGTTTTAATTAATTCATTAATGCTGATCTTCACACTCTGAATGCTCCTCGTCAAACAGGTCAGTGATGATTCCAGACAAAGAAGACTTTCTCGTTGGCCGGAACGTGTCCTCGGCTTCTTTTGTTCGCCAAGAAAGAAGCCGGTTTGGTTATTTTGGACACTCGAGAAGCTAGGAATGCGACGCACCAGTTTGGGAGGATTTTTAAAACTGATTATTGGGAAGACGAAACGTGGTTCTCACGGAAGGAAAGGGGTTTAGTGAAAGGTCCCCGAAACCCACCGGCTGGAGTCTACAGACTCAGAGACCGATTATTGACCCGTTTGAACTCACATTAGGGGCAGAAAGAAATATGAGAGATAGAACTTTAGTTTTCAGTTCAGAAGTAAATAAGAAGTTTAAGAATCTGTAGCTTTAAACCGCTGGCGAGTGTAAGCGAGCTTTTATTTAATAGCGAATATGCAAACTTCTGCAAACCAGCGTTTTTGCCGACTTGCATGCGCTCGAATTTACTAGCTGATCTCCAAGAACCTCTGACTTACATAAACGGCAGCAGGGCCGGACTGGCGGTGACGGGGCGACCCTGCCACTTTAAGGCCAGCAGCCGCTTGATGACATGGAGCCTATTCTTTATCAGAGCTGGCTCGGGCGGGTAGAGCAGGGCTCTGCCGAGTTCATAGTAATAGATAACTTAATCCCCAGATAAACTTTAACAACACACAGAGGTGCCGACCGTCCCGACTACCACCTAGGAAGCCTAATGTGAAGAACGGCTTTATCCCCAAAAATCTAGCTGGAGTTATCTTCAGATCAAGTCCGGCTTCTATATTTAAAAAAGGGAAAACAAGACGGTAACTGTAAAACGGCTTTTGGAATTTTCCTTATTACAAAGAACGATTGTGATACAAACGGAGCGTTTTGGTCATGACATCATTATTCCTCTAGAGGGCGCTCCAGGTCTTCTTTTAGCAAATTGCTCTTTTCAATTTGATTTCACGTTTTGAGTCCCGAAAAAAACCTCTGGTTCCAACCCTGAGAATCTGCCCTTTTACCCCAAGCAAAAAACAAAGCCTCTGACACCCGGGGGCAAACCCTGACAAGTCCCAGATCCTATTTATAATATAATGGATACAATGTAATTATTATTATTATTATTATTATTATTATTATTCTAGAATGCTACATATTGAATGTATTGAAGGATTTTGATACTTTGTATTTCTCCTTCTGAGGTCCCTCGTGTCCGATCAGCCCTGAAGTTCCATGAAATGAACGCTCAATGTTCTGTTACAATCCGCTCAGATGTTCCTGACGCAGAAATGAGTCACGGGACGTGAGATCCCAGGTGATCTTTGTCTCTAGAACACACGTGTCCGGTTACAGCGAAGCGGAAGTGAAGTCATTAGAACGTGTGCAAAGCGGTAACATGTATCCAGTACACAGCACGCCTCATATCAATATAATTACCGTTATACAACCAAAGGACAAAACATTTCACAGCAACAAGCAAACTTTCACCAAATGTATTATTCCTTGTATCAGATTTTACATTCGTTTTCATAAATATCATGCGGTTTTCTCTTTTTTTACCCCAGTTGTAGTTTTTGCCCCATAATATAAAGTTTTCAGGCAGCTGCATATCAGCCGTTTGTATGATTCTCGCTCTGTTATCTGATCCCCGATCTACTAAACCCCCCGACTCCTTATCATACTGCCTGTGGGGAACAATAGAACGACTCAGTCTTAATCA
The DNA here is from genome assembly GCF_027358695.1 of Spea bombifrons. NCBI lineage: Eukaryota > Metazoa > Chordata > Amphibia > Anura > Pelobatidae > Spea > Spea bombifrons. Next base: position 1,732,155 of record NC_071094.1, read on the forward strand.
CCCAGCTGGACTCAAACGTTTATGGAGGAGAGGACTTCATTAGCATTGCCAAAAAGCATCAGCTCAGTGGCTGACAACAATGGCTGCCTCCAGTTCTGCAGATAAAGGGAGTTTATTGGGCAATATGAGATAAAACGAGAGTTTTGTCAACATCGACCGATATTACTCCATACAGCGCTGGGGGGGAAGGGGGTTATATTACTGTATCCAGCGCTGGCCCCATGGCCCCACAAATATCTTGATCACAAAAGAGAAACTTGAATGAAGAGCTAAGCCATCATCGCAACATGGACAACGGAGCGCTCGGTGGAAGGTGAGCGTCGGTGAATAAAGTGTTGCGAAGATAACATTCAGGAAAAACCTGCCCCGCGACATTCACTGCGGGAATTCCGGGCTAACATCGAGCAGACGGCACAAAACGAGATGTGAATAAGGATTAGAACGCGTACCAGATGATCCAGGTCAACCAGAATGTAGAACGTCAACAGGAAGTCCCGGCGGTAACATTCGGTTCCTTCCTGGCTGAAGAAAGGCCCTGATTCGTTGTAACATTCTGCGATGATGAGACAGACACATGGCGGCCACCACGTTCATCCACAACATGGACTTCAACTACTAGCAGGTACCAGGATAACCACGAGGTCTATCGACGACAGTTTGATGATACAGAGGCTGCCGGTTCCATGGACCCCGTAGGGCAGGGAGCGTCAACACCAACAGCAAATTAATCGCAATTTGATGACCTAAACATGACATCATAAATATACTCGATTACAAGACGCGGGTCCCGTTGCACTCGCATGACCTCGCCACTAACTAACAATCTTCATGAAGCGGATGCTGCCTAACGATCTCCCGCCTGTCAGTCTGTTCTCCTCTTCACAAGGTGTTCAAACAGGGGGGGCAAATCTTTGTGGACTACAAATCCCATGATCCTCAGGCTGCCTTATGGTTGACTGAGCATCGTGGGACGCGTTGTTCATATATATGTGTCGCCCAACTCTGAGCCGCTGACTGATAGGAAGGAGAGCGTTCAAGAAATATAAGTTAAATTACCACTCCATTTAACCAAAATGCTACATTTTAAGCCATTTTATGGCGTTCTTACATTTTTTTCACAGTTTTATGCATTTTAGGGGTATTTTAAACTAAAGGGTCGTAATACCTTCTCGACCAAGCTTGGTGGCATCTACAATGGGTTTCTTGACATCGTTCTCCATGCTGTCTCCTTAATTGGGGCAATTTAGGAGTATTTTGGTCACATGAGTCTCTGCTCCCCATCTTTACGTTATTTCTTGTGCTTCTGCTCTCAGCGCTTGCTCAGTTAAAGTGAGAGGATCCCAGGCTGACCTCCATACCCCGCTCTGGCGGAGACGTCCAGGAAGACGTTGGCCAGATTCCCGACCAACGCATTTCGCTCACAACTCAGCGCAAGATTCAGACAAGCGGCTGATTGGTGTCCAGACGCCCGCCGTGCGCCCGATGGCCAATCCGAGGCTGTATAGGGAGGGGTTACCCGTAGTTACCGTCGGAGGCTACCTCCCCTGTAGCCGCGTTACTGTGGAAATGCGCAGCAAAGAAAATCCTTTGAAAAACGGTTATTTTAGTCAAGGTTACCATGGAAACGTCACACCGTTTGTGTCGCCCGTCTCTGCTGCGCCTTCTGGAAGAAATGTTTAGGAAACAAATAACAAAAAATATATATATATATTTTAGAATTTACTGAAACTCTCTGTTCTAAAGAAAAGTCTGTTGACTGCTGTAGCCACATATGCAAATTAGCTTATTTGCATGAGAGGAAGTAGAGTGATTTAAAAAAATGGGTGGAGCCAAGACAATAACAATGCTTTTTTTCATTGCTCTATAATTTATGATTGCGGATTTATTTTTTACATTAACACAGAAACAGGCGATTTCACGGCGTCTAAGAGACGACAAAAGCACAACTCCCAAGTATCCCTGTTTACTCTGGCCAGTCCCTCTCCCAAGTATCCCTTTCCTCCTTTTTTACTCCTTGATGCCCCTCTTTCCTAGGGGCTCAGCATGTTTGTGGGGTATGAGGGTATCGCTGGGTTTGTTAAAAATGTATACAGTAACGTCTGTCGGTGACAAAAACCTGGTTTTAGCTCATTTTGCCCCAAAATGTCAGTCATGTGATATTTTAGGTGACTTTCCCGGCTCAAACACCACACTGAGCTGATGCTTTATGGCGATGCTAATGAAGTCCGTTCTTCCATGGACTTTCATTAGTCAGAGAGTCCGGCTGGGTGATTAAGACTGAGCCATTCTATTCTCCCCCACAGGCAGTATGATAGGGAGTCGGGGGGTTTAGTAGATCGGGGATCAGATAACAGAGCGAGAATCATACAAACGGCTGATATGCGGCTGCCTGAAAACTTTATATTATTGTGTTTTTGGTTAATTTTCTACACAGTGGTCACAACCGCGAATTACGCAACACTAATTACTACCTTTATCAACGAAGACTTCGCTTCCAGCAGCTCATGGAAAGTTTGTCGCCGCGCCCTATTAACAGGGCTGTGGGTAATAATTTCCCTCAAAGTAAGATTAAGATGTATGAGTCACAGCGATCTATGAGTTTTATTTTATGTGGCTGCATTCCCAGCAGAGGTGGTAGAGGGTTATACAGTGAGGGTATTAAACATGCATGGGATACACATACGGCTCCTGAATCTAAGACGAGACCAACGACTGATTAAGGTTTGAGTCTTTACAGCAGGAGAAACGGGCGACTAGACGGGGGCCGGATGGGGCCGATCTGCCGGCGGGTTCTGAGTCCATATTAGTGCAATCTCTTTATTAACAGGATTGAGTAAGGAAGGGGTTGTAAATAAGTCACAGGACACTTGGCAGGTATGTTACCCATGTATCTACCCCGGCCCTCTATTAGGACATCAGATCTACAATACAGATTTGGTGCCTAAAGCGGGACTGGAAAACACTAAATAGGGACAACTGGGAGGTATGGAAATAATTAACCCTTTAAACACACTCAGGCATTTTTAACAACATATTTCAGAATAAATAACACGGAAACAATTACACTTAATCCGTTAACGGCTCGTTCCGGTCACGGCCCTTCTGGGCCGTATTATCAGGAGTCATAACAAGTGTAAGGAATGATTAAAATATTATAAGCCGGATCAGGAATCACGGAGAACGAGGGGCCGCAGGAGCCACAGGTTTACTAGAAACCAAATAAAAAGGGTTAAAGTTCCTGCTCTTTTGGTCACGTGACCCCGCCTTGGCAATAATTTGGGAGCTGGCCCCATGGATCCGGCGGGGCCCCCTGTCTATAGTTTTATGATAGTAACACGACTCCTTCCGCCGAGCCCTTGTGGCGCGCCGTGGCCTGCGTGGGGACCAATGGCCGGTCTCAGGTTTACCTGACCCGGGTCACAGGCAGGGGTGGCTCTAGTTTTTTTAGGAGCCCCTAAAAAATCCGGGGAGGATTTGTAACGAGATGGATCTCATTCCACAAATGTACACAACATGTGTTCCAGCTGACTAGAGTGATGGGAGTTGTAGCCGGTCTGGCTCCAGCTGCTCAGGCTGTTGGCTGTCTGATAATCATGGGAGTTGTAACCCACAGCATGTCTGCCCTTGGCTGAGACTCTTTGCTGCAGCTGATCGAGCCTCTGGCTGGCTGAGAGTGATGAGGGTTGTAGCAGCAGACCTGCAGCTCTGTCCGGAACGCTCTCCTCCAGGTGATCAGGCTGTGGGCGTGGCCTGCCTGGCTGGAATTCAAGCATGGGAGGGGCCTCTGCGTTCCAGGCAGGGTGGGGGCGTGTCGGTGACGTCAAGGGGCAGTGCCATCTAGCAGTGTGGTTGCGGGCGCCGTGCCTTCAGTCGCAGTGTGCCCAGCGCTGTACCGGCGGCCATGGGGAAAGTGCAGCTCTTCGAGATCAGCCTGAGGGACAGCAGAGTCATCTACAGCCCGGGGGAGGCGCTGGCCGGCACGGTCACCATCCGGACCCAGGCTGCCCTGCCCTACAAAGGTGAGTGGGCCGTTCCCGGGGTGCCAGGGCTTCCTACCCCCGGGGCAGGGAGAATGTACCCCGCTGCCCGTACTCTGGGCTCTTCTGCCACCATGGGGGTCACTTTAACAATCACTTTGGGAGCTGAACCCCAAACCTGCCCCCCCAAATAACCTCATGGGCTGGGTCCGAACCAGCACCTCAGAACCCTCCAGCCCCTGAGCATCCCACCCACACAGGGATAACCCTGCCCACAATATGCCCAGTCCCTGCCAGGGCCCCCCCAATCACATGATCAAACCACCCACACAGGGTTAATCCTTGTTACAATGTATCAGATGCACCATTCCTTCCTAGATTTACCCCAGCTGACCCCCCCCCCCATACAGACGGCTTTTACACCTGACCATGTGGCATGTAATAACCCCGGTGACTGGGCCAGATCCGGTGTCGCCGAGGGCCCCGCTCCCTCTTAGAAACCAGAGTGCTGCCGGTTCCAGACTCAACCGGATCGAAGCATAGGAACCTAGAACCTGCCGCAGATAAGAACCATCTCATCACCCTTAACCCTTCCCGCATTTAACCCTGACCTCCCCTGCCCTCCACATACAAACGACTAATCCAGATTATGGTTAACCCCTTCCCCTCCCCGAGCGACATCCAGACCTGTCACACGCCGGGGCCTCTCGCTCTTCGCTCCTGTACAGGCCACCAGGACCTCTCCCTCCCCGTCTACCATCCCCCTCGTTCCTTAAAATAGCTCCCTCTGGTTCGTGTGTCCAGGCCGGTTCTAGCAGGTGTGCGGAACACCCTGTGGCCCTCGGGGCCGTCCTCGTTCTTTAACCTCCTCGATGCTCTGAAAACCCTTTTCTGTTACCGGGAACTCAACGGTTAATCGCAGGCAGCGGAACGCGGCGTTCCCCACGTTATTGCCCAATTGTTTTATTGAAATTATTGTTTATTTATACGATTGTTGTTATTGTTTATTATTTATTTATTTTTTTAAATAAAAAGCAGCTCCGCTACCCCCTTCTGTAAAGGAAAAACCGCATAAACGTAACTTTAAAGCTGTGGCTTTTCTGACTTCTGTATCGCCGCCGTGCTCCGGAGCGGTGTACCAACATTCACGGCTTCCCTCCTGTGACGTATTCGTCTCGTTGTTTTTCCGCCCCGTGTTCGGTTACAGAATGCGTCTGTAAGAACAGATGACGGCCTGCGTCGTATCTGATGTTACTTTTAACCCTTCGACTCGCCCATTAACCACACAGAGGGTTAAAATTAGAACCCTTTCCGCTTTCTGATTCGTTGGAAATTAACTGCATCCTGTACATATTTTATTTGAACCGGATAAGTTTTCTTATCGTTTTTTACGCTGGTAAAAGGAGATGTCTGTTTATATATAATGTGTTATTTAACAGAAAGGGAGTAGATGCCTGGAATGGCCTTCTGGCAGAAGCAGTAGGAGTAATGCAGAGTTTAAGGCGTTAAAGAATGTGACGTGGGGTCGTTGGGTAGATGGACAGAGAAGACCGAGCCGGGTTTTAATCAGCGAGTACATCCCAAAATGCGGAGGCTGGACATTAATTCCCATCATCCTCCACCTTTTGAACCACGGAGCCGTTACCCAGCATCTCTGGTTTCAGATGCTGAGTGGTTTTTTTTGGGGTAGCTGAAACCTAAACTTGCCGGCAGATCGGCCCCCATCCGGCCCCCCGTCTAGTCGCCCGTTTCTCCTGCTGTAACGACTCAAACCTTAATCAGTCGTTGTTCTCGTCTTCGATTCAGGAGCCGTATGTCTATCCCATGCATGTTTAATCCCCTCACTGTATTAGCCTCTACCACCTCTGCTGGGAGGCTGCTCCACTTATCTACCACCCTCTCAGTAAAGTAAACCCCCTTCCGTTACAAGGAACTTTCTTATTCTGTTCCGTCTCATCAATGCGGAATTAACTCTTGCAGTGCTTTGGTGAAGGGGCATTAAAAGCGCGTCAGATCCCTCGAAAGTGCAGCACTTTAGTAGTTAATTATAGGCTCTTTTCCGGAAATGGATTGTGTGGCGTGCGAAGGGTTAAATCATTAATGCAGGTGAGGTCTGGGTGTACGGCGTGGGGGGAGGGGCTGCTATATCTGCAGCTCATTGAGTATATGATAATTATGTATCAATAACGTTCCATTTAATCAATAAGGGTTTTTTGTATCTTTTTATTTAAATGATTTATTTGCTAAAATTAAATATTTTTCTGTCGTCTCCCCTCCCCCTCCTGTGATATTAGACATTTTCAGCTAATAAATATTATGCATTATTAATAATTAAAAAATAAAAATCAGGATTCCTGTTGGGGGCAAATCTGTTCTTTCATGCGCTGTGGAGAAGAATTCCTGCCCTTTTCTGACATAAATAAAAGGTAACTTCAGACAGATTTTGCTATAAAAAGCAGAAGTTTTTGGTTAAAACTTCAGATGAAAATCTACATGCAGGAAGTCTCCAAAAATGCACGTTATTTGTCATGGTAACGCTTTCGCCAGGGGGGCGGGCGCAGCGGGCTGTGGGGCAACAGAGAAGTCCAGAGAGGGTTAAAATAACTAAATGCTGTTTTTGATGCATTAAAGGGTTAACCCTTAAATGTTCTAATCTGGAAACGCATTTTTGTTAGGATTATAGTCGGTTAACTGTTTGTGTGCTGGGTGTTGTAGAGGGGCGGGTGGGTGAGACCTCGGGGAGGGCTGGAGACCTTGGAACAGGAGACCTAAGAGGAAGGTTCTTTGCTTTCAGGGTTTGGGGCGATGCCAAGGTCTCTCCTTTGTTTGCAGTTAGAGAGGGGGGTAAACGGGGCGATCCGGTGTCAGGGCTGGGGGGAAGGATATCGGGGGGTCAGGGCTGGGAATGGGTGTTGTGGACGAGGGGCTGCGAGGTTGGGTGCAGCAGCCGTTCTATAATTTAATAACGAGAGCTCTGTGTGAGGTCAGAGAGAAAACTAATTGGAGGGATGTTGGATGCATCACAAGACCGTTAGTCATAATGAAGGGGGGGGACGTGTCCGGGGTGCCCAGGAGGGGCCAAACAGAAGACCGCAGCTTCGGCTTAAATGCAAGACGTTACACCTTGTAACTAAAGGTTTCACCAGGACAGGTCTAAACATAGAAACACAGAACCCGCCGGCTAATCGGCCCCATCCGGCCCCCGTCCAGTCGCCCATTTCTCCTGCTGTAACGACTCAAACCTTAATCAGTCGTTGGTCTCGTCTTAGATTCAGGAGCTGTATGTCTATCCCATGCATGTTTAATCCCCTCACTGTATTACCCTCTACCACCTCTGCTGGGAGGCTGCTCCACTTATCTACTCCCGTCCCCTCTCTCTTCTCTCCCCCGGGCCAGAAATGTTGAGATCTTAGTATTTCGGTTGCTGTCGGTCCGGTTCATCGCGTGAGGAACGTTCAGGCCAAACCACTTAATGCCGAGTTCTGCTTTGTTTGCTGAGCGAAGCCGACCCCATCCCTCGGCGTATTTTATTACAGTGTGAAAAGGACTGTTCTTCAGCAAACAGCGGGATCAGATACCGCGGGTAACCGACTCACTCTTTAAACCGTGCGAGTCTCAGGAAGTTTCAGTGATTTTATTTCGCCTCCCGGAGCGCTCTGTTTAATAATAACCCCGGGAGCCGTTTGTGTCGATGCCAAATTCTTTTATACAAAGTATCCAATAATAATAATAATTCTTAAAACGTTTGTATCAAACACATAACGTTGGAAGGAAATTATTAGCTGTTTATCTGACCCCCAATCTACTAAACAACCCCCCCCGACTCCTAATCATACTGCCTGCGGGGGCCAATAGAATGGCTCGGTCTTAATCCCCCGGCCAGACTCTCTGACTAATGAAAGTCTATGGAGGGACGGACTTCATTAGCATTAAACATGGTTTGCGGGGACAATTTCACAAATAAAAATAATTACATGTTGGTGACTAACACAGCTCGGCAAACAAATTGGTAAATAGAATTAGCTTGTTGTCGGTAGACGATAATCCCTTCCCTGTAAGAACTACACGTTTCGAACATTGGATTAAACCTTGACTCCTTTTAGTGCTTTTTAACCCTTCGCTGGGTCTGTGATGTCAGGAGACCAGGGGTTTTATTTAAAACCCAAGATAAAGGACCTGCTCTATACGGTTACCAGGGGAACTAATTTCCCCTTCGACTTCAAAAGGAAGGGGTTAAGCATTAACCAGTTCCCTGCCGTAAATGTACTCCCCCCCCCTTTCTAATGTCAGATTTATTAGAATTAAGGGTCAGTGGGCTTCCCATAAACTATTATTGGCTCAAAGTTCCGACGTGCCTTTATGTCTAAGGATCTGTTTTGTAGTGGAAAGGGTTAAAAATGCCCCATTCTTGATGTCTTACATCAAGGGCCTTGCAGGTCCGGATTACATAACGCTGCGGTATGCGGTCACGTGTTATAAACGTGTTATATACCTGCTCCCCGTTGGACGCGTTGGTAACGAATTCCTGTCCGACCGCCTCGCTGTAATAACGCCGACGGGCCGAAGGTCGCCGAAAATTCTTTAAACGTTACTCTTCATAAATCGGCCAGCCTCGGAACAAATTCACCTTTAACCCCCCCCCCCCCCCCCCCGCTCTGCGCAGAGCCTCGTTACTCATGGGCGTTATTAATGTCGTGTACAACGCTACAGAATATGTTGGAATTCCGTATTACCCCAGCCGTCGCCATATGCAAATGAGCAGTTTCCCGAAGCTGTGGTTCATTTGCATACAGCGTCTTAGCTGGACATCTCAACATAAGTGAAATTATGTCCCTATATTAACTATACGTTTGCCAGGGCTGGCGGGCCCTTCCTGCAGGAGAAGCCCCCGGGTCGGCCCCTCATACTGACCAGCGGGGGTATTTTTTTTCTTACTGGTTTTCTGTTAAAGGCGCGATGGAAACGGCAAAAGGAAATGTCTTACGAGACTCTGCCCTGTCCCTCTCGCTTGTTGGGTGTGTAGCTCTTCGGGGAGGAATTACATGTTGTTCTAGTTGGCCAACCTTTTGATTCCAAATATAACCCTCTGTTTATTAGCCCCGCCTGCTTGATCCTACGCCGTCATATGCAAATCAAGTACCCGGCGGCTTATTTGCATATGCGAGTCGATAATAACAAACTCTATAGAAAGCCCTTGAACTCGGGTGACCGGAATCTTTAATGCCCCGTCTGCTCTCCTCTCCTGTTTCCGTGCTGTACTGTGATCCGCCGTCCAGGAAGTGCTCGGTGGAGGAATGTGCAACGGCAAATTGCTTCCCCCGTCCGGCCGAACCGTTGCTTTTGATTATCTTATGCCCTGGTGCTTTGTTTTCTCTGCAGCCATCAAGGTGAGCTGCGTGGGGACCTGCGGCGTCTCTAACAAAGTAAACGACTCGTCCTGGAACGTGGAGGAACAGTATTTCAACAGCACCTTCTCGCTGGCCGATAAAGGTAATCAAAACACGAGCTTTCGGGCGCTCCGCACGTACGGGCCAATCTGGGGGGGGAAAAGCCAATCTAGGGGCACACATTAACTTTGTGAAATCCAGGGGATACGGCGAAAATAGAAAACCTAACGTTTTTAAAAAGATGAATGTTTGTTTTCTAAGGATGTGAGTCACGGTGCGTACTGAACGCAGGTCTTGTCCGGAGGGTCCGTGGACCATCTGCTACCCCTAAACCTCATCACAAGTTGTTGTCGCGCATGCACTTAAATCTCCTCTAAAAAAAAAAAAAGGGTAGGGGGGATAACAAAGGTCCGCGGAGCCGCAGATGGCTGAAATCTTTCTTACTCCGTGATGTTTTATATAGATACATTTAGTGTTTTTCTGTCTATACATCAATCCGACATCTTTATTTCTTTACGTCGAGTAACTCAAGTGTCTTTTATTTATTTTTTCCTATTATTTCATGTATGCTTTGGGCTCTTCACTTCCTTATCTTTATTTTTATGTCTTTCAGGAACCCTCCAGCCCGGAGAACATTCTTTCTCATTCCAGTTCCTTCTACCCAGTAAGTCGAGACTAAATATATAATATATTTTATTAACAAGCAAGACTGTGAGTGTGTTTATGGGGGGACGGGGGGGGGTCACAGCTATCTATGGCTTCGGAGTATTCATTGTAGACGCCTTCGGTTGAGTTAATGTCTAGGAATATTTTCACATACGGTCTGTGATGATGGAAGCTTCTGGAGTCCGGACCCGGCTTGATGTTAAGAGTAATTGTTGTTTTCCGCAGCCTCCGCGCCCACTTCTTTTGAGGGTCCGTTTGGGAAGGTCACGCACCAGATCCGAGCTGTGATAGAAACTCGAAGGCTCTCCAAAGATTACAAAAGCAACAAACTCTTCTATATTTTGAGACCTTTGGACCTCAACGAAATCCCAGAAATTGAGGTGGGCTTTTTTCTTATTCTGGATCAATAAGGGGGTCCAACCAACCAGGTCATTGAAGGATTAACAAGAATTGATGTTCTTCTGGTCGGCGTTGGGTGGAGATGTACATCACGTTCTTTCCCACGACGGATACTAGAATACGGCACGATGGCCAGACCGCCGCGCATGCCTGGAAGCAGAGGCATCTTACAGTTACCCTTTCCTTATCCATGCTTCTGATTCCTTCCATGAACCGTGTCGGGCTTCATTTCAAGACATAGGGTCATGAATATGAGGGGTTCAGGTGTAGGCGCATTGTGAACTGTTTATGGGTCAGATCCCGCTATTGGCCGGAGGGAGTAATTCGCTGCCTCCTTTGCTTCGTTCCAGCAACTGAGCTGCGCGACGGCCACGAAGAAGTTTAACTACAAGCTGGTGAAGTCTGGGCAGCTGATGCTGAAGGTGACGACGGACCTGAGGGGTTACGTGGTAGGACAACCTATCCAAATCCACGCCGAGCTGGAGAACAAGTCGGGGAGGGACACGGGAGCCATCGTGGCGAGTCTCATCCAGGTATGAGGCGTCTGGGAGGCTTTTTTTTAATGATTCATGGGTCTGGGGAAGCTGAGGGACTCGCAGAAGAAAGGATTTGTTTGAGTTTCCTTTGGTTTCGCCGATCACCCGCTCGCTATTTTTTCCCTCTCCATCTTCAGAAAGTTGCCTACAAGTCCAAACGTTGTGTTTACGACCTGAGGACCATCGCGGAGGTGGAAGGCGCGCCGGTGAAAGCGTGGAAGCATGCGGTTTGGGACGAGCAGATCCTGGTGCCGGCCCTTCCACAATCCATCCTACAGGGCTGCAATCTCATCCATATAGACTACTACCTCCAGGTGAGAGCTGCCTCGTTAACCGCTCAACCCCTAAAATCCATCCCGAGCCTCCGTAGAGCTGCGGCGTGCGTGTGTGTGAAGATACGGTGGCTTTATGGCAATGCTAATGAAGTCTGTTCCTCCATAGACTTTCAGTAGTCAGAGAGTCTGGGTGGGCAGTTAAGACTGAGCCATTCTATTGTTCCCCACAATAGAGTCGGGGTGTTTAGTAGATCGGGGGTCAGATAACAGAGCGAGAACTGAAAACATTATACTATGGGGGCAAAAACTACAACTGGGGTAAACAAGAAAACTGCAAAATATTTTTGAAAATGTCATTTTATATCTGATCCGAGGAATGAATGGCGGAGATTCTCCTTTAAGTCTCATCCCTGCAGAAGTTGAAATGTATCTTGTTCAGGAACAGCTAAAGAACCTTTTCTCGCGGTCTCGGGCGTCTCGCACTGCCCCCTGTGGGTGGGAAGCGTCGATGCATCGAACCTCTTTTGTGGAGCGCAAATAGCGCTCGTTTGCCTGCGGTCACCGTCCCTCTAGACGAGCGGCTTTTACCGTATCCATGGTGACCTCATTACAAGCGAGCAATTTATTGATCCCATAACTGTGACTCACTCAGCGCAAACACTTAAGAATTCTCGGAGGAAGAGAAATCACCGAATATCGAGCGATCCGGGCATCGCTTCGCACTCCGCGCTCTCCCAGGGCCTCTCGTTCTGGGCCGGGCCGCATTATTAGCGCATTAGAGTGGCTTATCGCTCTTTCCAAAGACTTACACCCCGACGCTCCCAGTGCCGTCAGTCACTTTTAATCTCTAATTGACTAGATTATATATATATATATTTTTTTATGGCTTTTTGAAAAAAAAAAAAAAGAAAATAATCCCTATATATATATATATTTAACATTTTTTTTTATTGCATTTATTTTTTTTTTTTGGCTGGTTTGGAGAATTTGCTGAGTAATCTGTGTTTCCATGGAAACACATCCATGGAAAGAGTCATTTACTGACGAGCAAAATGAGTGGATAATTGGGAGGGGGGGAGAGTGCTGAAAAATCATTAAATTGAAATAAATATCACGAAAAAAAAATTTCTATAAAGGACATCATTGCGGGACTTGGACATCCGTTCTGTCCCTTTAATCTTTTATTCAGCCGATTGGATCCTCCGCGCTTTTATTGTCCTATGATGTAAGGAATGTTGATTATATTTGTTGCAAAAAGTTTCATAAATAGTAACTTTGTAATTTGTTACTCAGAGATCGGAACCCGGCGCTCATTGCGACTTGCAGGGTGCGATGTAATCCCGTAAATATCCGTAATAGAAATGCAGAAACCTAGAACCAGCAGAGGTGGTAGAGGGTAATACAGTGAGGGTATTAAACATGCGCGGGATAGACATACGGCTCCTGAATCTAAGACGAGGCCAACGACTGATTAAGGTTTGAGTCTTTACAGCAGGAGAAACGGCGACTAAACAGAGGCCGAATGGGGCCGATCTGCCGGCAGGTTCTGGGTTTGTAGGGGGTATTTTGGTGACCTGAAACACCTGGCCTTTTCTTTCCATCTGAATCAGAGATTCCTTTTTTTGTTCTCTGTAACCATAGATACGGACTGAGAGGCTTTGTTGCCTTGGTCTGCGCTTCTTTTTCTGATGAATTCCTTTCCTGCGAGGCGACGTGCGGAACCTGCCTTCCCCACCCCAGTTATATCGCCTTCCCTGAAAAATGTTTACCCGCATTACAACTCCGAGAACTTGTGAAGAACGTGTGTGTGTGTGTGTGTGTGTCTATAGGTACGGGGGTGTGGGGGGGGGGGGGGCGGGCTGTGGAGCATTGTCCAGTAGAAGAAACTACTTGTCTTCTATGATCTTGACGTTGGTTGGATTGAAGGTTTTGCTCTTCTTTCTAGGTCACGGTGAAGAGCCCGGAGGCGTCGGTGACGTTACCGCTCTACATCGGAAACATTCCGGTCAATCTCTCGCGTCTCGGCCCGAGACATTCCATCGCTCACGCGCCCTCCCCTGTCGTTCCCAGCGCGCCTCCCGCAGACGACGAGGCAGGCGGTTCCCAACCCATGGACAACGTATCCCTTCCCACCAAGTGCCACTCGCAGCAGCAGTCCCACGTCCCTTTCAGCTATGCCCCCGAACTCAGCTTCCCGAACTCCAACGGAGAACCAGAGACGCTGGGCTCTCCTTCCCACCCCACCCTCTGCCTGTCCACCGGAGCCACTGTCCCGTACTTCGCGGACGGAGCCGTCGTGCCGGTCCCCACGGCCAGTGCGCTTATCCTTCCCCCGGAGTACAGCACATGGGGGTATCCCTACGGTACGTCTTATATCGTATGACAGGCTTTTTCATCTACGCGGCACTGAATCCAGCATCCAACTCAAGAAAAATTTAAGAAAAATGAGTTTTCGTAACCGGTTTACCACGGTGGTTACTGTTGGTCTCGCCGGAGCCAAATCATTCTATGCTTGGAACCCCGTGGCGGAGGCAAACAATGTAAAAGCACCAAGCTCTTTGTTGTGCAGTTTAATCATTTGAACTTTAGAATTTTACATTTGAAAATAAATTAAAATTTTTGTTGAAAAGCAATAAATGTCTCCATTTACACCCCCATTAATGTTCTTTATTTAATGTTTGTTTGTTTTTTTTTCTTCTTCCAGACGCTCCGCCGTCGTATGAACAAAGCTGCAGCAGCACCAACGTCAGCAACGGGGAATAACCGCCATCTTCCACGGCGAAGAAGAAGACGCAGCGCTCCGGAGGATGGATATTGTTTTCTCGTTCTGCTTTGATTTTTGCACATTTTGTCTTCTTTCGAGTCTTTTTTATGAATGTTTTAACTGTCCTCCCCTTCACATGAAATAGCCTCTGGTTTTTTTTTTTTTGTATCCCACCCAACGGCGCCGAGACGATGCGGCCCGCAAATATCCAGTGACTTATGGCTTTCCGTGTGAGGGGGCTAATTTATAATGTTTTAAACACCTGTGATGCCTTATTAAACTGAAATTATAAATATATATATATATATCTGAGAGGTCAGATATAAAAACTGAAACAGAAACTGTAAAAAAAAAAAAAAAAAAAAATTTGTTTTTTTTTGTTTTTCGTGTGTACTTTTTTTTTTTTTTTTTTTTTTTTTTTTTTACATTTTTGTTTTTTTGTAATTTTTCTTCTCTCAGTGTTCTGAGAGTCCACTCAGTTTCTGAAATGTGGCTCTCGATCCTCTGCGCTCTTTCCGCAGCCCCCTCTTTCCGTGTGAGGGGGCTAATTTATAATGTTTTAAACACCTGTGATGCCTTATTAAACTGAAATTATAAATATATATATATATATCTGAGAGGTCAGATATAAAAACTGAAACAGAAACTGTAAAAAAAAAAAAAAAAAAAAATTTGTTTTTTTTGTTTTTCGTGTACTTTTTTTTTTTTTTTTTTTTTTTTTACATTTTTGTTTTTTTGTAATTTTTCTTCTCTCAGTGTTCTGAGAGTCCACTCAGTTTCTGAAATGTGGCTCTCGATCCTCTGCGCTGCTTATATTCAGTTACAACTGAACTCTCAACAAACGGAGGAAACAAATTATTGTACTATTCCAAATCAGGGAATTAGTGCAATCATTTGGTCATAAAACGTTCCGTTTTTCCTTTTTAAACCGACTTCCTCGTATCCGAATATCGCCAAATTTACGGTATGTCCTGAATCTGACCTTCATCGGACGGAATCTCCTCGCTGGTGGCTTTTAAATGTATCCAGAAGCACTTGAGTCTTAACGCGTCCGCGTGAAAGCAGAACCTATTGTATATTTGCACAACTTCCATGTCTTAACCCGAGGGGGATTAATGGTGCTTTACAGTCTTGCACCAGCAATTTAATAAGAATTAAAAAAAAAAAATGTAATAAATATAATTTTACCCCTTTAACCAATTAAAAAGTATGGCTATATTTCAACAACACAGCTCTGTTACCAAAGCAGCTCCTGCTACCCTCTACACATTCCCTGTGCCTTCTGACGCCGAAGTCTTTTTGTGGAGCCATAGAAAATAAAATAAAATAAAATAAAAAGGCAAATATTTAGGAATATTGCAAATATTTCAGATGCTCTGAAATATTTGCCAAATAACAAAAAATATATATATTGTCCCTTAAACAATTTAATTTAAACTTGTTATACTTTTATTAATTAAAAAAAAATTGTTCAAGGGGAAAAAAAATCTCTAACCCCCCCCCCCCAAAAAAAGGTAAATTAAAAAATGTTTTCCTGCCCCTCCACCCCACGGTGGTGCATCAAGCACATGTCACGATACTTTTTTTTTTTGTGTGTGTGTTCTGCTGTAATACGTTTTGGGGATTTTTATTACATTTGCTATGTATTTTGTATCACTAAGGAAATTATTTTGCTATTGTAACTGTACAGGTTTGTTTTGTTTCTCTGACCCTCCCCGACACTGGAATTTTTGTACAAAACTAACACTTTTGTACATTTTCTTTTATTAAACCAAATGATTGCTGATTATAATGTAAATAAAGCTTTGATTTCTTTTTTTAAATGGTTTTATTTATTTTTTTTATTCTTTAATCTGTTTTTATGGGAAATTACTGCTTTTTAATACAGAGGCTGGTTTTGGTTTCTAGGTTTTTTGTGTGTGTGTAATTTAGGATGTTAATCAAAAATGTTAACCATTTTTTTCCCATTTTTTTTTATATAAATATCTCTATACAACTAGACAAAAATGATAATATATATATTCTATTAATTATTTTTTTTTAAATACACCAATCATCAGAATTCCAAAGTGCTTGGAAGCACCACTCGATGGCGCTGTTTCTCCAGAAATGCCTGTTTTTCCGATATAAATGAAAACATGATTTTTATTTATTTTTTACATTTTGCCAACCTCCCTGAGTGGGAGATAAGATTGGGGGGCTTCGTCCGACAGCTGATTCAATCCATTATTTTCAATGCTGATTCTGAACGTCTCCATTGATCATTTAAGGGTATGAAACAAAATTTTTTTGTTTTTGTTTTTTCTGTGTATTTAATAAATTATTTACAATTTTTTTTCCTTGAAATGTTCCGTAGCAAACATTAGCGTGCAGGGAGCTTAATTGATTTTAATAACACTTCCCGAATCCGCTTGGGATCCACAGTTGGGGTTTATCTCATCTCCTTCAACAAACAAAGTATCCACCGCGCGCGTTACATTATATCCGCCCCGACAGGAAATCAAATAAGTGCAAAATGTTACAATTTAAAGAGCGATTGGATATGCCTAAAGAAGCCAATTAAATCGCAGAATGCTGCTTTATTGGAAGACGCCAGTCACGGATTTCATTAACGCTGGATTGGGGTATAAAACTAGATCTCTGGGGCAAAGAGGACTACGCTGCGAAATTGGAAGAAATGCTAGAGTTTTAACAGCTAAAAAAGAGTTCTATAAAAGCCTGCAATGCCAAGTGACAGACGGAGGTGTGTTATTACACTTCATGGAAGTCTGAATGGTCGAGCAATTGGTTTATAATTTTCATTTTATGTGCCGAAGACGTCGATGCCCACGGGCATGAGATGTCATCTACACGATATGCCGAGAAGTAAAATGCGTCGGTACTCGAACTTAACCGGTCAACCGTTCCCGGTAGCCATGTTTTCCTGACGTAGGCGCACGCTTGCCAAGTTATAAACATCTTATTCGCTTCATTCGACTCGTTATCTCCATAAATTGTTTTATCATTTTTTATCGTTTGGACAAAAACCTACATAAGTATGGCCTAAACCTTTAGAAATTCAACCCAAGTATTGGCACCTCCTTCCCTTTCTGATGGATGGCCCCGCTTTATATGAATGGCAGCAGCCGTCCAGGACCTTGTCGCCCGGCCGTCGTCCTTGGTTTGTGACTCTCTCGATCCGCGCGGAAGCTTTGCCGTGTTCGGGGAGGTCGAACTGTCTCTTAGCCCTTCCGATTCTGTGATTGACTGCTACGGAGAACCTCTGTTCCTTGCTGTCCTCGTGTTGAGCCGAGTGGCAGGTGAGCCGCAGCTAGAAGCTCGTAGGATAACTCCTTGACCTCTCAGCCGAAGCGAGACGAGGATTTATATAAAATAAAATAAAATCACAGAATAAAATGAATAAACCCGTCCGTGGTATAACGCCTGAGAAGTCGTAGCTACTAAGGTGCTCATGATAGTCGACCAACTCATGGAAGCTTTTAATGAGACCTCTTCCAAGGATATCTTCCCAAGGTAGGTCGTCGGGCTAGGGGCAAAATGCAACTGTTTTTACCCGCTTTTTATTTATATACAGCACCTGGGCAACGGTCTTCTAATCATGACGCCAATTAAAAACCTCGACATACGTGTTTCGACGTGTCGGCTGTAAAACCTCCAGGACGTGATGGGAATGTTGGATCATTAACCCTTTGAAAGTCTCCACCGTACAACGATTGTTTAAATGTATTTTTTTTTTAACGAAGCTTGTCTACAATGCCAAAATCTGTTTGAACTGCAGCATTCTACCTGGAACATTCTATTTTTAGTTTACAGCTATAATTGCCTATGGGAACCCTAAGGGGGACTGGCAGCTTGGAGTCGCTGCCGGCAAATCTACCAAGTTTCTATTGTTTTTTTTTTTACACCAGACCCAAGATGTCCAAAAAACGAAAGGAAAAAAAAAACGAAGTGGGTACCGGCTTATGACATAACCGAACGAAAAATGCGTCTTTTGGGGAATCGGATACATGGATGCGAAATGTACATCTTGGGTGACGATCTTCTAAACGCAGCGGTTCCTTTGTTTACGGCGAAGCAGTGAGATAAGACTTGCAAGTAGAACGAAAGAGCTTTAAAAACCCATGGAGACGGCTGCTGAAAGAGCCAAGATCTTTACGGGTTTCTTTATTGTACCGGATAAGGAAAATATTAATGCTCCTCCGCCATGAAAATATAAGGAGAGTGCGCCCCTAGCGAGACGGTCTGATTCCTTGGCCGCTAACAGAGGTCTCTTCCAGGGGTCAGAGGAAACTTGTAGAAGCTTGCGAAATAAAATAAAGAAAGGTCCTTTCCCGGGCAGCTCGCAGCAGAACATGGCGCTGCTTCCAATATGTCTTATTTCCAGAGCTAATTTCCCCCCAGGGACCCAAATCTATTGTTTCATTCCTACAGCACGAAGCATTGGAAATCTGCCCTCCCATCGAGCGCCGGATTACAGCGATTTGCAAACGCAGCACCATTTCTCCTCGATAACCACCGGGTAATTAAGACTAAGCAATTTAGCCTCCCCGACGGCCGCAAAATGGGAGTGAGTTCCCAGTCCGCTGTAATTCTCGGTTACGGAAGGGGTTAAAGGGCATTTCTGTTCTGGCGGTAATTAGGTTGACAGAGAATTGGCTACTATGTGCTATTAACCTCACAGCCCGCACAATACGTTCCCTGAATCTGTACAACCTGAACCCCGATCCACAGCGCTTAGAAACAGCCATTCTGGGGCAGTCACCATAGCAACCAATGGACCGCTCTTTGGATCAGCTGGCCCCATTACAAGGTTACCTACAGATAATTCTATAACCAGCGAAACGCCATGAAAAGGACATAAATGTGTAGATTATACTGTTTAATGACAGGCCACTTTCTCCCCTCTAGTAGGGCTTTTGACACCCAAAATGGGATCACTAAGGGTCATGCTGGCCCAAAATGGGAAGGCTGTTCTTTTTGATTTTGTCAACCCCAGCCTTGGCCATGCTTTTGTGTTTAGCTACATGATTAAAGGCCATAATCTTGGACTGGGTAGTTTCTTCGGGTGACCGGGCAGATCTTTGGAGGTCTCCCTGTCCTTCATAAATGACCCTGAATTTAAAGTATCAATTGATCTATGAGATAAGATACATTTGTATCTTTAAAACAAAGCAGCTTGGCAGATGCCCTGCCTCGTAACCCTGAATCCTTAACATAACCAAACTCTCCTAAAGTATTGGATTTACAAGAATAAAAACTCCAACAGCCATTCGCGTTGCTCTCCTGCAATCACCTCTTCCACGAGTCCCCTCGAGCAGATCGCCGTTGACTTTAATGTAAAGAGACAGCTCCCTGGCAAACAGGAGACCGCTGTGCTGACAAATTGGCTCCGGGCCTTCAGCTGAAATGTGTTTGGGTTCTCATACTAATGCCAGCAGGTGACGGACCAGCCATGAAATGACCCCTTTGCCCTCCTTCCTATGCGTATCCCGGACCCCGTGCCCAGGCTCTGTGGGTTTAACCAGCCTTGTCTTATCATGGAGGAGGAGGTAGCTCTTGAAGGCAGGACAATCTGGCTTCACAGGAGGAGAAAGATGGTCTGCCTGGCCTTTTGTCTACGCAACCGATCAGGGGGACTTTTATTTTGGAAAGTTGCACACTCTCGCTATGCTTTGTGGCCATAAGGTGGCAGCCGTTTGCCTTTAACGCCTCTATCTCCTTCCCTCCTGGCTCAGAGGCCTACAAGCTGTCATGAGAGGCCCCAACAACCTCCTTCCTACCTCAAACCCTTGCGCTTGTTGCCCTGGCCCAGTCTAACAGCCCCATTTAGTGAGTGCCCCAGCTCTTGTCCACCTCTACGCATCTCAATGACCACGACCTGTGACCAGGGGCGGTCTCTGCTTTTATTTCTCCTAAAAGGTTGGTGCTGCATGGTCTACAAGATGTCGATGAACAAAGGACCCAATGATCGTCCAGCTGTGTGGATCATGGGAGTCGTCGTTCATCAGCTGTAGGCAGTTAACCTGTAGTGAACTCTTCGGTTTTACCCCTTCTGTTTACCCACGTTCCTAAACTGGGCATGGAGGTTCCTACGAGACCCTCTGAGGGTCCCGTTTCCCCTAATTCTTCCTACGACCTTCCATTATTAGGCCGGAGTTGGTAGGGTGAGAAATATAGGGTAGAGGAAACGTTTCTGCTCCCACTTAGTGATGACCCTACCCTTCATATAACCCCTGCCTCAAAATGCCCCATAAGGCCCTCTTACATATTACTGATATTAACTAATGGGAACGGAAAAACTAAAAAAAAAAAAAAAACACAAAATCCAACGCTTTATACATTGTAAGGCGGGATTTATGCTATAAGCACATCCTCACTAGACGGGCACGTAAAATATTAACATATGCTGAAGGTGAATCACCTGGACACGCGTGTGCATGTAACTCACATGTTCTTTGTGCCCCTAATATCCTCTTATTTTTCTTCCTATTTCTGGTGATTTATGATTAAAAAAAGCCGACTGTCTCCCGGAATAGTCATAGTTTATCCGAGCATTTTCTGAATTGGAATTTCGGGGCACTCTGTCGCGGATACAGTTACTCTTGTGTTCCTTTTGTACAGATGGTCGCCGAGCAGGAACCTACTATACGTCGACTGAGAAATTTGGCAACTGGAATTGTGCAGACGTCGGATTATCACTCACAGCTAACACGAAAAAAAGCCAAATGTCTTTTTTTTCCCCCTTTGGTCGTAAATTTGGACAATGAAGCGTAGATCACTGGGTAATTAGGCTTCTGGGTAATCGCCGGACAGATACATTTCGTGTCCTCGGATGACCTCCCACTATTGATGTGCTGGGATACGAGAATAAATATTGATTATGGTACATGAGGTTGCTTCGGCTTCCATCAGCCGACCCCTGTAGTGGTTTATCTCATCGCTCTCCCCTGCTGTCTCTTGACCGTAGAACGGGGAACAGATGGGTTTGTCCTATCATGTGACTTCAGACGACGCTTATGTTCCAATTAGAACACTAAGGATACAGCATTGGGTCTTCTCTGTTCACCTTTAATGCCACCAGGCCACAAAATTGACAATATTACCATTAGGGCCAATAATAAACATTAATATATATATAATACGTATAGAGTATATGCTCAGGTATTGATCGTATCGACTGCTTCTACCAGCCTTAAACCCAGACTGCAGCAGGAAACATTCTGTGATGCTAAATAATTTAGAAACATTTTAAGTATCATTTGTGGAGGCATAAGGTTACATGACTTACTTTCGTCATATAGCATGATGGTCTACTTAATGTGCCAATAATATTCAGATAAGATTAAAGCGCGGACACCGGTGGATTTTACTGCATGTAAATCGGAGCAGGCATTCTGTAGTTATTGGAGTTAGAAACCGAGCGTTCTGGCTCCTTTAACTCCGCCCCCAGCTGGCTCTACCGAAACAGGAAGTGTACCTTAGTATGCTTCCTGCGCAAGATCAGCAGAACTCTAAAATACAATATTGGGGTCTTAAAAAGAGCTTGAGATATACAATTTCCTAACGTAACAACGGATATTTTTGTCCATATAAAGAACGCAGAAATTCGGGAACTATGTGTTTATAGAAAATAAAATGATCCTCTGCTCATTATGGGGGGTATTTCTAGATCTCTAGATCTAGAATTTAGCTTATTTTGATCTCAGATGAGATATCTTTTTTTATATATATTTTTGCTATAAAGGTTTATAGAGTACTACATAGAGTTTTTACGACCTCAGAGGTCCCTTCCCCAGATGCCATCCATACAGGAGAAATTTGCTTAGATAAATAAAACGGCTCTATTTCAATACAATCAGGAGGGAGGATGATGAAATTCTTAGATTATTAACCAGCACTAGGCTTTTATTTAATTGCCAGTTAAGGTTACGGCTCAATGCGAAGTTTGGTGGAAATTTTATTTATTTTTTTAACGAGAAGCCAGCAGGAAATGGGTCAGTTTTGTGTCTTTTTGGTGGAAATATTACCGAAAGAGGAAATATAAGCTTCACGGGGTACGAGTTTAACGCGCTCCTTTGCATCTCACATTCATTTCATTATGAAGAAGACGAGCCGCCGACGTATTGAGTAATTTGCGTTCTTTCTTAAAGCTTTTGCCCACGGTGGCAAATGAACTTAGGTCCTGCCGTGGTGCCTTGGCAGGGGTGGCTGCGCATGCACAGCGCGGGAGCATTGGTTTACATGGGCAGGGTGGCAACATCATATACAAGAAAAAAATGATGGTACGAATGCCTAGGAAACAGGCCAAGTTAAGATTCCTTGCACATATGTTTAGTTGCTCCCCTCTGGGCCACTGGAGGAAGTTTGGGCCTTGCTAGCAGCCATCTTTTTCTCTCTGTGGAGCAGCTTTAATGAGAGCTTTGACATGTCATACAAGTTAATGTGTCAAGTTACAGCTTGCAGGGGCCCCATTTCACTGCATGGGGGACACAAGCCATCCCAGCACCCATGGGAAAACAGCTCCAGCGGCTGTACGGTAGATACAGGGTGAGTGGCCGCCGCCATGATGGCGGCCACCTATGCGTGGCTTGAGCGGTCATGTTGCTGTACGGAAGAAAGCAGGCGCGTACCCCAGTGCGCATGCACCAGGTCCTTAGGTTCCCTCGCTCTCTTAGTGGCATAGAATGGGTTTGTTGAAATAAAAAAAGGGGAGGCGTGGTCTGTGGCGTCAGCGGAGGAGGGCGGGGCTACGCTCGGGGCAGGAGCCATGGCCACACTGGATGCTGAGGTGAGGGGGGACGGTACGGGGTGCCGGAGCTGGTCCCTGGGGCCCCCAGGAGCCGGGGAGGGGGAGGAGACAGGGGCGGCCTGTGCTCGGTGTGAGAAAGGCCCCGGGCCGTGAATGGGGTATAAGGAGCCGTGGGGCGGGGGTGCAGACACAACACAGACACACAGCCCATGGTGCGGCCTCATGTGTGCCCCAGAAAGCAACAAATACCCCACCTGCTGCCGCGCAGTGCATGCCCCCCTCTACATCTACCTGTGCACCCCCACTCTGTAACTTCCTCCTCCGGTGTACCTCAACATTATGTACCCCCCCCCCGCTGCATCACCATCTATCTCGACCCAGACCTATGTAGTTATCCCTACTGTGTACCCTGATGTATCCCCCTACACCCTCCGCTCCCTGCAATACCCCCAAATTATACCCTACCTGCTGTACCCCCCATATTATACCCTCCCCTACCTGCTGTACCCCCCATATTATACCCTCCCCTACCTGCTGTACCCTCCTATATTATACCCTCCCCTACCTGCTGTACCCTCCTATATTATACCCTCCCCTACCTGCTGTACCCTCCATATTATACCCTCCCCTACCAGCTGTACCCTCCATATTATACCCTCCCCTACCTGCTGTACCCCCCATATTATACCCTCCCCTACCTGCTGTACCCACTATATTATACCTATCCCTTTATAACCTCCCCTCCCTGCTGCATTAACCTTCTGTACCCCCTCTGACCTATATTATTACCCCTGTTCATGTACCCTCTGTAACTACTACCCTTTCCTGATTCTATCCAGAACCCCCAATAATTACAACATCCATCCATTTAAGGCCCTGATTAACCCCCGCTTTACCTGCCTGTACAAGTCTGCGCTTTCTCCCCACTCTGTAGATTACGTCTCTATCTGCTTTATTGCCCCTACCCCTGCTTTACTTGCGCCATGTCCGTCCCATACAGTTGCTGTTACTCAAACGCTAACCCCTATCATTGCCTCTCCGTATCCTTCACCTTCTCCTTTTCGACGGGCACATATGACTTTTCCTCCTTGGCCTTCTCCAAACCTACCTGACCATTAACCTTTGTCACCCCGGCCTTGATGGACTATGTTTACTCATAAGTCATAGCCGGTCATCTGACTCGCAAGGCATCATGGGGAACGTAGTGCTGTAAGACTTGAGTGCAAGGGGCTTAGTTACACCGTCCCATCTCCTCTGGGCTTCCGTCCATGAAATCGCCGCTTAAATGGGGAGTTAATTATGTTGATATTTCCTGTTCTGCAACTTTGTGGAATATCGTCGGAGTTCTTTTCACATTTCAGTAAATTCCATGTTTTGTTCGCTGTGTTTATGGTCGCTTGGTCGCATTTGTAACCGTTCCACAAATCCAACTAGGGTTCTACATAACGCTTAGTCCTACTTTTAGGGAGCGGAAAGCTTCTCCTTGTCCTAGACATTGTTGTAAACCCGCAGACCAAAGAACCGCACGATACTCCAAATTCCAGATCTCTACAGGTTCTGAAATGTCATTAAATTTGTTACGCCAGCCGTGGGGTAATCACATAAACGGGGTTCTTTTGGAACGAAGAACGATAAAAGAATTCCTTTGGTTGTGGAATCACCACGCAGCCCGTCGTTACACTATCGCACTTCGATACAAAATGTATTCACCATGATTGACCCTTAATCTTCAAAGGCCACATCCAATTTGGGTTTGGGTTGAGTAGGACACTTGGTCTTCCGTTGGCATTCTGCCTACCGGTTTGACGGTGGTGTTATGTTTGGGGGGCTGCACGTCCCACCGGCCATCTGCTGGAGCTTAGGAGCATGGTGTCCACCGCCCCGTAAGATGAGACGCATCAAACAGAATGATCTACCGAAAAGATTCCATTTTTAATTAGTACTTTCAGGGTGCATCGCTCTCAATCTCTATTTCCTTCACATGTTGCGTACAGAACCTCGTGTTACAGTGTACCACAGATAAATCTACACAAAAAAGAAAAGCCCACCCTAAAAAGTATATAAATACTCAGATTCCGGGGTGCTGCTGGAACGACCGATATTTACACACGACAAAGCGAGGATTCCGTGGATAAATCCTGAGGATGACCGTATATCGCTTATCCCGCCACTTTGTCAAAGTACCCCGAAGTTCTAACAGGGCTGTATCGCTTACAAAAGAGCGGAATCAGTATTGCTCATTTTAGAGCTGAATTAACCCACTGAGTCCCATAATTTAAAGCCCTCCCTGGACAGTAATAACGAGGCACAGATAGTTTTAGATAAAAGGTCCATTTACGTTTGGTTGAGTCGGATTCATCATTTCAAACTTGTTGCATTCTGGTTGATGCACCTCAATTAGTATAAAAGTTATTACTTTCCTAGACCCTTCAAATACTCTGTTTTGACCCCAAATAGTTTGAAAGCTCAATTCGAAGGGCCAGTTATATCAATTCTGCAATATGTAGGCTCATTTTACCATCAGGTTGAAGGACCACCGAAGTATCTGGTCTACAAGCCGCCGGTGGAACATCTCAGCCTTAAAGAGGTTCCAAGAAATAAAAAAGGGAGCCTTAGAGATTGTATCGCTGCACAGATTTCATTGCTGTTAAGGGCCGAAGATGGCCCACCTGTGGTCTGGTGTTTGGTGACACTTGAAGACTATACTCGGGGACCATTGTGGCCTTTCTAGTCTTCTAAAATAAGGCTTATCACCACTGTTCCTGAAGAACCTAGCTTTGTAGCTCAGTATGTAGGAGCAGAATGTAGGCCAGGAGTGTTGGTTACATTGTTTCCCGGCTCGGTACAGACTTGCTGATGCTATTTGCCTGCTTTTCTGGGGTCTTTTAAGTTCCTTACAGACCCCTCTACCACACCGGGGTTTTGTTTGATGGGCAGATCCGCAGAGCAGGGGATGTCCTCTCGCCTTTCGGTTTATTTACAGTGTTTTCTTGCACAATAGGACGTGCCATGAATCTTTATCTGTATTTTAGGAGGTGTTCATATGTATGGATCAGATTTCAACCCTGCTGTCTGGACTGAATTTTAACCCTCCTTCTCCCATGTCCAAGATCTGTATTGTATTTAGATCGTTCCGGGGTGCGCCTTTGTGTTTCCACGGTGGTCCTGCATCTCTCTGTGCATAGAGGTAGAAGGACGTTTAGATGTTTTATTTACAGGTTAAGCCTCCGTCGCCCGCTGGGAATGTGCAGCAAGTCGTGGCGTTGTGTTGTGGTAATAGCGAGATTAATGTGAGCTCAGGGGACGTGCGCCTCTGACAAAGCAGATACCCCCCCTGCCAGGTGTCTGTCCAGATGGGAAAAGCTGCTAGGGCAGATTATGGGGGTTTGTTAGACTGGCTTCACTCGGGTGGTCCGGTCCTTCTGAGTCCTCCAACATTTATCACCGCGCACACCTTCTTAAGAGCGTAGATAGCAAGTCTATTTGCGACTCCATGAAAGCCGATACTAGGTTTAATCCGGCATTTTTACATCTCCTTCCTCGTAGGGTTATTACGGTGGGCGGCCCATTTATTTGTTTGCCTCCTTTGATGCCAGCTTATGAGATGGTATCTCACTTTTAAGTAATGTTACTTAGGGAGCAGTGCTTTGCAAGCAGGCCCTGCGTATAGCCAAAAATAAGCTAAGGCAAGATTTTTGTAGAAAGCCGGGGAATAGGACAAATCAGAAGTAACTTTTTAGGAGTCCCCGGCCTTTGCTGGTGAGATGTTAGCGTCGGTGCGTAAAGACTTTCACAGAACTCATATAAAACGTCTCTACGGTTTTCCATCATTTCCAGTCATTTTCTATGTATTGGATTAATGGTAAAAGTAATCAAAGTAATGCTGCGGAGGTTGTTTAATGCAGCATTCTTTTATCTCGATCTGAAGCTAGCAATCATATTTCCCTTTGTTGGTTGAAATCCACGTATAAATTGCTAACAAGCTTTTGTGAAACCAGGCTGAGGACCATCCATGCACGGCCTTCTATCTCGCAGCGTCCACTAGAACTCGGACGGACGAAGCTTTCTTGTTTGGCAGAAAAAAAAAATGTGATTTAATGAGATTATGGAGATCGTTATATTTATACTTGGGTTCCTTTATTGGAATGAACCATTGTGATTTGCACTGGTTAGTGGCTATATAGCGCTCATCAGGTATCGATGGATCATACTACCTTTGACAGCTGTGGCCAACAATAATTTGGTATACGGCACCGGAAGCTGCAGGGTGCCAGGTATACCTTAGACCGTTTTAGCCCTCCGTGGTTGAACGTCACCGAATCGCTGTAGGGTCGCAGCATGTTTTGGGGTATTTTACTATCCCGGATAGGCCTGACTCCGGTATCCAACCTCCTCCTTGGGGTTAATTTGTCAAATTAAAAAAATAGACTTTTTTTCCTAGTTCTCTCCACGGTCAGTGGTTATATAATGTGCTTAGTGATTTATGGGGTAATAAAGCAGCGGTGCAGGCGGCTTCTGATATAATGTGGTCTCAGGCCAGTGAGAGGGGGGTCATTTGGGGTTTTCTCTCTAAACCGGGAGTTTAGCTCACTTTGCTTTATGAAAGGCCAATAGCGGCAAGTTTCTCCGGCAGGGGAGAGCTGAGCCGGCCCTGTATAATGCATTGAGGAGCCTGAAGTCATCTCACTGATTTAACCATACATTACATTGAAGCTTTTACTGTCAGAAAATTGCGCTTCCATTACTGTTCTGATAGCATACATGTGATTAGCTGCTACCATATTCATATTGATTTTAAAGGGAGCTCAGCTTCCATTAATTAAAGGCTACTGAGCATGTGCAGGAAGCTTACTTGAGTACACTTCCTGCCTTTAGTAGGGGCATCCGGGGGCGGAGTTAAATGAAGCAGAAATCTCATGTTCTAACTCCAGTAACTGAAGAACTCCTGCACCGATTTGCATGCAGTAAAATGCATTGGGGTCCTTGGGCTCCGGTATACATTTAACATGAAAACAGTCCCTATAATATCCTTCACTGAGGGGTTTTCTTTATGCTCTAGGGGACAACTGAGAGCCTTTGACTCGTTGGAGTTGAAGCTCCATCACGCTCGGCCGTAGGATGGTGGCCCACCTTGCTTTTCATGCTCTGTGTAATAGAAAATGTTTGACTATAGCCTGGGACTGAGAGAGACATCCCGGGGCTGTCCGCTGATGCCCTCACCTTTAATGATTGTTGGGAGATAAGCGGCCGCTCCTGCCCCACGGAGATCTCAGACAGCAGCTGCCAGGCCTGATATTAAGTGTCTCAACGTGGCCGCTCCCTACTTTGTATTCAAGGGTTTATTTTGTTAACTACTCATTTAGGATTTGGTTGATTCTGCCCCAAACACAGATATTGCATTCAGGTGTACCCCAGGCTGCTGTCTCTTTAAACTCCCTTTTATTTAAAGTGTCTCTTGAGGTTTTCTTCAATCATATACCTTCAGAAAGGCCATTTTTATTCTTTTTTTTATTTTTTTAAACAAAATACTGTTTGTAGATAATTAAAGGATACAATGTTACCTTTCCCTAACTCCGCCTTTTACCTAATTTGCATAATTATTCACTCCTCTCCACCTACTTCCAACTGCTCCATCTGAAGCTTTCAGGACATACCATCTTCCATCACAGGGTGGAATAAATTAATGGGGAACAGTAACCGAGTCAATCAGGTGAGAACGGATGCCCCCCCGTGAGTAGTTGGAAAGGTAACGTGCATTTTGTTATGGGGCCAGGAGAACGTAGAATGCGTAGTAATCATGAGAATGTATACGAATTACAAGCTGCCGGACAGCATTCATCAAGGAGTCCCTGCCGCATGTGGGCATCTACTTTTTAGACGGGCGGCTGGGGTGGGTTCGCGTGCGAGCTTCACCATACAACCCCCAGCGTTAATGGATTCCGTTAAAGTTTAGGAATATAGAATTTCACAAAACGTAACAATTTGGCCCATTGTTGGACCCACCTGCCTGAGGTCT
This sequence comes from Spea bombifrons, assembly GCF_027358695.1. NCBI lineage: Eukaryota > Metazoa > Chordata > Amphibia > Anura > Pelobatidae > Spea > Spea bombifrons. Next base: position 1,760,924 of record NC_071094.1, read on the forward strand.
CTTGGTGTATTAACCTCTGCCGGTTCTGCTGGAACACTGTAGCCTTCCCTAGGACACCTAGAACGTATATGATGAAAGGTTCTATTCCAAAACACAATCAACTGTTGAAACCCAAAGAATAAATTAGATAGAGAGAGCGAAATTTTTATTTCTAAAAACACGACCGTCCCCGTGATCCGGTTCACGCATTAATACAGCATCTGTGAGCTGGTTTGGTGCCGTCAGGAGGAGCTGCTGAGCACGCTCCCAGCACCTGCCGCTAGATGAAGCGTTGGAGCCACCATCGTAGGCCATGGCGGAGGTAGGACTTGTGATCTCAAGCATTAACGAGGTGGCCATTTAATGCCGTATCATTTGGATACAGGTTAATACATAAACATACATTCCATCTGTCCGCTTCTAGTCCGCTTACCTTCTCTCTTATGTTTCAAGGTCTACAAATAATGGCATTAAACATGACTTGGGCCCCATTGATTTCTTTTCATCCCAACTTGGGTTTCTAGGGTTCTGGCGACAGTTTCATGCTGTTCTAATGGGGGGGGGTAAAACCAGGGGGCTGTTGTATCTGAGGCTGGAAGGGTAAATCATTGGGTTGGGGTGGATCAGCCACAGACCGGTCTCGCTTTGTACCTCCTCTGATTTAACTCTATTTTGGGTGAAATCCCAGGCTTTACGCCCCATGTGGCTGCTTGCAAGGCCGACTTATGTTTCAGTAGGTGGTAAGAACGTGGGTTCCTTGTGTGTCCGTCCGTTACTGAACAAAGCTGTAGACTTGTTATTGCCCCAGGGGCACCCTGATTCATAGTATTGACCCCCCCCCCAAGTCCACAATACGGCCACCGTTGTAACAATCATCACATCTCTTATGGCTGAACTCAATGACCTGAAATCATCTACTCAGCTGTCCCCTCCTTTTGCCCTACAAGTGCTTACCTTCCCGGGGAGGAAAAAGCTTGCGTGAATGGCCTTTAAAGAAAACTGTGGTTTTAAATGTATACTTAGTAGCAACTTGCACAGCACATCGCATGGATCAAACTATTGTGTACAATGTGTGCCTTTTATTGCCGTTTCCGCCGTAACGTATAGGCGACGTTGTATTTTAAAGACCTTTGTTGGATTTGTCTTATTGGATAAACGGGGGAGAAATAGTAAATGCTATGGCAGCCGTGACAGAGAGGTGAGGAATGTCACAATTTCGCTGACAAATTATCCTGTTGCCAAGGAAACTCCCATATGGCCTTATTGCCTGAACCGGGGGAAAAAATAAACCTTTTTATTTATTTTTTATTCACATACGTTCCCATTAAGCATAAACATGGAGTCTGTATAAATATTTAATTGCGTACGCCTCCCCGCCGCCGTGTGTAACGCTTTGTCGCGCGGTCCGTGTTTCAAACACAAACCTCACAAATAAAAGTGTTTGAGTTAAACCTAGACCTTTAAACGCAGCCGCTGCAGACGTGTTCATCGGCACTATAGGGGGCCCGGAGGCGCTGTTATAATGTAAAGAATGGGTTTCTCAGGCATCGCGGTGTTAAAGATACAGTATCACTGCACTGGCTTCCATTGGTAGGAGACATCTTTGTGTTAAACCAGGACAGAGACCGTTGTGTTACATTGTTTATTGTGTTGACGTTGAATAAGAGGGCGAGTGTCTTTACAGAGAAGTCCGTTATTTGATTAAGGTGGCTCCTCTCGCTGTAATTGGAAGATGGAGCTCAATGTTTGGGGAAGGAATCCTCCTGCGTGCATTAGGGGCACGATCTGATAAGTAAGTCGGTGATGTTCGCTGCTGTCATAGCTATGACGCTTCCTCCTCCTGAAAGCTTTTGACTATGGCTGCGTGAACTGAGCGTTCCTCGAGTCCGGCTGCACCCACCGTCTGCCAGGAACGTGAGTCTGGAACGAGGCTCAGGCCTGAAGTCTGGATCAGGAAATACGGCTGCACTGGAGGGTTCTGGAGTCGCTGCCGACGTGGACTTGTTGCTTTTCTATTGGAGGAGACCCCGGCGTGGTTTCTGTAAGGGCTCTGTGCCGCCTCTCTCCCCGTTTGCATGCGTGTTTGCCAACTGGGACGCGTCTCGCGTGTTTTGCATGTTGATCTCGAACTCATTACGAAATGCTTAAACCTGGCTGTGGATTGTGTGACCTGTTAATCCAGCTGCTGCCATCTGACACCGGGCCGGTGCTGGGAACCAGTCTGTGACACTTACTGGTAACCATTACCCAGGTTGAGGTCTCTTTGGGGGGGTTTTCATAAATGATGTCCCCTGTAAGGCATCGTCACCTGCTTTGGATGGCCTCAATGCTTGGACTAGGACGATTCTTCATAAAATTGGAAACGCAATCCATAAAGTTCTATTTTCTTCTCCGGAATCTCCTTTGAGGTCTGCCGGTTGACCAGCTTTCTCGGATAGGCAACGTGTGTCCCATCTACAATGTCCCGGGTGGGCTTCCAGATGCCAATGGTTTGGGGTCCTCCTTGAATCTTTGATTTCATTTGTGAAGATCAAGAATTCTTTTCCCTAATAGCCCCGGTTAACGAGTTGATAACAAAATATATTGAGTATTTCTTGTTAACGAATGTTTTTTGCTATTTTTGGATTCTAGTTACTATGTTGCGTGTATTTTATCTTTGGAATATCTGGGTTCCTTTGTAACCAGTTGGGTAAGAATTGGCCTCGACTGGGTTTATAATTTTATTTCTGACGCTGTGTCGCAGCTCTTCCGGGATCCTTTGTCCAGTTCTTTGACTCCAACAACAGAATTGTGGGGCACAATATTAATAAAATGGATACAAATACAAAGTAATAAGTCTTGAGACACGAAAGTTCTGGAAAGTTTAGGAGCGACTTGTACCGCTTTATTTCGGATCGCTCCCCGCGTGTTGAATTTGGCCGGCTTCATATAGATAATGAGGCGGGAAACCATTTAAGATATTCTCGTTCTCCGTCTCCCAACTGCCTCCTTATTCACGCAGAAAATGTACAGACACATTATCCTCCCTTAATGGCGCATGGGATTATTAGAAACGTCATATTCGCTTTGTTGTATCTCCTTTTGTTAACCCTTTGTTACTGCGTAGCGACTGCTTCAGGTACAGTTGGGAAGAGTTTTGTTATTTGGCTACTGTGTATCCCCCAAAGCTAGTTACTCACCGCCGCCGAGAATACGGATAAGGAGTACAAAAGCCTTATTTACAGTAACACTTTTTTTAATTACATTTCTGACTAGTTACGTTAAATTTATATATCGCCAACAGACTCTGTAGCGCTGTTACAATAGGAGACGGTGGCTGTAAATAAGACAATTTAAATATTAACATGAGTATGTATATTCAGAGGTCACCTGCAAGGTCACTATGGATGGTTTATGGGTCTTTATTATGGGGCTATTATTTTGTCCCCCCCTTTTTCAGGCGAGGGCTTTAGATGTGTTATTGAAGTGACGTCTTTGCTTGCGATGGATAAATGATGCTTTTAAGTCGTAAGAGTGTAGGCCGGCTGGCATTCAGGAAAAGCCCACCTTTTTGAAGTTGAATGTCACCCCCACGTGTCGGGGGGGGGAAACCGTGCTGCAATATGCTTGGATTTCACAGCGACTGCTAAAAATAATAAGAATATTTTTTTTTTTAAAACACAGTTTGCCCAGTTTTGGTTGCATTAACCCATGCCTTGCATCAGCTTTCTGGAAATGGACTGAGAAGCGACCCCAAGATAACGATCTGTAGATGGTTTTAACAAAAAAAAACAAAAAAAAAACTTGAGCTGTCCTTGGTCTCCGCTGTTTTTTTGCTTGTTTTTTTGTGTTGGCCCCAGTGGCTGTCTCTTTTGTGGCTTCCCGGCCGGTTTCCGGAGCATGCCTGCTTTAAGTTACCTATAGAGGGAGCCGGGTCATGTGACTCTGCAGAAGCTTTTGTGGACCAAGGAAGAGGAATTGCGAGCAGAGCACGTTCGCTGACTCCCGCAGGCCTGTATATACTGCTCACGCTTTCCGGGAAGGCTATTTATCTGGGGCTGGCAAAGAAATCACAATCATTCCGGGTCACCCAACCGAGGGCCGCATCACAGAGCCGAGTGAGGGCCGCTTGTGGCCAGCATTGTTCCTCTCAGCTTGGGTTGTAGGCTACTTGCGCTCTTTCCTTTGTCACCAAACTGTTCTAGAATGTAGACGGCTTCTCGTTGGCCGTGGCTCCTCGCTCCCGCGTTCCGCGAGCTCGGAATGTTGTGGTTCCGGGGTCTCTGCTTTTGTTACGTTGTAGCCGCAGATCAGGCGGATAGTAACGCCCGGGCTTCCCGGAGGTGGGACGCGTTCTCAGCTCGTAGATGTTGAGTTTTTGAAGTCTTTCTGAGATAATCTACGTCTCAAAGGATTTCTCTTGAATTTTATAGACTTCAACCGCCAAAGCAAAACCACAATCAATCTGGATTTTGCCCGAGCGTGGTTACGCTTTTGTCTTATGAATTATTTTCCCACCCCTGCCAAATAGGTTCTTCTATAATGTTTATTGTTCTCTACATCGTAACCATCTCCAGTCTCTGTATTGATCATCGCGTCCAGTATTATCTGTTATTAATATCGCGCCAACAATTCCCGCAGAACGTCTTACAATACGTTATATTCAAGGGGAATATAAGGGTAAAACAATCCAAAACAGAGGGGAAAGAGGGCCCTGCTCGCAAGAGCTTACAATCTAGGAGGAACGGGGCGAGGAGAAGCATAGCGAATGTCGTGGTGGATCTGTTGTGTAAGCGGAGTTGCACGCTGGGGTGTGGATATCTCTCCCTTTGTTTTGGGGGAAATACACGTGATACACATTACAGGGTTGGGGCTTGTACCCTTCCATGCGCGCTGTCCCTTTAAATCTGCATTTTTTTACCAGCCAGATTGCATTTTCTCACTCTTTTCTTGGGCGGCGGTAGCGCTCGGTCCTTAATTATGTATATGTTTGAAAAAGTAGGGCATAAGACCGTCTTCTGCCAGCAATCTCCATGGCATTTCATGGATACCACCTCCTACTCCGTTATTCTACCAGCCGAGGGACGGTGCCCCAAATATATGCATATTTTTGCACTTTATGGATATTTTTTAGCAATTTTCTGTCCTATGTGTGTGCAATTTATTTTTCTCACCCCGACTGGCCTTCGCTTTAAGTCGGAATGGGTTAATGCCTCAAGTTGCCAGTTTCTTTGTAATTCTCCACCGTGTTTTTATTGTTGCTGTTTTTCGCCAACAAAGTGAACTTTTTTTTTTATTGGATTATATTCAAATTCAACTGCCGTAGACTACAATTCCTATGATGCTCCTCCAGCCTTAAGGACGCATCATGAGTATTGTAGTTAACCGTTCCGGCTGTCCTTGGAGCTGTCGGTTCTAAATATTCCATGTTTCATGCTAGACTAATTAGCCAGGAGTCCGGTCTATGGCTGCTCGGCGCTCCTGGCTTTCCTTAAGCTGCGTTATTTTGCTGTTTAGTAGTTATCCCCCCATTATCTGCGGTGTCCTGCCTGCTCTGTTACTGAAAGGCATGTGCTCTGTGCTTTCGGGTCTCTATCCCCCTTGATCAGTGATACCTCTAGGAATCCTACATACTGCCATTTGTTTATACTGTATCCAGATCTTAACCCCCCCCCCCCGGGCCCATCGCATGAAACTCTAATCAAAAGCAGGACTGTTAATATCATTAGGTCCCCCTGTTGGCTTTTAAGGCCTTTCGAGGTCCATGTGGGTTTCTGTGATAAACCCCAAAGCCCCTGTCTGTTCCCCCCCCCATCGGCCGTTGCCCCTGCAGAGTCTGCATTGCATGAAATGGCTGCGGAGAAGTGAAATGGTGTCCTCGTTGCTTGGTCTATCAGCAGGGGGAGCTCCATCTCACGCCGGCTCACCCAGCATCTGGATCACTCGCTCCTCTTGCTTTGAGTTCTCCTCCAAGACTGTTTGCAATAATCCAGGTGACACCGTTTGCCCCCAAATCTAGAGATTACCGGGGTCTGCCCCCCCACCACCACCCCGGTTCACCGGCTTTTATATTCCGCCGTTCTGTTCTCGTAACTTTTCCAGCCAAAAGTTCTGTTTTAAAGCCTGTTTTGTGTAAGTGGCTCTCGTGGAAACTCGTTCTTTTGCTTCTTTTCTCGCAGTAACAATGAGCGGCCCCTACAGATCTGGGTTTAAGAAGCAGCTGCCAACGTCGGTGAGCGTTGGCCGTCTCCTGACCAGGTCTCGCTGAGTCCTTACGCGTAGCTCCAACTAGTTTATTTCTTTTTGAAGCCCCTAGCATTTCCTGCCTTAATCTTGCATTTTTGCATAAATTAGTCCAAACCTGGACTTAAAAGATCCCAGGTTCCCAGCATGCATTGTTTTTACTATTGTCTTGATAATACGGCTTCCTACACTTTGGTCAACAGCGGCCGTGAAGTCCGGCATTTAGGAAAATGTCCCTGAACCGGTGGGTTATTTGGAAAGGCGCTGCACGAGTAAGTAGATGAGGAATTATCGGAAATGTATCTATTGGTAACTGCTCGCGTTGGGTCTAAATGCGGACGTCAGAATTGTAACGAGTGATCGTTTAGTGCTTTCGAGTCTTAAGTTGTACTTTCTATAGCGTGATTCCATAATGGAAGCCTGCGTAGCGTGTAAGAGCAGCTGTGATTTATAGGATATGTATGTAGTGTATGTGAATGTTTCGTTCTCCTGTTACTAGTAAAGAGATCCAGCCAAAAGAGGGTTAAAAAGCGGTCTAACTGGAAACGAAGACAAGCTGTTTCCCCGTCTCTGGATCCGTCCTGCTGTCCTTAGTGGTTTTGTATCCCCCGCTTTCATGTTGTTTTCCCGGTGCCCTCCATCGTCTCGTCCCCCTTCCCCACCTCTCTTCTGACGGCGTTATCATTTGGCTACAGACACGGCCATTGAGATGTTTGAATTTGTCACCAACCGTCTCCGAACGTTCAGGCTTTGTGGCCAGCTCGGCTATCACCCGCCGGCACGCAGGGCTCGGTCTGATACGGGAGCGTCCGTCGGCTTCACCGGCCCCTCTGTACAAACTAAAAATAATGGAACCCCAGGCGGAAGTATTAAGTAAAACTCAGCTGTATCCAAGCAGCTTGGGGGGACCTTCTTGTGGTTTTTCGTCCCTGTGTGGGTTTTGTGGACCAGCCGGTTGTCTTTACTCTCAGAGCTGACTGCACACAAGTCTTTATTTCGTTTTCTTCTACACGAGGGGAATAACCCCCTTGGGCTCTTCTGCTGACATTACTTCGGGGCAGTATAACCGAGAACAATGCCTAGTTTGCGCATGTTGGATGTGTGGAAATCTAATAGATCCCCTTTTGTTTCCACAATGGGGCATTTGCATTATTCTAATTGTTTCAAGAATTGTATTTGAATTGCGACACAAAACCAAAAAGCGACGGGCTGTAAACTGAAGAGTTTTTACGCAATACGGTGAAGAGGGGGGCCTTGGAATTGCTGAAAGGGAAGAAGACCTTTGGACGTACGTCGTGATGGCTCTGTAGCCAAGATACATAACCGCGGCTGGCCAGTAGGTCTCTGGCAGGCAGCTGAAGTACTGTAATTCTCATTACCCATAGGCAGCCTCTGCACGGCTCCCACAATGGCCGTTATCTAGGCCTGGTATCCCCTGGCAAAGCTTTCCATGAGACTATTGTATATGATGGCCCTATATAAGTAGTAAATATGTAGAATGTCCCGTGTTTGATGCCCGTTCTCTGGGTGTGATCACCCAGTGTGTGGCAGTTTAGAGACTGTCCGCAATCTCCTTGTGTAGGTGTTAAAGGTTCGCCCTTATCCTACTTCTGTGTGTAAATCTGCCTTTTGTGTCGATTAACCCAGTAGGCCTTTGCCAGAAGAGGAGCGTTTCATAAAAAAAACCCCAAAAAACAGAAGATTGTGTTTGTTGGATCCTTTATGGTTCCATGGGAGAAGCCCAACGTTCTGAAAGGTTCTAGGTGAAGGCCAAGGCTTCTGAGTCCTCCTCCTAACGCTTGCAACAGACGGTTACATTGTTGCTGTCAGATACAACTTGAAAGGGTCACCAAGCTCATAAACAATGCAGTGAGGAAGTAGCTGTGTGTTCGCAGAGCATGCTCACGACAAGCCTGTAGGGGGAGGTGGATGGGAAAGGATGATCTAATTCATTGCAATCCTTGGGATTGAAGGGAAAAAAAAGACCAGGCTTCATTTTAATGACAGAGCAGAAAGGGTTCTTGAGGGATTGGCCCTGTAGGCCTCGGCCTGCGATTCCGCACCTGGAGTGTCCTGTCTCTGTATCCTTTTTTCAGCGCATGATCCGAGACCCATGGGAGGGGAGCCGTCTGTAATGTCTTTGCTGCAATGATTCATTCTTATCAGGTTGGTCTGAAGCCAACCTGTTGTCTGGCTCTCTGAAGCCTTCTCCTTCCTTAGACCTTTTATTTCACCCACTATACTTTTTGTTTCCTTTGTGGGGAGATTATTTTTTTTTTTTAAGGGGTGGCTTTGGGGTTGCGGGGTCTTGAGGGCAACAGAAGTGGATTTCGGAGCACGAGGTAGATGCAGCATTGAACCTGCGTCATGTGGATTTCTCGGTCTAAATTCTACCACGAGTGGTCTCCATGCGACGGCTTCATTATCTTCTTACCGTCTGTGGACAGTATCCTTAGAACAGGGATGGCTGGACTTTGGCTCTCCAGCGATGGTGGACTACATCTCCCACAATGCCTTGGCAGACGGGGACGATGACCGGCCTGGTCAATTCCTCGGCCTTTCCTGGAAGATTCTTTTAAAATAATTTTTGCTAAAGCACCATATGGCGTTTGACTCTCCTTTGCTATCACTTCAGAATACAGAGAAATAGAAAATAAGTCTAGGATCTAGAAGAACAATCTGGCTTATTCAGTATTCTGAGATAATGGGAAGTCGGAGTTCCGGTACGGGGACCACATTGTATCTTCTGATACGTTCCTAGGGGCCACAACGTTCTTTGTAACCCGACCTCGCGTTTGCCGTTGGTTCGATTTCACTTCAAGACACTGTTATTTGCAGAAGTCAAAACAAATAGTGCGTAGCTGGGGTGGAATTAACATAATACTTGTTTCTTGAAGAAGCTCGTGTATTACGAGTCTTTACAAGTCTCGCAGGTACAAATGTTGAGGGCAATGGAAGTGGAATCTCTAATCTGGCCTTGCGTTGCCCACCCTTCATCCCCACCTTTCCTATGACCCCGGGCAACCTTTTACCCTGTAACATGGATTCCTATGTTATCAGGACTAGAATTTCCACTCAATCGTATTGGGAAAATCTGGCAGATGGGTCAAAAAAACACCTAGTAACCCTTCGCACCCTGCTAGTAACTTTCCTGTTGAACCTTGGATTATACTCCAAGGATGTCCCTTAACCAAGCTGAAGGGAGTGCCAATAAATGTATAGATAAATATATATATATTTTTTTTAAATCCAGTAAAATTGTTTTGTAGGCCAGAAATCCATGGGTTAAACCACGAGATTATTAACTAGCAGTAACACCCTTGCATTCCATCCCAGGGATCTTCTCCTCTCTATCCAGTCCTGATGACCCGCGGCTCTCTGTAACTGTATCGAGTCTCAGGATTCATTTTGTTGGGAATGATTAAAATACTTCGGCATTTGTGCTGCTATGAATTAGAGCCCCAAATTAAGAAATCATTTTGGGGAAAAACATCTGTTTGTTATATCTTGAGGTATTCATAAAACACCCGATGTCTGGTCTCGGCTGACCCTTTGTTGGTGGTCCCAGTTTCTCCCCTTGGGTTTGCTATTGATCCTGCGCCGTCTACGCGTTTCCGTCCCAATTAAAATCCCCCCTAATCCCTACATACTGCTGGATACTCTTGGTTCTGTGTTTTTAATGTTTTGTTTTTTATTTGTAAGGGAAGATCATCACGTTGGTGGCTTTTGTTCTTTTGATTCTGATCATCAGACTAATTTTGATGAAGTTTCTGGAGATCAGATCTCCAGCGAGCTTCTGTTTTTTAGCCGGTTCCATGTGCTTGAGCCTCGAGAAGCCCTGCTAATCACCGTGCATTGAATGTAGGACGGCCGTCAGAAGAAGGCAGCAGGGACTCTTATTGTGAAAGCAGACGCTGCCGTGCTGTTGGCTTTTGTTGGGTCTGCTGTCGGCCGACATTTTCTTTTGGAGGGTGCTGTGCTTCACCCCCCCACACACACTGCCAATCACAAGCCTGCTAATGGGTGCCTGGTGGAAAGAGGGCAGGAGGGAACTTTTGCCTCTTGGGGGGAGATAAGAAGGTATGGCTTCATACAGGAAAGTTGCAGCAGCAAGTTGTGCAGGGAAGTGGGGGGAGGGGGGGATTAAATGTACAGTCAGCTGACCAAAATGGTTGGGTGGCATGGATCATGTGGGGTTGGTGTTTAGCAGTGTGCAGGTTTGGGGCAATTGTGCGTGCGATTGCCCCCTCTTATTTATAGCATGGTCATCATTTTGCAAAGACACGGAGAGGACGCGTATCCCACGTAGAAGCCGTTTGGGCTTTAAACGGAGCCTCGTAGGCCGGTCGAGCCGGACCTGGCCGCGTCGGTCTAAGAAATTCAGGTGTTTGTGTCTGAGATCACCGATCGTGTGGAAGGATCTTTGGATCTGCCGTGGTCACAGCTTGGGGGGAGAGCTGTCTCTTTAGCTGAAGGTCCGTCTTCCCTTGCAGGGTCGGGAGATGTAGACAGTTGGCTCGTCTCTTGGGTAAGATTGCCTCGGCTCTTCATCTTATTTAAAGAAGAGGCTGTGTTTTTTTAATTTTATTTTTAAATGCACCGTCAAACGTTCTTGACTTTGCTAGGCGTCAATGGAAAATATATTTCGTCTCTGGGATTTGGGTCGGACGGGTCACATGACTGCTTCTAGACTTAAACATAAATCAGCAGGTATGGTGCCTTTTTTTAATTTGATTTACTTTTAGCCATTAATTGCGTTTCTAAAGGCGGCAAGGAAAAGGAGAGTAAAATAAGTACGTTGGAACGTCGTGTTGCCACGCGGGCTAAAAGGAAGACGTAAGCCACTTTGTATCGGAATTATCTTCAGCTCCCTGGCACCGGACTTTCTTTCTCCGACCTTTTTGGATCTCAAACAGACTCATATCTGCCCATGACGGACAGACCCCGATGCGGGATACCCTGCGTGTTTGCAGCTCCTTTCTCTCCGGAGAGCTTCCCGTTCATGTTGAGCGGGGTCCATCGTTTTGTATCGATGTCGCTGGATCTGTTGCAGTCTGATCAACTTCATCAATCTAATTCTTTGACTCCTTGAAGAAGCCGGGACGGGGTTTATGCCGGCAAAGGCTGGCCTCGGGCAACCGTCAGAGAAAACTGCGTGCAAATATAAGCCTTTTAAGCTTGTGGGCTCCGTCGAGGACCATCCGTCGGTTGAACTCGGTCGGTGTCTAAGATCTTCGGCGGCCCGGCTAGCGCCGCGCGGTCTGATGTTCACGGCATCCGGCATGTAACGAGTTCAATGAATGCTTTAAAACATTTATTAAAATATCTTAAGTAAATGCGGCTCAAACAATGTTTCTGAGGCTCTGCTGCTAACAGGGCGACAAATTCCATGAATTATCTAAAAGCGGCTATTTTCTGGGGTCCATCGTGAGGTTAAAATGTAGCATTAAGATCCCAACCTACCTGCCAAGGGTGAGGTTTGCGTTCTTGGGGTCCTACGTTGGGCGCCGGCTGTATTTTTAGCTCGTGGCATTTCAAACTGGCGACGAGGGGTGGAATTTGGCCCTCGCGTCTCTCTCGTTGGCTCCTTGGGGTTCTGCCATGTGTATGGAAGATAAGGATTGAATTGTTTCATTGTATCCTAAAACGTTATTGTTCTTTCTGGTTTACAGAGAGTAGGAGCCGGTAAGGTGGATGCGTTTCTCAAGACGGATTTGTTGAAAGATATTTCCAGCAGCAAAGAGGAAGGTGAGAAAATAATCTTACAAGCGCGCCGTTTAGTTACATTGTTATTATAGGCTTCAGTATCTGATATCTTCTTCTCGTGTTGTATTGGGCTGATTTCCCTTTTCTTCTTCTTCTTCAGTAACCGATGCCATGGCTGGGGATGAAAATCTTCCAGACAAGGCGAGTGATACCAACGGTTCATGCGAACATAGCGAAACTCAGGACCGCCACGCTTTAAACCCGCTTGGGGGGCAAGACAGCCCGAAACTGCCTCACCAGGACTCTACTTTTAAAAGCTGCTGGGTGGCAGAGAATGGCGTCTGCGAACGAGACCCCCTGAAATCCAACAATCCCATGCAAGCCTCTGTAGTCGGGAGCAACGGCTACATTTTAAGCAAAACCGCTGCCGTCGAGCAGCCTTTAAGGACTTCCAGTTCCTCTCCCCTTAGCGGCCACGCCGCCAAAACCCTCCCGGGATCCGCCAATAGAGTGAAGACGGCGCCCAGCGTGTACGTGACCCCCGTACCATCCCCCGCACCACCTCAAACCGGAGACCCTGCCAAGGACGAGGCGGTCAAGCAGCTCGATGCCTCTCTCTCCGACTCGAAAGTTCACAGAGCGCGGAAAACCATGCCGAAGACCGGCAGCAATTCGGTAATATGGGTGGCGGGATTTACAAAGCTTTCCAAGTCGTATTTTATTCGATTATTTCTCCAATGCTTTCTTTTTCCCACTTTAAAGCATAAAACAAATCAGAAACCGGCAAAACGAACCCAAAAAACATCAAAGAATCCACTTTGTTCTCGATTCCGATTTATTCCTGAAAACGTTCTAGTACACCTTCTCGTGTTCTTTGAAGGGTTACTCTGATTGCCGATTTTATTATTTTTTTTTCTCCCGTTCTGTTAAAGCCCATGCACAAGGACCCCAAAGAACCCGCAGATCTGAAAGAATCCGAGGAGAGTTCGCCCAAAAACGGTTTGGAGGGTGTGAAGCCGCAGCCGCTGGCCCTCTCGACCGCGCTACAACAGGTGCTACCTCAGAGCTCAGCGACCGCTGCAAAATCTCAGTCGGGTAAGAAAACGGATAAAAAAAAAACTCGCTCTGTTAACGATAAAGAACGGGTTTTTAGACACTATTAGCGACGGCTATTTTTCCCCAAAAAAAAGTTTTTGGCGTTCCTAGCTCCTATATATCATACTTTTTTGGAAGGCAGAAGCAGATCTGTTGACCGTTTCCAAATCAACTCTATTTTTATTGGTATTTACGAGGTCCGCCGAAAAACCCCCCAAAACAGATCAGCCCCCCCATCACGTCATTGATGAGTATTTCAGGTTCGTCTCATTAAACATTTTGCGGTTCTCCCGGCTCCCCCTTCCAGCTGCCGTGGCGTCTCGAAAGAAGAAACGACGGATGGGAATGTACAGCCTCGTACCCAAAAAAAAGACCAAAGTGTTGAAGCAGAGAACCGTACTGGAAATGTTCAAGAACATCTCTCCTGGTCCAAAGGTGACCGCTCATGTTTTGGTTTGGGAGAGTCAAAGTAGTGTTTTTTAAAGTAGTGCTTAAATATCCAAATAAACTCCCAATAATGTCCTCCATGCCCACCCTACAGAGCGAGAAGGAGTCCGATGTCCCTCACGTCAATGGGGAAAACGCGGATATGGATTCCGAAGAGGAATACTCCGAGGATCCAGAAGAGGAAGATTATCACAGCGGGGAGGCACCTGCCTCCGAAAACCAAGAGGAGCAGAGCGCTTCCCAGCAAACCGCGTCGGAAGCGGACAGCGTGAAGAAGGTATAGCCGTCTTACAGCGCTTTAGGGAAACCAAGGGGGGGTCGCACTATTTGTGTGGCCCCCCGATTGTATACTTGGCTAGTATGGCATACATGCTGCGGCTTCTTAACTCTCAGGGGGATGACCTGGAATCCGAAGGCGATGAAGAAGCCGAATCGATGGAGTCCTTGGAGGAGGAAGATGATGGAGATGAGTCTGACCTGGTGGGTGAATTATCCGTTTTTTATTTAAGGTCTGCTACAGGTCCTGCTGAGCGAGGCATGTGACATAATTATTGGGTTCACGCAGAGAAGTGGAACGATGTTGACGTGTTATAAGTATGATTTAAGTCATATGTAGCACCTCGACGTTCGTGTCTTCAAGTCCTTTGTCGGTCTTTGCCGGTGTTCTTGGGTGTTGAACCTTCTTGGCCTATCTCGCCCTTTTTATAAAGAAAAATGAACATTTCTCCTTTTTTTTTAGAGCTCCGAATCCAGCTTAAGGAAGAAGCAGCAGAAAAAGAGAGGCCAGGCAGGGAGCCCGTGTATGAAACCCTCCAGAAAATATAAAAAGAAGACCAAGACGAAGCCAGACGACCTTCACGGTAACAACTACTCTTTATACGTCTAGCAGAGCCCTTGTTTGTCTCTCTGACGTTTGCGCTGATTGGCCCTCGGGGAACCAGAAGTTAGTATCCGAGAGCGAACCGCGCAGGTTCGTTCCGTTACAACACGCAGAGATGGAGAGCAGTGTAAGTTTCCTGCAGGTTTGGGAATGTCCCTCCAGGGTGACGGTAGATACAGAATGATCTGCCGGCGGCAGCGCAGAATGAATACGCGCCACGGAATAGACACCCAGCGCAGCGCTCCGACCTTAGCTGGGCAATAAAAACTTCCACAATCGGTGGGAAAAATATATCCAGAAATAAAAAAAAAATATATACAAAAATAGACATCCTGGTTTTATTTTTTTCTCCTGTGTAGTTGCGGGGAGCGAGAGCCAGGAAAACAGCATGGAGTACACGGAGGTGTCCCTGGACAGCCTGGACCTCAGAGTCAAAGAGATGCTGTCTCCTCAGTCCAAAGGTGAGCGTTCACTAAACGGCAATTCCTCCGTCTGTCCGCCCGATAAGTAAAATCAAGTGTGGCGTATCGAGCGTATACATTCGGGGAGAAAAAGGGAATTATCGTGTGAATGCAGCGGCCAAAACTTTTATGGAAACGTTTTAATTGGGAAGTGAATGCGTTCCGTGTATTTTTACAAAAGAGTCAGTGGTTTGAGTAGCTGCACGCGGGGGGGGGGGTTGGTTAAGCAGTAGGAGCTTCTGTTCACTGTGCTGGGGGCTCCAACTCCTCTCATCACTCTAAGCCAGCAAGCTGCCGACCTCCAAGCTCTTAATGGGGTTCACCTGCCTGTAGGTAAGACTTCTGGTCGGACGCGCGTTTTAAGGCAGACAGAAGCTTCAGTAATCCGGCCCCCGTCTCCGAGGCTGTCTTCATATCCGATTACTCCGGGTATTGCTTCTCCCAGAACCTCGCAGCGATCGCTTATACTGCCCCCTGGTGGCCGCTCCCCGCATTAACGATCAATCTCCATAATTACCATCCAATCCACTCCTCCTCTGTCACGAAGCGGCCGCTCTTTGTGTCGGGGGGCGCGTTGAATGCGCCGCTCTCGCCGGAATTGTCTTTGTCACGCTCCTCGCCCGCGGGGACTGAATTCACTTAAAGTGTATATGTCATCCCAAAAAAATACACGGATGGCAGGACCCCCCTCGGTGACGTATAAAATCGTGTCTATGCTCGTGCAAGACGGGTTCGTAGCCCAGGTATGGATAAAGATTTCCGGCTATAGTTTCATCGCCATTAGGTCGATCGGGGCTTAGGGGCGAATGGAGGAACCTCTCGCCAGCATAACATTCAACCCAGGACTGTTTTTATTTTGACGGGTGTCTTGGGTGGCGTCATGGTGAATAATCCCGGTTACGTTTTCCTTTTAAAGACTTGTTTAATGGAGCCGAAGCCATGGAAACGGACGGTCTTCAAGGGATTCCCCTCTGCAGCTGCCGGATGGAAACCCCCAAGGAAGACGAGGTGACGGTGAAGTCCGGGGATCAGTGCATGGCCATCGAGAGCACGGGCAAAGAGGTACGGGGTCCGCGGAGACCATCCAAAGGCCACAGGCGGCTTGTTTCTTTTGGTATTTAGATGGTTAAACCAAACGTAATTGTTTGGCAAACGCGAGTGAAATGCGTCGGCTTCTTCTCCCTTATAACCGCACGTCCCTGGTTTCACAGCTGAGCCGGTGTGCGAGCGGAGTGACAAAGTACGAGCTGATGAGGCCGTCCAACAAGGTGCGGCACCTGGTGCTGTGCGAGGACCACCGGGGCCGGATGGTGAAACACCAGTGCTGTCCAGGCTGCGGCTACTTCTGCACGGCGGTGAGTCCCGACCCCCGGGGGCAACGAAGCCCTTCTGCCCGTCCGGAACTTGTGTCTTTAGCCAGTTTGCAGCTGTTTCGCTATTTGATTTAATAGCGGATGCCGGTTGTTCTCCTCCTGCAGGGGACTTTCGTGGAGTGCCAACCAGAAACCAGCATTTCCCACCGATTCCACAAAGAGTGCGCCACGCGAGTGAACAACACCAGCTACTGCCCCCACTGCGGGGAAGAGTCCTCCAAGGCCATAGAAGTGACCATCGCTAAGGCCGATACCACGTCCACGGTGGGCGCCACCATGTACGGACAGAAAGACAGCCCGGCGGACGGCCAGGCAGACACTACGACAGAAAGGTAAAGAAGTGACCCAAAAAGAGGAGCCGAGGGTCTGTTCAGAAAATGCCAACAGACTAGACGGTGGGGTATTGGTGCCCCCCACCAAATACGCTACTGATTCATGTGCGTGCGATAGAACCCGTTGGTAATTGCTGAATTCTGCAGAATTTCCCCCCAAAGTTTCTAGAGCGGACAGAATTGTCTTTCACACAGTGGAAGGGATGAGCGCGGTTGTCCCTGATGTTTTGTTAAACTCCTGTTTCCATAGTGATTTCACGATCCGGAAATCCACGCACGAACACAAAGCCGATGTTCCAGCTCCGCCGACTTGCGAAACCTCCGAGCCCTCCGAGGCCGCCGGCTCCGGGAGGTTCTTCTACCAGGGACAAGTCAAAGAGACCTTGGAAAGCGCCCTGCTTGCCCTGGACTCCGAAAAGTGAGAGCCGTCCTATGAGCGCTGAGCTGAAGAGGGCAACATAATCCCCGAGCGTTGGGTGGAAAAGGCGTTTATCCGCTAAACCTTTCGCTCCTTCTCTCTCCGCAGGCCCAAGAAGCTGCGTTTCCACCCAAAGCAGCTGTATTTTTCTGCTCGCCAAGGAGAACTTCAGAAGGTCCTCATGATGTTGGGTAAGCGCTCATTGACTCTACAGCCTCAAAGGATGGAGATAGAATGTATCGATGCAACCTGAACTGCTTTGTCCCTTACAGGCATCCTGATTTTTATTTTTGTAATTAAACTAATTGAGTGAAGCAGCCCCAAATGTGCTCAATAATGTCATAAATTAAAGATAAAGTGTAAAGGGACAAGCGGGTTCCCACGCCGCGGGGCTGCTACATTGTTTCACCGCTTCGCGTCGTATCCGGGGTGAAAACGCAGCCAAATCTCTGCCTTTTCCGTTACGATGTATAAAGAGACGGTTAATTCCATTTTTTCCCGGCGGTTTTTGGGCTGCGGGAGTTAAATTCCCAGAAGTCCTGACATTTTATGTAAATGCGGCGATGTTACTACTCGCAAAATGCTGATGCAGACAAACCGCGGATCCGCTAATAAGGTCACAGCAGCTGCGGCGCTAATGAAGGGGAATGCGAACCGCGCCGTCGATGAGCGTCTAACGTATATCTCTGCCTGCAGACAAATATAAACCGGGGGGGGGGGTCAGAGAATTAAAGTAGATTAAATGAATTAGACAAAAGGGCTGGGGCCTGCATGGTGCACTTTTTGGGGTTTTTACCCTCACTTGTTTCATTTTTTGCATGTGACCATAATTTTAATTTATTATTAAAAATATTTGTCAACTTTTTTTTTTGGGGGGGGGGTGCCCTTCCCTAGAAGACATCAGACCCTCCTGTAAGCCTTCAGGGAGGATAGAAAGGGGTCTTATATCCCTCCAGGGAGCGCGGCCTCCAAAAATGAGGATGAGGGGGCCCTGTTCCCATTGTGGTGCCTATCAGGCTTCCAAAAAAACACTAGAATACTAACAAATACACCTCCATCCTCCCGAGGCTACCGAAAACTCCGTAAGGAAGATGTTGAGACGGCTGATCTCGCTGAGCCTGATTTCTGATACAGATTCCTCGGTTGTTTTTGCGGAGCCGTTACAAAGAAACGCGAGATTCCGTAGAGTTGTTTGCTGTGAATACAATGTTTCAGGCTATTTGTTTTTAAAGTAAAATTGAACGTCGTCTTGTTGTTCGGCGTGATGGACGTCACCATAAAACCTCATCGAATTGATCGAACAGGCAAAGGCGCGGTGAGAAAAGCTGATGGTTTTTAATGGTGTTTTCTTTTCTTTTTTTTCTTTCCAGTGGACGGCATCGACCCCAACTTCAAAATGGAGCAGCACAGTAAGCGAACGCCCCTTCACGCGGCCGCGGAGATGGGACACACCAGTATCTGCCACATGCTGGTTCAGGTGGGTAGCCGGACAGTTACACGTGGCCCGGGTTTACTTAATTGTGTAACGGCCCTCAGAGGGCCAGTCTCTGCTTTACGCATAGCACGGGGAACGCAGACAAAGCTCTGGATATAAAGACATCCCTGCTTTGGCCCTCCGGTCAGCTACCGGGACCCCAGTTCCCCAGAGCTCTGAATCTTACCTGCCCCGATAACCCACGGGTGTCCCTTCCTGCCCTTTCAGGCTGGTGCCAACTTGGACAACTCCTCAGAGGATCAAAGGACTCCGTTAATGGACGCGGCCGAAAACAACCACCTGGAGACCGTGAAGTATCTTGTCAGGGCAGGAGCATTGCTGGACCCCAAGGTGAAGACCCCCCCCCCGTGGTGTTCTTGGCTCGTTTTATATATATTTCTGAGTTAATTCAGTCTTTTTGCTGAAGCTTCCCAGGTTTTCCTCCTCCCTGCTGCTCCTCGCTGACCGACCTGTTTCTGTTTTTAGGATTCGGAGGGATCTACGTGCCTGCATTTGGCTGCCAAGAAGGGTCACTACGAGCTGGTCAAGTACCTCCTCTCCAGTGACAAAATAGACGTCAACTGTCAGGTAAAGAGTCGTGACCAGGTACATTTTACCGCTAGTGAGTGACCGAGGCTATTGGAAGAACGTAGAAAGTTATTCATCTCTTGTTGACAAACGGGTTTTGGATAAATGTCACCGGAAGCCGTTTTCCTTCAGGGTTTAATGAGTTCCCTCTTTTACCCCCTTCTAATTTCCATTTAGGATGATGGAGGATGGACGCCAATGATCTGGGCCACGGAGTACAAGCACGTGGATCTGGTCAAACTGTTACATTCCAGCGAGGCCGACCTCAACATCCGTGATAACGTGAGTGTCGTGGGACGTGTGCTTGGGGGCTTCGGGTGGTAATGGCATCAGATTTCCCGCTGCTGTACCCCCCCCCGGGGTAGTTAAGGGGTCATCTTTACGTTCTTTGTGCTCAATCGCTAAAAACGCTCTGCCGTCCTTCACTTACCGTCTCCTAGGAGGAGAACATTTGCCTGCACTGGGCAGCTTTCGCTGGTTCTGTTGAAATCGCGGAGATCCTTCTGGCTTCCAAATGTGACCTGCGAGCCGTAAACATTCACGGCGACTCTCCCCTCCATATCGCCGCGCGGGAAAACCGCTACGAGTGCGTGATGTGAGTAAACCGATCCCGCGGCGTTCCTGATATTGTGCTCGGCGCGGCAGCCGATAGGCGCAGAGGCCAGTAACCTATGGGTGCGCATAATGGGGAGTAGTACTGTTATTTACTAAATTGCTTTTATTTTTTACTTTATAACATCCCTGGAGTCCTAGATACGCTAAATCGGGGTTCCCCTGTTTTTGTTTTGGTATGGTCCATACTGTGTTTAGCGTTGTATCTGTTCGCTTGTTACGTTGTTGCGCGCCGCCGTCAGACTGTGATTACCGATACAGTAACCCTGGGCCGCCGTGTCTCGTTCCAGGCTCTTCCTATCGCATGGCTCCGACGTAAGCTTGAAAAACAAGGAAGGAGAGACCCCGCTGGAGTGCGCGAGCCTCAACTCTCCTGTCTGGGCGGCTCTGAAAAAGAGCCACGGGCTGACCGAGAAACCAGCGCCCAAGGAGAAGGTGGTGAACAGGTCGGTGGAGTCGGCGAAATGCCGCGGGCGCAGTCTCGGTGAGGGGCAGTCCTGCGCAGAAGAGCGTCATTCACCTTCTTTTTTCTTGGCATTTCTTGGACAGGGATATATCTCGAGGTTACGAGAACATGTCCATTCCGTGCATAAACGGCGAGGATTCAGAGCCGTGCCCCACCAACTACAAGTACGTGTCGCAGAACTGCGTGACCTCGCCTCTGAATGTAGACCGGAACATCACTCATCTTCAGGTACGGCAGGGCGCCGCGTGCCGCGAGATCGCGCCGGTCTCCTCCGTCTCTCCGGCGGTCTATGCGGGTCACTGAGCTCCCGTCACGCGTGTTTCTTTTCTCTTCCAGTACTGCGTGTGCGTCGATGACTGTTCATCCAGTAACTGCATGTGCAGCCAGCTGAGCATGAGATGCTGGTACGATAAGGTAAGCATGCAAGGTGCCAAATCCTCTCCCCTCCCGGGGGGTTATTTTGGCTTTGAGGTTTTATTACGTGTGTCGGAGGTATTGTAATGTCTTCTACGGTAAGAAAACCAGCCGTGTTGCTCTCCTCCGCAGGACGGACGCTTGTTACCGGAATTCAACATGGTGGACCCCCCTCTTATCTTTGAATGTAACCACGCGTGCTCCTGTTGGCGGACCTGTCGCAACCGCGTGGTGCAGAACGGATTGAAGTGAGTCGCCTCGGTCCGCGGGTCCTCTCTGTGAAAGTGTCCTAGCTTCGGGGGTCTATAGATTGTCTGACAGCCTAAATGCTTTGGGTTACGTTTTTCATTCCCATCACTGTGACATCACACCTTATGCCGGCCCCGGGCGCGATTGTATATGAGGACATAAGGTTTTAGCTTTTGGGCCAGTTTTTTACACCCCCGGGTTCCTGGTTCAGTGTAAAATGTATGGATTTAATCCCAAATTTGATGACATTTTAATAAACAGAGTGTTTTTATCCTCCAGGGTTCGATTACAACTTTACCGCACCAAGACGATGGGCTGGGGCGTGCGTGCGCTGCAAGACATTCCCGCGGGGACCTTTGTATGCGAGTAAGTGATACGAGCCCCGGCGCTTCTCCTTGCTCTCTCTCTGCCGTTCCCCAAGCTCTCCTTCTCCCGTTTCAGACACAAGGTGGGACGGGTGCACATTAATTACTGTCTGTTTTGCCCCCAAGTCAAGATTCTCTGCCCTGTTTAAGCACTGAGCAGTAGATACCCCTTTGTACTTGGTGGTAAACTTTCTGGCGTCGCGGGAAATGTCTTCCCCTCTTGATTTCTGCGCAGGCGGCAGGCGCTTGCGTTCGTACCGTTGCGCGTAAGCCGGGCTTTTCAAACGAGAGGTTGGATCAGAGGCTAATTTTATCAAACCACGATTTTGGATCAATAAAGCAAATTAAGTAGGAACTTGGCACGTTGCGTTAACTACGAAACCGGGAATTGGGATACGCAGTGGTTTCCGGCAAAGCAGATGCCGCCTCGCTTAGCGGATGTGCTTTTGATTAACTTACTGGAGTTCTGGTGCGGCACATCGGTCTCTGACTCACCGGGGTTAACGTTTCTGTCCTCTTCCCCTGAATTTGGCGGCTCAGCTGTTTTAACCATCGCAGTCCAGACTGAGGACTATGGAGTGAGTAAAGGGTTAAGGGTTATCACCGGTTTCTTGACACCTCCTCTCGCCTCGGACAGGTACGTCGGAGAGCTGATTTCGGATTCAGAGGCCGACGTTCGCGAAGACGACTCGTACCTTTTCGATCTGGACAACAAGGTAACTTACGATTGTCACCGGGACCTCGGTCGTGACTCGCGGGCCGCTTTAAGACGACCTCATTGAACTCGCAATGTCTAAAATAAATACATATTTAGAAAATAATAATTTTAATCATTGAATAAATCGGTGCCCTCCCTTGGTCAATAACTAAAAACCCAGAAGAGACGGCAGGTGGCCACAAGGTGATTATGGGAGTTGTAGTCCAGTGACGTCAGACCCCACATGTCTCTAGCGGTTATAGAGGCTGTCACGTACATTAACGTGTATGTAATTAGCGAGAGGGCTGATACGCTCTCATTGCGCTGAGCGGGCTGCCAGCAGAGACTCTCTCCTCGACCCCGCTCCCCGCCGACTGCTTACCGCGCCGAGCAATCCGGCCATCCATTAAACATCATTACGAGCGTGTCCGGGAGGCACGGCCGGCTCCTTTTCTAATGCATCTTTCAGCTTGGGGCCGGACGCCGTGGTAATTAAAGCCGGCTCGTCCGTCTCGCGCGGTGTCGCTGCCTCGTTTGTACGAATTCCACAGCAAATGCCGAAATCCGGGCAATTTCCCTTTCCTACGTGTCCGACTTCACATGGAAAAGGGGCTTGGGGCACAAGCCATACAAAGTGTCACATGCCCACAATATTTATCAGATCAATACATATTTTATTTATTATTATTATTAAATAAAATATTATATAAGCCCTTAGCTTAAAGGAAAATAGGAAAAAAATATAAGGTGTAAAGGACCAGGAATAATTTATTATGATTATAATATTAATAATTTTTGATTTAACGCAGTTAAATAATTTGCCTTCCGGACCTCGTTGTATTAAACTGCTCTTTAGGGATCCCGTTCAGAATATTATGATAAATGTTCATAAAAAAAAAAAATCTTAAAGTATTTTCCAGGATAGAATAGTTTCCGCGGCGTGCAATTAGAGCGGCCCTCGTGGCGGAAGTAATAAGGCGGCAGCGGGTAATTGGGCGCTGAGATATTATGAATCCATTTGGCTCCGCGGACCGTCTTGCCAGGATCAGGAAAGTGATTTAAAGCCACGTGACTTCCAGCTTTCTCTGCGCCCGCGATAATGTGATTAATCTCGTACACGGAAAGAAAATACTTCTCGGGGCTCCTGTGAATTACTCGAATGCCACGAGATACGCCGTTTATCCGGAACATTCCGTGATTTACGTCGGTGATGATATTTCGTTGTAGGATTCCATGGATTTCAGTTGAAATTGTGTTTTTATATGTATTTATTTTTTTGCTATAGGACGGAGAAGCTTACTGCATAGACGCCCGTTTCTATGGCAACATCAGTAGATTCGTCAATCATCTGTGCGAGCCCAACTTGCTCCCGGTCCGAGTCTTCATGTCCCACCAGGACCTCCGCTTCCCCCGGATAGCCTTCTTCAGCAGCAGGCACATTCCCGCCGGAGAGCAGATCGGGTGAGAGCGTCTTTCATCAAGGAAAGGGGGCGACGGGAGGCAGAATCCGGCCCCCGCGCCCTTCCCCAGCGTTATTCCGGAATCTTTTAAACTCTAGAATCTTTCCTAATTGGCTTTGAACGATTTGTGCTGTCTGCCGATCTATGGGGCGCGAAAGTAAATGTCGTTTGGGGTTACGTTGTTACGATTTGCTGTGTAAGCAATTATTTCTCTGCTCCTGACTGTGAATCAATATATCCATAAAGAGCCGGCGCTCTCCCTCCCTTTCTAAGTTTTAACTTTTCTTTCCCCCCCCCTCCTATAGATTTGATTACGGGGATCGATTCTGGGACATTAAGCGTAAGCTCTTCAGCTGCCAGTGTGGCTCTTCAAAGTGCAAACACTCCGTCAAAGATGTCTCTCCGTGCCAATCAACCCCCCCGCAGGAGACCACCCCGCAAGAAAACGGCTTACCTGACACTAGCTCCGCCGCGTCCCCTAGTGTCTGCTGAAAAGCACCGGCCACAGGACGACGCGTTTCACCGAGAGCAGAGGGGGCCGAGACCCCCAGGCATAGACTTTTTTTTTTCTTCTAAAGACATTTGATCCCTTCTAGTCACAGGAAGGGAACAAAACTAAAACTGTATTTTGAGAAAGGGCAGCCCAGTGGAGGCTGCAGCAGACGCTTTCCTGGGCGCCATCATTTTTAACCCTGCCCTCCGACCCCTAAAGAGACGCGAATCCTTCTCCAGTCCAAAAAAAAAAAATATCCGACTGGCCGGTGGTTCAGCAGCAAAGGAGTTAATGAGCGAAAGTATTTTTCACCCCCCCGAGGGGAACAATTGTATTAATCCCCTTTCTTTCTCTGTCACTCACTCACACACACACTCAAGCAAATTAAACCTAATGCGCTTATTTGTCCTCTCGTTCTGCGAGGGCCCTGGGCGAGGGAGATATTAGACCGGTTATTGAACTTTCAAACCGGGCGCGTCTGTAAAGGAATCTTAAATAACAAAAGACCGAACTCTCTTATCACGTCGCAGGGAAGGGGTTACGGGTATTCCGCTGGAGCTCGCATCTGTCCGTCGGCCGGAAGCGGTGGAAGGAGTCTTGTAAGACTTTGCTGTCCGTTTCGGTTCGTAGGAAACGCGTCTTTTGGGGTTTTGTTGAGAAAACGAGTTAAGTATTTCCGTCTGCTTCCTGTTGCTTTGTCCCCGGGCCCTAACTGAGAAGGTGACTGTGTATCTCTGCAGAGTCAGACGTCCGGGGGTTTAGGACAGGATTAGGCTCTGACCTGGGAGTTGCGTTGGGTTCAAAGCCTGGACGGTGGTCTTCGCTAACCGTGCGGTGTTTCGTGGCATCCTCGTGTGGTTTCATGTGGCCGTTCTGTCATGGTGGACCACAAACCTGCACTGTTGGCGGCTTAGTAAAGGGAACCTGAAATTGTGGATTCGAGAGGCTACAAACAGTTATTGAGGCCCACAGGTTAATGGCCACCACCTGTGCCAAAATTCCCAACCACAAATGCAAAGCTGCACCGCGGCTCAAAGGAGAATAGTTTTCTGTAGGTGCATCTAGAACATGAAGTTCTAGATACATTGTAGTCCTATGATGGCCTCCTAATATCCCCACGGTTTGGTGTTTTGTTTTTCTACTCCGGGTTACTTCAGGCCGTGGTGAGGTCTTTCATGGTCCCTTTATCCCCAGAGACGCGTTTTCAGTCTTCCTATTTTTGCAAGGGGGTCCCATTTAACGTTGGAAGACCGTTCCGGGTGGATTCCACCTCAGCCTTTTGTGTAAAAGTCCCGAGCGAGTCCGATTTAACCAGCGCATCTTCTCAACCTCTGTAAGTCAGCCGCGAGCCTAGCTCAGCCCGTTACGACCCAGCGTGAACTCCTTGGCTGCTGTCCTCTTGGGGAAGGAAAACAAAGGACTGAAAGTGGACACGAAACACGTTTTCCGGTATTCTACAAATGGAATCTCGGTCCTTTACAATATTTTTACTGAAAAAATAAAAACGTTTTGGAAATAACACAGTTAAAAGGTGCTGAAAACGCTCATGATTTCTATGCTGAACAGAAATGTTATCAATTGTACCATAAAAAAAACTGATTTTAGGATAAACTACCGGAAGTGAGAACCTTTTTTTAAATTGTTAGTATTATCGTAGTGTGAATAAAATTCTTTTTGTATTTTTTTTTTCTTTTCCACATTACCTTTAATTAAAAATCTGGCAGTAATTTTTATTATATTTTATTTTTTCTGTAAGTAGCTCAAACACCAATTTTTTGTTTTTCTGTTTTGTGAAACCATCCACGTTTGTGATTTGTATTTAGTTTTTTTGTTTTTTTTTTTTAATAGAGCCTGATTTTTTTTTTGTTTGTTTTTTTTTTTTAAAGCTTTTGTCTGTTTTTTTTTCTTTTTATTTTTTCCCTGTTCATTTACCGCCCTTGACCGTTGCCACTTTTCTTTCATCTTTTTTTTTTGTTTCCTGTTTTTGTTTTCAGTGAAACAATAAAAAAAAAAAAATTCTTTAACTCACTTTGGTCCGCGCCATCTCTTTCTGGGCAGCTAGAAAACGTCCCTCTTTCGCGCGGCTCGTAAGGATTTCCACGTCAGACGCGCGTCCGGATTGTTTGTTTCTTTTCTTTGCACACAATGGGGTTGACCTAAATATCGGCTTTGGTGAAAAGAAACTTTCTTTGACTGAGACGTCTTCTGTGGGTAATATAAAAGCATAATGTCGCATCTCCCGAGGCATACGAGGTCACTTTCTTTTCTTCTTCTTCTGGTCAAAGTATTTCAATGGCGCAAAATGCGTTGGGTCTACCTGTGCGTTTTCACAGGCAAAAAAATATAGACAACACCTACTTTTATATTACGATTACAGATTGTATCCAGATCTGAATTTATACATAAAATAAAATCTCTTTAATAGGCATAAGGAAGTCGGTAAGAAGGTCTTGATCATCGGTCAACGGGTACATGCGCGAATGTGTGACTACAACGAGATATAAAATACCCATTGTACAGCGCTACGGAATTTAATGGCGCTATATAAAACAATAAATAATAATAAAATAAAAATAGTCTGTGAGAAGATCTGTGATGTGAACGGGGAGAATGGTCATTTTTGGAAGAGCCCAAAGCTAGAAATCGCCATCTACATTTGGTTCCGTTCTTCCATATTCTACAGCAAAATTCTGGTTAAAATGTATTTTTATAATTTTTTCTTATTATTTTTAGTTCCTATAAGCCCGGTCTGAACGACGCTCCTCTTGAGTTCTGAGGAACGGGACACTCGGGGGCATTCATGTTAATTAAAATTTCCATTTACAATTTTGTTTAATCTGTATATATTTTTTTTTTATGTTTTTTTTTTTTTTTTTTTAATCAAGTTTGAAATTTAGAGAAAAACTCTTGTGCGTGAGCCAGAACTCCGTGACCGACCACAAAGCAAGAGTCTTCTTTAAAGGCTTGGAGATGCAACGGACGCCGACCGGTAGCCGGCCGACATGCTCTCCTGCTTTAGTGGAGATCTAAATCGGTTACAATCAGTTCTAGCGCGGATTTCCATGACGATCCTCAGACGCAGAGGACCCCTGTGCGTTTTTATCGTTAAACACCCTGAATGGATCCACCAGAAGACAGAAGAGCCTCCCTTTCGCCGGCAGAACGCTCTGACGCAGGGAAGGAATGATGCTTCTCTTCCCGGTGACCTATTAAAAGGTTTCGGAATCCACGCCGCTAAAAGCTTTTTTGAAGTATTTGCTAAAACAGGTCCCGAGGGGGTGGTGGCGGAGACTGCGAGGAACGAGCCATTGTCATCGCTACACATGGCTGAATTAAGCTGCCGGGGACGGCCCAAGCTGCCCCCCCCCCCCCCGTATTCTACCCATCTAGCCCTTTGTGTTACAATGTAACACTCCGACAATTAACGTTCAAGGAATTTGCTGGCCTCGTTAGCTTCTACAACAAGGTTCCCAATTTAAAGAGCCGCGGGTTTGGGGTGTATATGGGGGTGTTTTACAAATTGACACAAAGCCATCTTTTTCGCCCGGTTTATGAGGGGGCTCGCTGGTTACGTTGTTGCAGCTGTAGGTATTTTGTACGTTTCCGTAGGTTTTGGATCTGATTTTAGGCAACACAAGAGATACTTTATATGATGCGTTGAGTGAAATCATTATTCCTCCCCCTCCATCCTCTGACGGCTCAGGTCGCTGGCTAGTTGAGGGTCTTGTTCCTTGGTCTATAGCTTTGGGGCCAAAGTGGAACTAGAGAAACATAGCCGGTCCTGGTTGTTGCCAAACCTTCACAGAGAAGATGGAAATGAGGGTCTTCAATAAACGATGGCGGCGTCATTAAAGCCCAGTCGCCCAACCACAGCTACCCTGTTACCCCCCCCCACGCCTCCTCGTACCGGTGTCCGGCAGATCACAAGAGAAGGAGCTCGATCTTAAAATCAGAACATGTATTAAAGCTACACAATACCGCTCTAACACGCCGCTCATCCACCCTCTCCTTCTGTTAACCATTTGTTGTGCCCACTTTTTCCACAAGGGTTGACTGGCGTTGGTTCGAGGGGGCAGTGAATTAGTTCACGTTCCTGGTTTGGCCACAGGGGGCGCCAGTGACAGCAAACCGCTGGTTCCCAGACGTCTGATCCTCTCCTACGGCAAATGACTTTATCCCATGCATGTTTATTCCCTCACTTTATTAACCTCTACCGCATCTGCTGGGAGACTGTTCCATTTATCTGCCACCCTCTCTGTAATGTACATTATAGAATCCTGATCCTTTTGTGCAAATGTCCAGCTGAGTTTCTGCAGAGTTCCATGAAGAACAGAATTGTAACATTTTCCCAATATCTGTATAATTAGATCAAGGACATACAGGAACCCTCCCCAGCACTGTATACAGTAACAACCCCCAGCACTGTATACAGTAACAACCCCCAGCACTGTATACAGCAATATAACCCCCCAGCGCTGTATACAGTAACAACCCCCAGCGCTGTATACAGTAATATAACCCCCAGCGCTGTATACAGTAATATAACCCCCAGCGCTGTATATAGTAATATAACCCCCCAGCGCTGTATACAGTAATATAACCCCCCAGCGCTGTATACAGTAATATAACCCTCAGCACTGTATACAGTAATATAACCCCCAACGCTGTATACAGTAATATAACCCCCAGCACTGTATACAGTAATATAACCCCCAACGCTGTATACAGTAATATAACCCCCAGCACTGTATACAATAATAACCCCCAGCACTGTATACAGTAATATAACCCCCTAGCGCTGTATACAGTAATATAACCCCCAGCGCTGTATACAGTAATATACTCCCCCAGCACTGTATACAGTAACAACCCCCAGCACTGTATACAGCAATATAACCCCCCAGCGCTGTATACAGTAACAACCCCCAGCGCTGTATACAGTAATATAACCCCCCAGCGCTGTATACAGCAATATAACCCCCCAGCGCTGTATACAGTAATATAACCCCCCAGCGCTGTATACAGCAATATAACCCCCCAGCGCTGTATACAGTAATATAACCCCCAGCACTGTATACAGTAATATAACCCCTAGCGCTGTATACAGTAATATAACCCCCAGCACTGTATACAGTAATATAACCCCCCAGCGCTGTATACAGTAATATAACCCCCAGCGCTGTATACAGTAATATAACCCCCCAGCGCTGTATACAGTAATATAACCCCCCAGCGCTGTATACAGTAATATAACCCCCAGCACTGTATACAGTAATATAACCCCCAGCGCTGTATACAGTAATATAACCCCCCCAGCGCTGTATACAGTAATATAACCCCCAGCGCTGTATACAGTAATATAACCCCCAGCGCTGTATACAGTAACAACCCCCAAAGCTGTATACAGTAATATAACCCCCAGCGCTGTATACAGTAATATAACCCCCAGCACTGTATACAGTAATATAACCCCCCAGCGCTGTATACAGTAACAACCCCCAAAGCTGTATACAGTAATATAACCCCCAGCGCTGTATACAGTAATATACCCCCCAGCGCTGTATACAGACCCGGAGCCGCCGTTGCTGTCAGTCATGTGATATTTTGGGTGACTTTCCCACCACACTGAGCTGATGCTTTATGGCGATGCTAATGAAGTCCGTTCCCCCATAGTCAGAGAGTCAGACTGGGTGATTTAGACTGAGTCATTCTATTGTTCCTCACAGGCAGTATGATAAGGAGTCGGGGGGGGTTAGTAGATCGGGGATCAGATAACAGAGCGAGAATCATACAAACGGCTGATATGCAGCTGCCTGAAAACTTTATATTATGGGGCAAAAACTACAACTAAGCGATATTTATGAACATTTATTTTTTCTGAAACCAGAAATAAAAAAAATGTCCTGAGAGATCGGCTTTTTTCTGGTTACAGAAGAAGTGTAGAGTTAAAACATGCAGTAAGATTTACAAAGATTACCAAAAAAATGGCAAACTCTAATTCGTAAAACAGAATAATTAATTTGTACAAAATATTTAAAATCAGAACCGTTTGTTAAAAAGGATTAAAGGAGAGCAGATCTTTCTTCGGGAGACACCAACGCTGGCCGGATCTCTTAAGAAGCTTCTCCAAGAGCGTATCCAACGGCGGCTTCCATTCGTGTTCCAGTCGGGAATTAAAATGTACATTTTTGTGCGCAGGCACTAAAGATCCCCCCCCCCTTGTTTTAAAGGGTAAACTCCAAAAATTCCTCCGGACAGGATTTGGGCCGCGTCCTGCCTCACATCCTCTGCGGGTTTGGGGAGTGTTGATGGTTACTTGAGATTGAACTCGTTGAGCGGAGTGGGCGCTGCGTCTCTGCCCAACATGCAGAAGCTGATCCGGCCGTCGCGGTGGAAAGAAACCAAGAGTTCGGTGGAATACGGTGGGTGGCGAAGGAATGAAACGTTTGGGAATTCCGGGAGGTCAGAAGAGACCATCGGAGGGTCCAGAGATAGATAAATAAATAAAGGTTCCACGTCAGTGTTAAGTGGGAATTTAATATATTTAATATTTAAAACAAAATAACTTAATAGATTTAAAGTAAATATTGGCAAAAATATCTAAATTAACCAAAAAGCCGAGAACCGCCCCACATGGCAGCTTCTATGTACGCACAGAAAATATTTAAGTAATAACAAATGTTGCAATTTTGGGGAAGTTTGTACATAAAATGTAACAATTCTCAAGCCACACCCACAGTTAGTCATTATTTTTTTCTTTTAGTGTGAAATAACGGATCATTTTCAATAATTAGGATTTTTATATTTTATTTATTTTTTTTTGCACGTGGATCTATACATTTCTGAATCTATACATTTTCATCAGGGCCAGGAAAGTCAGGCAGCTGCCCGGACCGCGGGGGGGGTTACTTTACTGAGAGGGTGGTAGATAAGTAGAACAGTCTCCCAGCAGAAGTGGCAGCGGTTTATACAGCGCAGGTATTTTTTTATATATATTTTCCCAGTTAAAGCAAAAATTATTTTTGCCCTAAATTCAGAGGAATAGATCTCTGTCTGTCGGGGGAAGGGTTAATGAAAGGGTGATTCGTAACCAAGGCAGCAGCGGCCGCTTCCATCCACGAGATATTTATTTAGCTGGCGCTGCTCTCTCTCCCACAGGAAGTGACACAGGAAGTACATGCTGCCGTTTCCATGACCGGGTCTGGCCTTATCGGTTGCTTTGGCAACAGCGAATATTGGCATATGTGAGAGCGGGTTAGGAACTGACACTCGTTTAGTTACAGTATCAATAAACGGAACGTTTGGTAACATTCAGCAGGCTCCATACCCCCCGGGGGCGACACCTATAGGAATATATACTGTCCGGCCGAATCAATCGGTCGTTCATTATTTAGATGGAACCAATAAATCTCTATATAAACACAATTAGAATCCTGGCGAGCCAATGAGAGATGAGCCAGGCAGAGATTGCGCCTCCCATTGGCCGCGCTTCCAACATATTTTTTTAAAGCTACAACTGATCATACAGCGAGAACGCTAATTAACATGATATACCTAGAACCCTACCTGAGTCTCGGGGTTTTGCCCTAATCTCAGGGTGACGGGGCAGATTCTGCAGGTCGCACAGTCTGACTCCTTCCTATTCCCCCTGCTGGGATCAGATATAAGACTCCCAGTTGGCACTTTTGACTCCCAGTATGTTATGGTTGATATCCCTGCTTGAATGCAGGTGACTCAATTAAGTGTATATTTAAATAATGACAAGTCAAGGTTTCCATGACGACCGGTATTAGAGCCATTTGGGTAACACATTTGGCGAGTCACTGCAAAGAATCTTCACGATGGGCTATTAAGGGGTTAATATACCTCGTATATCCTTTTCTAGAACCCACATTTTTAATGACTTTGTTACATTTTTAATTACTATTTGGAGTCGCTCCAGAATATAGATCAAAAAATATTGATTTCAACAAAATAAGATTTCCCCAAACTCTCGTCCGAATCCTCCGATGCTGGGAGTTGGGTGAGATCTGCTTCATTAACGCAGGAGGCCATTAATCAGTCATTAAACGTGCGCCGCCTCGAGCCCCGCCATATCGATCTTTATTAACGGGGCTCGGACCCAATGGCCGCGTCTTATTGAGTAGCTTCACGTTTGCACCGATCATAAATAGTTAATGCTAGAAATGTACGACTTCATTATTATTATTTGCGATTGCAATTAATTAATGAATATCGATAACGGGGGCAGGGGGCCGGATCGTTAAGCCTCTGGGTAAGGCCAGCTGAGCGGCCTGATAATATATTTAATATATTGTGCTCTCTAGATGGAGCACAGACTGGATCCAGTATGAAGCAATATTATGCTATCGGTTAGGGTGCCCCCTGTGGTCATTTGTAGTACTGCAAGCAAAGTGTTGGTTTGGGGTATTAGTAGATTAGGAGCATTAAAGGCTGATTCCGTTTTATGTTTTATTGCTATGGTTCCAGCTCTCCGCTCCGTCGGGTACAACAGCTGGAACCTCCTGACTCTCGGTATAGAATATGGAAGTCCTTGGTCCAAATCAATCAAAGAGTATCAGCCAGGGTCCATGGAAGAACCTGAGCAGGTGGACCGGGTAGAAGATGGACCTTCCAAGGGCAACGATCACCAGACTTTTTACCATGATGTTCGCCAGCTGTGGGACGAGAAGCTAAATGAGATGGAGCCCATAAAGGAGGACTCGTGCAGATTAGTTTCCTTCCACAAGAAGTGCCGATCGCCTCCAGGAGACAACTGTGAGGACAGGTAAACCCCAGGTTCGATGGGTGATGGGATGAGGAACCTGGGAAAAGGATGTGGGGTATCAAGACCACCCCATTCCCTCATCTCATAATAACATGGAGTCTGGATAGTTGTAGGGAAGCCTCTCAACTCCCCCAGATTCTAAGAGCCATGTCGAGTCATTAAGACCAAGCTGTCACTTTGTGGACCGGGGGAGATGGGTGGTGTCTGCTGTAAAATCCCTGGTTCACTTGTAGTATAACTGAGGGACATTATGAGAAAATGTTTCTTACAGAAAGGGTAGTAGATACGTGGACTAGACTTCCAGTACAGACAAACACAGACAAATTCAAGAAAGCCCATAATGTGCAGAAAACTCACCTAAGGAATTAATTAAACAAAAAGTTAAACAGAACCTGTTGGCAGATCGGCCCCCGTTGGCCCTGTCTATTCGGCCCGTTTCTCCTGCTGTAAAGACTCAAACCTTAATCAGTCGTTGGTCTCGTCTTAGATTCAGGAGCCGTATGTCTATCCCATGCATGTTTAATACCCTCACTGTATTACACTCTACCACTTCTCCTGGGAGGCTGTTCCACTTATCTACCTCCCGCTTAGTAAAGAAAAAAAAATATCCCCTCTCTCTTACATTTGCACTTTATAAATGACTAAGCCATGTTGAAGATGGGTTATTAAATCACCCCGGCATCTTACTTACAAGTTATGAAACGATTAGCTGATTTTGGAGCTGGAACTTGTGAATTATTTGTGGCACGCGCCACGGTTATCTTGGTAGACAATTGGTGGACAATGTTGTGGCCAAAGCAGAGTCAGGGCATGAGGGTGATGGCGTCAGAATGTTGTGGGCCAGAAAGCACGTGCATCAGGCCCATCTAGCGGCTGCAGTCGTCCATTAAATCTGCCAGGTGTCAAAAGGCAAAATGCTAACCGAATGGTTTGGAGAGCAGAGGTCACTAAATGTGGTTTTCTGTGGTCTTTTCCCACCACAGTGAATGGTTAACTCTGGATTCCTGTTTAAAAGCCCCTCCGCCTCTCGGGGGCCCTGCTCCCCAGGAAATTCTGCCCCAGTTTCTCTACCGTGCCTTGAAGGCTCTGCAGCTGCTGCTGATGCTGTTCGGAACTTCATAAATCAAGGAAAATGGCCACGTCAGCAACAAACTCCCCAGGGTCCTCGTGGCATCGCGTTCTGTACAGAGGGAGCGGCGTTCATTTTAGTTTTTATTTTGCGTCCTCAGTTTTTCTTCTTTGCTACGAGACTCTAAAGCCACCGATCTCCAGAGCAGCAGAGGCAGATAACCCAGAATTAGTTCTCAGAACAGTAACTTTAGAGGAGCCTGAAAACAATTCATTTTAATTAATCCGAGTCACTCTTATGCTAGGTTTTTATCGCCCCAAACTCTTTCTTCCACGACTTTACTGGAGATAAGGAGGGCAACTGGAAGGAAGTATACATGTTCGGTGGTCAGTGGTACCGGGGATATGACACCATACAAAGAACTTTTACTTTACTGAAAGGGTAGTACAATAAGTGGAACAGTTTTTCAGCAGAGGTGGTAGAGGGTAATACAGAGAGGGTATTAAACACGCATGGGATAGACATACGGCTCCTGAATCTAAGACGAGACCAACGACTGATTAAGGTTTGAGTCGTTACAGCAGGAGAAACGGGCGACTAGACGGGGGCCGGATGGATCTGTTTGGCTGATGGGACCCCCAGGAACCGTCCTTTTTACCCAGACGGGTGGGTATTGCAATATATTCCCATGCAGATTAAGCATTTTTTTACTTTCCTTATTATTATTTTTTTCTCACCCAAAAGTGACATAAGAATTAAAAAAAGAAACGAAATAAAAAGTGTCCTTGCCTCTTTCAGGTATCTCAGGTCCTCGTTTATTCATACTGCTGCAGCAGGAAGATTTTTATCTGTTTGTAACACTATTTAGAGAGACTTTCCAAATATTAATAGAATTATTTTATTAAATATTTGAATTTTTAATGTTAATCTTAATTTGAACCCAAACCTTATTCCAAGAGGGGCTCCATACAAGGCATCAGACCTCTTGCAGGGGTTTTAGGGGTAAATATGCACTAAGGTGAGAGAAGTCTCTCCTGGTCTAGAAATGTCTCAGTGTAGCGAATGGACTGAAAATAACTAAATTCTAAAGGCAGAGATTTCCCAAATTTAGGGTATTAACCCTTAAATTGGATACCCTGCCTTCAAATAATCTAAGGGCCCCAAGAATTGTGCTGTTCTGACTTTAACCCATAAACCCCCAGGGCAGGGCTGTTTTCATTTGTGGGGGAAGGGCAAGTTGAATTTTTAACTCTGTAAGTGCCATGAGAGCTGCATTATGGGTTGCACATGAAATCACAGGAGACTTTTATGGCTCAGATTTTGATTCTTGGTGATGTGTAAATAAAAGCACCCGAATCCCTTTATCTGCACCCTCTGTGAGCCATTTTACACCCGATTCTTAACCCCTTGTTGCCTATGGACCAGAGATTACAGGCTGACATCTTAACAGTATAACATATACAGTATATATATATAGTATATTATATGCTTTTACTATTTATTATATGCTTTTTGGCTTTTTCATTGTAGCAGCCAAATTCACACCCAGCCATCTCCTCACCCCTTAATTCTGATTTGTCACAACAGATCCGCAGATTACTAAGTGCAGCCTATGAGATCCTGTGTTAATTGCCCATTCCGCCTGGTTTAGAGCTTATTACCCACCCCAGGAGCTGTCCTAGCGGATGACACCGAGGGGTGAGGAGCACTTAGTGTTTCAGGAGCATTGAGCAGCTGGACAGCTCCCAGAGGGTCCTGGCCCCGCCCCCCGCCTGGGGTTCTACAAGCAGATACAATGTATCCACCGCTGGAGCCTCCGCTGGTGGCACCCGGGTCCTAATGCTCACCAAGGACAAGGGGTACATTGGGGTCCCTTATGGGCCACCAACATTTTCAGTGAATTAGCTTCCTCCATGACCAGGCAGAGCTAATGACTGAGATTTCTGTGTCTACGGGCAAAAAAAGGAGGAGGGGGGGAGGTGCAGATATTAACCCTTTGCACCACCTGTTCCTCTGCAGTAATTCACCAGCAGGACCACTTGACATCCTGCTGGCAGTGAGTTGGGGAGGTTTGTTGCTCTGTAAGAGGTATCTGAATTCCCCCTTGATTTTGGCAGAGAGGAGGAGGAGGGGGTGGGGAGGGTTGCAGTGGATGCCTAGGGAAGAAATCTTTTGCTTATTCTAAGGGTTGTTGGGCAAGGTGGAGTCCTTAGCTCATTGGCTGCTGGGTGTCACATGCCTTGATTCTTATAGGGGGCTGAGGTTCTGAAACTGGTTACTGTCTTCATACGGTAACTAAGTGTCTATAAAGGTACCAGCTACTGGAGCTTGGAGAACATCCCAATCAGATCCAGGAACATCAGGCAGGAGGCTGGAGCATATACCCTCTACATGCTGCTGCTTCTCTCTTACTCCTACCACTGCCTCCTCCTTCTCCTCCTTATTTCACACACATTTCTGCTGTCTTATTAAGCTCTTCCCTATTGTAAGGCTCAGAGGGAGAAGATCCACCTTTTGATCCAGGATTCCAAGTTGACAATCCTGCATGTTCTTGTGGAGCCTGCGCTGCACAGCAGATCTTCCTGGTGGTGGAGACTCTACATGAAAGGCATCACATTGTGAGGACTGCTGTGCATGGGGATGTGTGTGCACCCCCCAACCTTGCAACCTGGCATTTTGGATATTAACCCTTGGTTCTGTCAATTTGTAGAATGGCACGCTTTGGAGATGATCTGCCCACCCGTTATGGAACCGGAGTGCCTGGGGGTACTGGAAGGGGCAGCAGTAGACAAGGTGGTCCTCAGTCTGGCCAAAGGATGTACAAGCAATCTATGGCTCAAAGGGCCAGGACTATGGCTCTGTATAACCCCATCCCAGTCAAACAGAACTGCTTCACAGTCAACAGATCTCTGTTCATCTTCAGTGAAGACAATGTCATCAGAAAATATGCCAAAAGGATCACAGAGTGGCCATATCCTTCTGTTCAGTCTGTTGGAGTGGTTGTATGATGATATGGGCAAGTATGGCTGATGTGGTTGTAGGGCTACCTGTCTATGACACCCCCATCCCTGCGCATGTGGTCCCTTTAATTCACAGAATGTTTCCTGTTACTTAATGTTCTATGTGGTGTGTAGGGGGGGGGGCTACCCATCCCCATTTAAAGGAATATTGTTGAATGGTTAACCCTTCCATATTCAAGGAGTGGGGGAGGGGATCTAGTGGATATCACTACAGCCCTTTCTGGTTAATGGTTAGACATTAGTGCATTCAGGTCTCTTTTTTTCTTATCATGTATAACCAACCTTGGTGAACAGCAGGACACCATAACCACCCCTGTGCCTCTCAGTATTATCACCGGCGCAAATGTTCTGCAAACCATACCTTGGATCATT
The DNA here is from genome assembly GCF_027358695.1 of Spea bombifrons. Lineage (NCBI taxonomy): Eukaryota > Metazoa > Chordata > Amphibia > Anura > Pelobatidae > Spea > Spea bombifrons. The sequence continues at coordinate 1,797,904 of NC_071094.1, forward strand.
TTGATTCAGATGCAATCTTATTATTTTTTGCCAGCTATGTAGAGGGGTTCATTGGGGCATCATAGTATGCATCAGAGCCCCACCGTAGACAGGGGAAGGTCAGGAACCCAGATGCCCCCATAGCCCCCATGTCTTTGGGTGTGTGTTGGATGCCTGTGTGCCAGTGATGCCGCTGTGGGTAGCTATGAGGAGCTGTATGTTTTTCTCTTATGAAATCACACACCTATTGATTCTTTAGTGAGAGCCCTGAGGCCTTCCTCGCAGAAGCCTAGCAACCCCGGTTTCCATTAACATGATCAGGAAGGAGCTGATTATTACACCCCCTCCAATGGATTTAATCCAACAGAGGGGTATCTTCCGCCTAGTCCTACCTATTCCCTGTGGCCTTTTTGGAAATGCTAAAAAAATATAGTATCCCCCCCTTTCCCCCGGGGTACGCCTAATGGGTTTTGGTTTTTCCAAATATATCCACACAAAAAAAGGCAACCCAATATTAACCATTTGAGTTCCAGAGGGGTGATTAAAGCATCTCTCCATTTAAAAAAAAAAAAAAAAAAAAACATTTTGGTGGAAAAAAACCCTGAAAAATGGAAGAAAAATAATAATAATAAAGAGATTATGCGATTGGTGATAAGGGTTATGAGAAGAAGGAGGTTCACCTACCAGGGCAAGGTCAGCAGGGAATAAAAAAAAAAAAAAAAAAAGTGGGGTGTTATCTATTAATAACACTGGAAATCGGGGCCTATAGCGGGATTTTTCATGCATATCAGGCATTGATATAATAAGCTATGTATAATATAGCATCTTCTCCCTTAATGTGGCTACATTGTATCACACAGCAGGGTATATGTAGAGCGTGTATCAGTATGGGGGTGGGGTCCTTGCTGGCTCAGGGTGTGTAAAGATCCGTGTATATGGATCCTCGTATTGACTCTCTCCATGGTGCCGAATCGTGGGCCATGTGTCACGAGTATAACGAGAAGCCCCGACTAACTGGGACCCGTGGGTGATAACTCACTTTTCCTTGGGATAGGTCGTGCACCCCATTTAGAATTTTACAGAAGACCGAATGATCACCGAATGATTCCAAAAACACATTAAAAAAAGTGTTGTTAAATTTAGTATTAAATAAAGACATTAAAATGGACAAATTTGACGTTCTAACTCATCGCTTAGAAATCCCAGCCCCCGAGCGCTCCCTGTTTTAAAAGGCTAAATGGGTATTTTATTAATATTTCATCGCCGTTAAATAACATGGACTCCTGCTAATTCCCCTGGAGTTGTGAACAGCATCTCACGTTGTGAACTTTAATCTGACGAGAGTTTCATTTCATGAACTTGAAAACCCCACATCCGCTAATTGTTTTAATGGTTTTATGTCGTTTAACTCTCTGTCAACCAGAGCATAGGGGGTTAAGCACAAGGAACCATATGGCCCCTGGCAAGGTGTCATGAAGCAAGCGTTACACTGTCATGCATGGTCACTGATGCCCCCAAACATTGTGAATGATGTCCATAGGGTGCGGACTGTATAGGTGCCCTTACTTGGTTCCGTATCTAAGACCCGATGGCATCTTAATTTAGGCCAAGCTAATGCCCACCATATTGGGTGGGACCGGCAAAGAACCTGTTACCAACATCCATATCCTAAGCTTTGCATCTCCGAGGCTTTGGCAGAAGTCTTTATGCGAAACGATTGCGTGGTGTAAAAATGTATCCGGTTATAATGATGTCCGTTGATTTCCTTGACTGTTCGCACTCCGTTTGAATATATGATTTTAGCCACCATCATTGCCAACTGCATCGTTCTTGCCCTGGAACAGCATCTGCCCGAACATGACAAGACGGATATGTCCGAGCGATTGGTGAGTACCCTGTGGCAGGTCACTGAGGTCCCCCGGTGACATAGATCATGATTTTACTTTCCAGGGCATCCCACCGACACAGCCGACCACATTTAAAACCCATTTCTTCTGAGTCCACAAAATATAGTTTATTTGTTTATAAGACGTTTGTTTTTTTTCTTTTACAATATTCTAGAATTCCATGGGGATTTTTCTCATATTATTCCATTTCACAGATTTGAAAAAAGACAATTTTGTAAGCAATATGCCTTTCCTTCTCCGTAGAACCCGATAGGATCACCGTGCCCAAATTTCCAGGAGAGGGCATGCGTCCCCCCTTCCTACGCCCATCAACCCCCTTATCATATATTGACTTTTTTAATTCCGATCCGTGGAGTCCAGTTCACCATCATTACAGCCTTTTAGATGACGGCAGAGTTGTAACATTAATAATTCAATGCTATTCTCTTTATGTAGCTGTGGTAACTCATGTGATTTTTAATGCACGTTTCATGAGGACTTTCTTGTGCCCTTGTTATTTTTTTATGTGTTGTAAAATGTTTTTTTTTTTAATGTTTTTTTTTTTAAGGCATGGCAGTAAAATGTTATAACTATTAGAATTTCCTAGAAGATGTATCAAAGAGAAAGTAAGAAATATGTGCTACATCCCTTAATATGTAGAATTAGATCCATAGCTTCTGTTAGGGACTTTCCTCCTGCTATATAACCAACCATGGGTGATGAGGTTTCATCTTCCGTAGGTAGACCACCATATAATTGTATCTATGTAACGGTGAGATATTGTGATAAAATGTTGTTGTTTGTGGTTCAAATAATTTTGTGAAATGTTTTGAGGAGCTTTTCGGTGAAGGAGACCCAATATGTTGTTGCTTTGTCCATGATGGACCACCAGACATTCAGTGATGGAGACCCCATATGTTGTAGCTTTGTTCATGATGGACCACCAGACATTCAGTGATGAAGACCCCATATGTTGTTGCCTTGTCTATGATGGACCACCAAGCATTCAGTGAAGGAGACACAATATGTTGTTGCTTTGTCCATGATTGACCACCATGGTGTCCACCCTTGTTTCCATTTGTGAAAGGTCTGAGCTTCATCGGAAACTTTTCTTTGAAATTCTTAGACACCAATTTGAGATCGATTTGTAATTTTGCCCAGACAAGACCTTAAGAAGACACCAAGTCTTGTTGAAGTCATCATATAAATTTTATTTCCAGACACACCATTAACATTCATCTGTCCAAGCCACCCAGGGTATGACGTTCCTCGGCGTTTTACGATGATTAAACACATCACCCCTGCTCGGAGTCTGTCTGAGTCATTAAGTTTGCGTTGATGGGCAATGAATTGAAACAATTTACCTATAGACCGGTTCATTCCGCGTTTCATTAAATAACCGGTACGGTTCAGATGTAGTAACAGGGAATTAATTACATAGTCGACGAAGAGATTTTAACTCCTATGTGTGTTTCGATGTCATGTAATTAACCTGTAGGATCTGAGTCGTCTTTGTGCTTCAGATGATGCCACAAATTCCGTTGTCTTCATTCTTGATTATTTGTCTTGAGCTGTTGGACAACTTTGCCAAAAAACCTCTCCTTGCCAATCTAGCTGTCGAGGTGTTGAGTATCTTCTAAATCACCCTTCATAGTTTAGGAGGATACAAAGTAATTCCCGAGGTATAATTGCGAAGTGATACCCGCTATTTATTCGAACACGGATTGCAATTATATCGCAACACCCAACACTTATTAAAAGCGGACACTGGAGCATAGATTTAATCAGAGGGAGCTCAGATTAAGTATTGCTTCTCTCTCTCACTTGAATGAATTGGAGATAAGGGATCGCATGTATCCGAGGACGGCATTCGGCTAACGGCAGATAAATAAACTTTGATTTTAATATTGTTTTGTGACCTATACTGCTTTGGTGCCGAGACATTTTAAGATGAAGACTGAAGCTTAAATGTATCCGTCAGAGAGAGATGACCGGGACTGGCGGGTCCAGGTTCTGAATCTGGAAGCCGTGTAGCGTTTGCAGCAGATTCCAGGGTGAAAGGGCAAATCTGTATTAAGAAAATGCACTTAAATCCAGAAAAAAGGGGGGAATATTAACTGCAAAGTGTTTGCAAAGCAAGCACCCCTGGTGTTTAAATGGTTAAATTACACAGCCGGGAGGTGATCCATCCCCTTCAGTCCTCTCCCAATACCCCTTTTTCCTCCCCTGATGCCCCTCTTTTCTAGGAGGTCAGAATGTTTGCTGGGTATGAGGGGATCGCAGGGTTCTGCAGCCCTAAACGCCCCGATAATGTGTATAGAAACAGCAGGAAACGGCTTTATAAATTAAACGGGGTCAATAAAACCCATTATTTTTCTAAATACCCCACCCAGTTACCCAAGTAGCACCAGCCACACCTCTAACCACACCCCCAAAACAAAAAACTGCCCCCCGTTTGTAAATTACAAATGTTTGGGGGGTCTGACTGGAGGATTCGGAAAATAATTCTCTCTCCTTTAGGAAATTTAAATTAAAAACAGATAATAACTTTTTATCTCAAAAATCACAAAATAGTAAAATTAAAACTCTACTCAGCAGCTCGGAATCGTGTAAATGGGATTAGGAGTCTTATGTATTCTGTTTAGCAGATCAGCCCCGGCCCCGGAGCTTTCAGTATAAAATTTCTTCTTGTTTTCCGATGTTCTATAGAACGCAGAATTTCACATTTTCGC